>NC_133650.1:61373351-61717259 GCF_009905375.1 Apium graveolens
ATATAATCTTCCGAGAATCAAACAGCAAAACGAAGGTGTTATTGATCTCTGTTTTCAAAGCTCGAGTTCTCAATCCAAAGGTCTTTTGGTGTTCTATCAGATTCTGTGTTCCAAATCACTGCAGAAATAAAGGTTTATTTTCTGAAAATTTATTTATTTTTGAATTATTTTTATTAAAAATATGAATTTTTGTTCGGATGATTGTTTGTATGATTTGATGATTGCATGTTGTAGAGCTTGTTTTCCTGATGATTTTCATACGTCATACGTCTGATTTGGAGTTCAATAACATGCTCAAAAGTGGGTTTAATTCTCGAATTTTAAAATCAGGGTTTATAACCCGTATGAATGTTTTCAATTGAAATTTGTGGCTTTTTGATTTAGGGGTTATTATGTAATATCCGGGGTATATTGTGTAATTATTTTTGCCAATAAATAATTATTATCTGTGTTCAGTATCTATTCTGTGAATTAATTGTTAAGTGTTATCTATGTTTGGATATTTAAAAATAATATTAATTGAGTATTTTAATTTTTATATGTCCAAAATAAAATATAGATAATTTTCATATCTTCCTAATTATTTTTATGTTGATTTATGGATTTATAAGAATCATATGAAATTTATAAAATCTTTTTCCGAGTATTTAAAATCTATTTTATAAAAACGGGAACCAACCGACGTTATCCGTTGTTACGTTTTTGGAACCCGAAACTCTTCCGAGAACTTCTTCCTAACCTAATTGCAATATTCCGAGCATTTTCCATATTTTGACTTTTTCGATCCGGCGTACGGTTTGTCCTGCGCGGGTCCCGGCACAACATTTTCGATACAATATTTGTTACGGTAAATCAATAAAACTCGTATTTTCGATAAACAAAAACTTTTATTAAACTATCACAATTATCACCTCGTAATACGTGTAACCAGGCGCTGAGACCAAGACCGCAATACAAATTGTACTGATTTGGATAATTATCCCGAAAACCGATACCATTTGGATCATTTTTATAAATAAACGTACCGTTTTATATTCGGAATGATCCAAAGGGATACTAATTTTCCGTAATTATAAATAGCCTTTTCCCGTATTTTATTTTGTATCAAAATCATTTGCAGATAGTAATTATATAATTTTCCAGAGAAAAACCCTAATTTCATAAACTGTTCTAAGAATCAAACAGCAAAACGAAGGCGTTATCGATCTCTGTTTTCAAAGCTTGAGTAACCAAAACGAAGGATTTGAAGAGTACTATCAAATTCTGAGCTTTGTTTTACTGCAGAAATCAAGGTTATTTTTCTATATTTTTATTTAATTTCGAATTATTTTTATTTAAAATATGAATTTTTGTTCGGATGATTGTTTGTATGATTTGATGATTGCATGTTGTAGAGCTTATTTTCCTGATGATTTTGATATATTATACGTCTGATTTGGAGTTCAATAACATGTTCAAATTTGAGTTTGATTTTCGAATTTTAAAATTACGGTTTATAACACGTATGAATGTTCTTAATTGAAATTTGGGGGTTTCTTATTTTGGAATAAATAGATGTTGTGGTATAGTGGGTTGTGTTCTCTGCGAAATTTGCAATCCAGTCGTACAAGTTTCATGAATCAACAAGGTCTGTAGAGAAGGGAGTTGTGATTTTAAAGTTACGTCGAGTTTGCCGGAAATCGGCGAACTTTCCGGCCATTTTTCGGCCAACTCAGGGATTGTTAGGAGGAATTGATTGCATGGTTGTGTTCCTGGTGTTGTTTAGTGTTGATCTGGAGGTGTTGGCGGGGCGAGGACGCCGGGATCATCTTCTCCGGCGAGACAGAACGTTTTCCAGCGGCCCCCTGGAAAATTACAGTTTAGTACCTGTAGTTTTAAAAACGATACAGTTTGGTCCCCCAGGTTTCCAGAAATTGCCAATTTAGGATTCCTGTTTACAAATTATTTAAAAATCATATTTCCTATTTATTTTTATTATAAAAATTCATTTTTAATTTCTGAAAATTCTAAAAAAAATATTATTTTAATTCCAAAAATGATTTTTAATTCAAAAACAAATCTGAATTAATTAGTTAATAATTTCAGTTAATTTTTAATTGATTAATTGGTCAATTAATTCCAAAATTAATTGATTAATTGATTTAGTTAATTATTAATTAATTTTAAATAATTATTTAATTAGATTTAATTATTTAAAAATGATTTAAAAAAATTCTGAAAAATAGTTTCGAGCTTTAAAATATTATTCTAAATTATTTTCAAGGCTCGATAATTATTATAAAATTGTTTTGAAGCCAGAATTGGCCAACCGAACCCTGTTTAATATTCTGAAACTGATCCAACGACCTGTTTTAATTCCGAAAAATATTTTAAAAATCATTTTAAATACCTGAGAGCCTATTTATGACCCGAGTCTCCTTTATAAATGATATATCATTGATTATGTGACGTGCTATGTGGTATATGTGACTTGCTGGTTGACTATCAGTCTGTATATTTGATGTTTACTTATTTATTGCATAACTTTCAATCCGTTAATCAGATTTGGGCGAAACGAAGGGTAGATAGAAGTATGTGTGGAATAGAATCGTATGAGTTGAATATTGATAGATGCTTATGATATGTGAGTAGAAGAGGCAAGACGTAGGAAAGAGAAACAGGTAGTTGAAGAGTAAGACGGTTGGAATTGGAAGCGAGTGCAGTATAATAAGCTAATACCAGACAAGTGTTCTGAACTTTCTCGAGATATTATAGTGATTGATAAACCTGTTCTATATTGCAAGTGCTTTGAAGCACTGAACCCTAACCATGATCCCAGTTTTGATCTTGAGCCGTAAACCTGATTCTTTCTAGACCATTGATTGTTGTATACCCAAATACGAACCACAAATATACGATACTACTCCACAAATACATACAAACTAAATCCCAAACACTGAATCGAATTACCTACATACTCAAACCATTGTATCTTATGCTTTGAAAGACCAAGTCCTTGAAACCCTGAAACGTTGATTCCTTTGTTATCCAATTCTTTCAATACCCAGCATCCAAGCTTTGAAAATGCCATATTGATCCTCATAAAAAAATTGAAACCATTTCATTATGACACATCCAATGTTGTTAATAATTCTGTTTATTATTTATTATTGCTTATTCTGTTGTTATGTTAGAATTAGATTGTTTTTATAAAATTGTGGACCAGATTCGTGGTCAGACCATATAATGGTCAAGTTAGGCCAATGTGTGCCTTGGATCCAGTAGTTAGAGTAGTGCTGTGTGCTTTGCTTGGGGTTAGTGCGTGAGTGATCAGCAGCCTAACCTTGGTTTTTAAAATAAAAGTATAATATCCAATTCTAAATCATAATCCATTGTTCACTTGATGTCATAACCATATTCACCTAATGATCATTATTCTCAGTTTTGTCATTGTGACTTGCTGAGCTAGTTAGCTCATTTGTGCGATATTGTTTATGTTCTTTTCCAGTTAAGAAGGAACCAGTTGGTAACGAGGATCCCCAGTCCAGCGCGAGAGCTAGGGGTTCAAGTTGAGGAAGTTGAGCTAGTAGGCTTCTTTTGGGATAATTTAAGTTTGTAAAAGTTTGTAATAATGTTTAATACTCAGTTTTGAGTTTGAATAGATGAGATTTGATTGGTATGTAATATAATAGTGTGTTTGGCTTGTGTGCATACTTTAACCTGTTGCGGTCCATGGTGGTTGGTAAGTAGGGTCATTGCATATTATTATTATCTTTATTAATGTTATAAACAGGTTATAAATAAGGTGTGTGTGGACCCCAAACTTCTGACCCGGGTTTGGAGGGCGCCACATATTAGCTGTTGATTTATAGTGGATTATGTTCCTTATGAAATTTGCAATCGATTGGTATATAGCTCGTTAACAGAGGATGCTTGAATCGTAGAGAGTTGTCTTTTTAAATTTTTGATGTTTCGCCGGAAACCGGCGATGTTCTTGGCCAATTTCCGGCCAAGTCTTAGGTTATTAATATGTTTTGATTGCATGAATCGATTCCTGGTTGTCTGTAGATGTGATCTGGAGCTTGTGGTGAGGTGAGGGTGCCGAAATCGTGTTCTCCGGCCACCCCTGTATTTTCCGGCGACGGGGGTTGTAAAATTGCAGTTTGGTACCTTATCTTTTGGGGAGAAACAGTTAGGTCCCTGAGGTTTCCAGAACTTGCAAATTTTGGATTCCTGTTTTAAAAATATTTAAAAGTCATATTTCCTATTTATTTTAATTATAAAAATTCAATTTTAATTTCTGAAAATTCTAAAATTATTATTTTAATTCCAAAAATTAATTTTAATTTAAAAATAAATCTGAATTAATTAGTTAATTAATTTCAGTTAATTTTTAATTGATTAATTGGTCAATTAATTCAAAAATTGATTGATTAATTGATTTAATTAATTATTAATTGATTTTAATTAATTATTTAATTAGATTTAATTACTTAAAAATGATTTAAAAATTCCAAAAAATAATTTCGAGCTTTAAAATATTATTTTAAATTATTTTTAAGGCTCGATAATTATTATGAAATTGTTTTGAAGCCAGAATTGGCCAACCGAACCCTATTTATTACTTCGAAATTGATTCAACGATCTATTTTAATTCCGAAAAATATTTTAAAAATCATTTTGAATATCCGAAAACCTATTTATGACCCGAGACTTCTTTGTAAATGATAAATCATTGATTATGTGACGTGTTATGTGTTATATGTAACTTGTCGGTTAACTGTCGGTCTATATGTTCGATGTTTACTTGTTTATTGCATAACTTTCAATCCGTTAATCGGATTTGGGTGAAACGAAGGGTAGATAGAATTATGTGCCAAATAGAATCGTATGAGTTAAATATTGATAGATGCTTATGATATGTGAGCAGAAGAGGCAAGGCGTAGGAAAGGGAAACAGATAGTCAATGAGTAAGGCAGTGGTGATTAAGAGCAAGTGCAGTGTAGTAAGCTAGTACCAGGCAAGTGTTCTGAACTTTCTCGAGATATTGTAGTAATTGATATTCCTGTTGTATATTGCAAGTGCTTTGAAGCACTGAACCCTAAACCTTGATTCCAGTTATTGATCTTGAGTCATAAACCTGATTCTTTCTAGACCATTGATTGTTGTATACCTAAATACGAACCTCAAATATACGATACTACTCCACAAATACATACAAACTAAATATTAAACATTGAACCAGATTGCTTACACATTCAAACCATTGTATCTTATGCTTTAAAAGACCAAATCCTTGGAACCCTGAAATATTGATTCCTTTGTTATCCAATTCTTTCATTACCTAACAGTCAAGCTTTGGAAATGCCATATTGTTCTCTACACAGATTGAAACCATTTTCATTATTGAACGTCCAATGTTGTTAATGATCCTGTTTATTGTTTATTACTGCTTATTCTGTTATTCTGGTAGAATTGGATTGTTTTTATAAAATTGTGGACTAGATTCATGGTCAGACCATATAATGGTCAAGTTAGGCCAATGTGTGCCTTGGATCCAGTAGTTAGAGCAGTGCTGTGTGCTCTGCTCGAGGTTAGTGCGTGATTGATCAGCAGCCTAACCTTGGTTTTTAAAATGAAAATATAATATCCAATTCTAAATCATAATCCATTGTTCACTTGATATCATAACCATATTTCCCTGATGATCATTATTCTCAGTTTTGTCATTGTGACTTGCTGAGCTAGTTAGCTCATTTGTGCGATGTTGTTTATGTTCTTTTCCAGTTAAGAAGGAACCGGTTGGTACCGAGGATCCCCAGTCCAGCGCGAGAGCTAGGGGTTCAGGTTGATCGAGCTAGGCTAGTAGGCTTCTTTTGGGATAATTTGAGTTTGTAAAAGTTTGTAATAATGTTTAATACTCAATTCTGAGTTTGGAATAGTTGAGATTTGAACGTTTGTAATATAAGTAGGTGTGTTTGGCTTGTGTGCATACTTTAACCTGTTGCGGTCCGTGGTAGCTGGTAAGTAGGGTCACTGCATATTATTATTATCTTTATCATTGTTATAAGCAGGTTATTAATAAGGTGTATGTGTGGACCCCAAACTTCTGACCCGGGTTTGGAGGGCGCCACATGCTATGCCTGTTATGTCTCAACAGAATCCTCATGCACATTTTGCAAATATGCCATATATTAATAATCCTTATTTTGCTGCATTCAGTATACCTCAAATGCCATACAACATGCCTATATGGAATAATTTGTTTGCACAATCTATGCCTTATCAAATTCAACCAAATATGCTAAATGATTCTGTGACTAACCTTACACTTCAACCAACTACATCTGAGCCTAAGGTTGACCCAAAGTTACCTAAGTCAAAAGATGCAGGAGGTATGAAGTCTAGGAAAAAGACTAACAAGGCTGGACCCAAGGAAACTTGGGTACCAAAATCAACTTGATTTGATTTTATTGTGTGCAGGGAAAAAGAAGGAATCTATGGTACTTGGACAGTGGTTGTTCAAGGCACATGACAGGAGATTTCATCCTGCTCACAGAGTTCAAGGAGAGAGCTGGCCCTAGCATAACCTTTGGAGATGACAGCAAAGGGTTCACTATGAGATATGGCTTGATTTCAAAAGAAAATGTCATCATTGATGAAGTTGCATTAGTTGATGGTTCAAACACAATCTATTGAGCATCAGTCAACTATATGACAGAGGTATTATTATTTCCTTCAATTCTGAAGCCTGTGTTGTCACAAGTAAGAAGGACAACAAAGTGGTTCTAACTGGAGTTAGAATAGGGAATGTGTACTTGGCTGACTTCAACTCTACAGATGCAGAACCAATTACTTGTCTTTTCAGCAAAGCAAGTCCAGATGAAAGTTGGCTATGGCACAAGAAGTTGTCCCATTTGAATTTCAAGACAATAAATGATCTAGTCAAAAAGGACTTAGTTAGAGGAATGCCTCTAGTGGAATTCTCAAGGGATGGACTGTGTGACGCTTATCAGAAAGGAAAACAAAAGAGAGCATCATTCAGTAAGAAGCTTGAATCAGCAACTGATGAACCATTACAACTGCTACATATGGATCTTTTTGGACCAGTCAATGTATTGTCAATTTCAAGGAAAAGATATTGCCTAGTGATTGTAGATGATTTCTCAAAGTTTTCATGGACCTACTTTCTTGGATCAAAGGATGAAGCTAGTGAAATCATTATCAATCACATCAAGCAAGTCAACAATCATCCAGATTTCAAAGTAAGGAATATCAGGAGTGACAATGGAACTGAGTTCAGGAATTCTACCATGAGGTTGTTCTGTGAAGAAAATGGGATCATGCATGAGTTCTCAGCTCCTAGGACTCCACAACAAAATGGTGTGGTGGAAAGGAAGAACAGATCACTAATTGAAGCTGCAAGAACAATGCTTGAAGAGTCAAAACTCCCAACATATTTTTGGGCTGAGGCTGTTAACT
Organism: Apium graveolens; assembly: GCF_009905375.1. Taxonomy (NCBI): domain Eukaryota; kingdom Viridiplantae; phylum Streptophyta; class Magnoliopsida; order Apiales; family Apiaceae; genus Apium; species Apium graveolens. Next base: position 61,380,813 of record NC_133650.1, read on the forward strand.
GTGCATGTTACACTCAGAATATTTCTCTAATCAATCAGGCAAAAGGCATGACTCCCTATCAATTGTTTAAGAGAAGAAAACCAACTTTAAACTTTCTTCATGTCTTTGGTTGCAAATGCTACATTCTAAGGAATCAACCTGATCATAAAGGGAAGTTTGATGCAAAGGTTGATGAAGGAATATTTGTTGGTTATTCTGCTGGAAAATCATATAAGGTCTACAATCTAAGAACCAACATTGTTATGGAATCTGTGTATGTTGTGTTTGTTGATAAAAAGATTGATGGACTAACAGATGAGGGACATCATGAAGGACTCAAATTTGATAACATTGAGATATATTGTGATGATAGTGAAGATGAGAATGATGGAGAAGGCACCTCAAAAAGAATTCAAAATCTGCCTTTGGATAATGCACAAAATGCTGCATCAGTTGAAAGTCATAATTCAGCATCCGTTGATAGAAGTAATGTAGCATCCGTTGAAAGACAAAGTGCATCATCCGTTGAAGTACATAATGAAGCATCTATTGATCATAGTCTATTAACGGATAATCAATTCACTTCATCAGTTGATAGAACTCCCAGTTCCTTTCAAAGGATCAGTAACTCAGGGGGGAGTTTCAACCAATCAACACTCTATCTCACATCATGACAATACTGAGGCAACCTCATCTAGAGCTAATCTACCACCTCAAAGGAAATGGACCAAGAATCATCCTTTTGAATTGATCATTGGTGATGCAACATCTAAGGTGCAGACTAGAAGGGCTACTCAAGATGAATGTCTATACAGTAGTTTTCTATCACAGGAGGAACCTAAGAGAGTGAAAGAAGCTCTATTGGATCCAGATTGGATTTTAGCAATGCAAGAGGAGCTAAACCAATTTGAGAGGAATAAGGTATGAAAGCTGGTACCCAAGCCAAAGAACAAAAGCTCTCTATTGACACAAAATGGGTATTCAGGAACAAGATGGATGAAAATGGCATTGTCATAAGGAATAAAGCCAGATTGGTTGCCAAGGGCTATTCTCAACAAGAGGGAATAGATTTTGATGAGACATTTGTTCCAGTTACAAGACTTGAAGCCATCAGAATCTTTCTAGCCTATGCAGCCCATGCCAATTTCAAAGTCTATCAAATGGATGTCAAGAGTGCATTTCTGAATGGAGAATTGGAGGAAGAAGTTTATGTAAGCCAACCTCCAGGATTTGAAGATCCAAATTTTCCAGACTATGTGTATTATCTATTGAAAGCACTCTATGGACTAAAACAAGCACCTAGAGCCTGGTATGAGACTTTGTCAAAATTTCTTCTAGATAATTACTTCACAAGAGGTACTGTTGACAAAACTCTTTTCTTTAGAAATGTTAATGGCTCTACAATTCTTGTTCAAATCTATGTAGATGATATTATATTTGGTTCTACAGATGATAAGCTTTGTAAAAAGTTTGCTAAGTTAATGCAAAGTAAATATGAAATGAGCATGATGGGAGAGCTAACTTACTTTCTTGGTTTACAAGTTAAACAAGTTAGTGGTGGAATTTTCATTAGTCAAACTAAATATATTTATGATCTTTTAAAGAAGTTTGACTTAATGGATTGTTCATCTGCAAAAACTCCCATAGCCACTGCCACCAAGCTTGAATTAAACCAGGCTGAAAAGTCTGTGGACATTACAAGATATAGAGGCATGGTTGGCTCACTTCTATATTTAACTGCTAGTAGACCTGATATAATGTTTTCTACATGTCTCTGTGCTAGATTTCAAGCTGACCCTAAAGAATCTCACTTAGTGGCTTTTAAAAGAATTTTCAGATATCTCAAAGGGACACCAAATCTAGGAATTTGGTACCCTAGAGAGTCTGGTTTTGATCTAATTGGCTACACAGATGCAGATTATGAAGGTTGCAAAATAGACAGGAAAAGTACAACTGGGACCTGTCAATTTATAGGGAATAAGCTTGTGTCATGGTTCAGCAAGAAGCAAAATTCTGTTTCTACATCAACAACTGAAGCTGAGTACATTGCTGCTGTTAGTTGCTGTGTACATATACTGTGGATGAGGAATCAACTATTTGACTATGGGCTAACTGTTGACAAAATTCCTATATTCTGTGACAACACAAGTGCCATTGCCATTACTGAAAATCCAGTGCAGCACTCAAGAACCAAGCACATTGACATCAAGTACCACTTCATGAGGGAACATGTGATGAATGATACAGTGGAACTTCATTTTGTTCCAAGTGAAAAGCAGATTGCAGACATATTTACCAAGCCACTTGATGAATCAGCATTCACAAGATTAGTAAGTGAGCTAGGTATGCTTAATTATTCATAAATTCATGTCCTTATTATAATTTGTTTTGAAGCCTGAAATGAATTTATTGCAAGAACAAAGTTGGCTTTAAGTAAAGATTATTCTATCAATGGATATTCCCTATCCGTTGAAAGCCAAAATTGTTCTATCAACGGATGTTCACTATCTGTTGAAAGACAAATACATTTCTGGTAATTTTATCCTTCAACGGATAAAACTGTGTTAATCTTTAACGGATAACTACTTACCTCATCCGTTGAAGTGTCACATCAGTTGTTTTAAGTAAGTCACAACCGTTGATTCTTTAACTTAACCGTTGATACATATATATATACACAGTTGTATGTATCTGTATTAAAGGCAGTTTTTAGAATTCATACAGTTTTCTTTATTCTCAAATGGCTGTAATTTACTTAAAAATATTGTTTAATCATTCTCCTTATGTTTTAATTAGAGAAAGTATAAAAGTCCCTTGAATTCTTATTTTCACTTTACGCTTTCGTGCAATTTTTCAAAAGCTTTTACTCTCTTTCTCTCCCAAAACTCTCAACTTTTCTCTGCAACCTCTACCCACTACAATGGCACCAGTAGTAAAGATAATGTCCCAGTCTGGATTTGTCTATGAGAAAAATAATTTCGTAGCTTTGGTGGAAAAGAATGAAGCCCACTCAGATTATCACAAGATGATGGACTTCATAAAAAATTGCAAACTAAGCTATGCAATGCTGGATGCCCCAACTATTTACTGTGAGGTAATTGAGGAGATTTGGACAACTGCAGAGTTCAACCCCACTGATATGACCATCTCTTTCACTCTCAAAGGTAAAGATTATTGTATTAACTGTGATGATATACAGTCCTATTTCAAACTACCTGAGAACAATGCCATGACACCACACACCGATAATGATGTATCTAGCATGTTAGATTCCATAGGCCATTCTTTTGATTCTGCTAGTTTAGGGAGTATTAGAAAAAAAGGCCTTAGGAAAGAATGGAGTTTTCTTGGTGATGCCTTTATCAAGGATTTCTCTGGGAAAATTAGTAATTTTGATGCAATAACTTCATCTCTAGTTAATATGCTCTATATGCTAGTTTCTGATAGGTATTTTAATTTTAGCAACTATGTCACGCTAGAATTGGGTACCAGGTTAGGTAACAAAGCTAATAGACCTCATAACATCTACTATGCTAGATTCTTTATGTTATTGGCTAACCATGTTGCTGAAGGTTTGGTCATAACCAATGAGAGTAATAAGCTCAAATGCTGGGCACAAGAGAAAAGGGTCCTTGCAGACCTTTTGAGAATTAACCTCAACAATCAGGTGCCATTGGTATATTTGCCAATAATGAATGCACCTCAGGTAAGTGAGGTAAATGCTTCTTCAAATCCTACTACTTCCAACCCCATTATTTCTTTGCCTTCAAGTGTGGCCATGGAATCTGTGTCTTTGACCCAACAGATTCCTACAAAGGCCAATAAACCTAAAGTTTCAAGACCAAAGTCAAAGAAAGCCACCTCTGTTGTTTCTCAAAAGACAACAGTTGTAACAACTACCATAAATCCTGAGGGGAGTGAACAGGGTGTGAGTGGTGAGGGGAGGGGTGAACATCAAGAAACCCCCCAGGATAAGGTAGGAGAGGTGAGTGGTACCCCAGCTAGTCAAGCCACAGTTTCTCAAAAGACTGTGGTGGTTGAAAAGGATTCAAACTCATCCCTAGTTGCATCCTCCCAAAAGGGTACATCTATTGAAAATAGTCCCCAACCAGGGACTTAGAATAAAAGAGGGAGGGACACTGAAGCCACACACTCTTCTGTAAAAGCCTTTACAAGAAGAAAGAGGATCAAAACCTTAGTTTCCACCCAGGGTGCACACACTGCACAGATACACCCACCTGTATCAATGCCTTCTCAAATTCAGCTTGATGTGACTCCAAAAAAGGTGGAGTCACAGCCCCATTCTCTCAAAATTGACACACATCAATCACCAAATTCTCCATCACCATCTCTGAATGTGGACCTGATATTCACATCAATTCTCGATTCTCCCTCTTTACAACTCAGGGAGGAGCCCCACTCAAATACTGGTGATCATCATCTATTAGATGATTTGTTGGATCATCAGCCAATTCTTTCAGACTTAGTTGAAGAATCTATGTCACCTAAATTAAAATCAATATACATAGATTCAACAATTATGTCAATTTCAATTTCTACTTCTTTTCCTTCTTCAACGGATATTCCTCATCCGTTGACAAGTGGTTGTTCTTCGACGGATAAGCTTAACAGCAGTTATCCGTTGATACCATCAGTTCCTACTTCAACGGATACTCCCTATCCGTTGATAGTCTCTACACAAATAACTGAATCAATTCCAAGTGTAGAAGACATGGTTACTGTACAATCACATCTACTAACATCCAAATATCCAAAGTGCTAGTTCCTGCCATCATTACTTCTCCAACACTTCAAATCAAAGGAAAGCTTGATGGAATTGATCTAATCCAGCTAGCAGCAGCTGAGATGAAGGTGAAAGAGCAAAGGAGACAAATTGATGAAAGGATGCAATAGGTGTTTGGCTCTACAACCTCAAAATCATTATCTGTGAAACATAGCACAAAGGTTGAGCCAATCATTATGGAGCACAAGCCAGTAAGGAGGAATAAGGTTGGAGAAACTTCCTTCGGGAATTTAAAACCCATGGTACTCAAGCCATCCACTAGATTCAACAGGAACTCTACAAAGAACCCTCTAAACTTTAGTCAATCAAAAGAAGTAGACTTTCCTCTTCCAAAACCTGATGAAGACAAAGTTTTGGGTGGCAGCATCATAAAGCGCAAAGAGACCAATGATGTAGTGGAAAGAATGAATATGGCTATCATTTATAGAGAGGGAAAGAGTATCTGTGTGATGAAAGGACATCCCAAATTCTCAAAATCCAAGAGGGAAGAAACCATGAGGTTAAAGGAAGAAGCTAAAAAGCTGAAGGCTGACAAAATAGCACAAGCAAAGCTTGAAAAATAGCTAAAGTCAAGTCAGGATGAAGAAAAGAAGATTGAAGACAAGAGTGAAGAAGACAAGATTGAAAGTAGAAATGTGGATATGGGGAATGTGGTTGGTGAGAGTGTGGAGGAAAGAAAGAAATGGAAAAAAGGGAACAGAAGGAAGGCCAATGCAAAAAGGAAGAGTGCAGATGACACTAAAGAAACCCAATCAAAATCTAAACCACTACCTTCCATTCCTGAACCTTTTGTTGCTGATCCTATTATAAATGTCCATGGAGAACCAATCATCCCTAAAGAGGAACCTATTGATTGGGACACCATCAACTTGCCTACCTTCCTAACTACCTCTCCACCACCAAAGAAACTGAAAAGAAAATCCAAATCTACACCTCCCCTAACCTCAAGTAAATTTACTCAGAAATATAAACCTAAGCCTAAGCCACAAGCCTCAAAGGATGATTATGTTCACATTTGTGACATAAAGGAGTTTACAGATATTGAACTTTATCTGGATGAGCTGGAGGAAGTAAGGGGAATAAGTGCATACAAACAGCTCCCAGAAAGGCTAGTGTTCAAATATAAAGAAAGTGAGGAAATGACTTGGCCTCTTCGAAGAATTCTGAATGAAGGCTATTCTACCTTGGTTAGAGTCTACTCAGCTATCAAAAGGGATTCTGGCTTTACCAGGACTGCCAAAACTGAGATTCTCAATAAGATTGCCGGCATAAGGAAAACTTGGTGAGAGTCTAATTCCTTGCCTAGAACATTACTCATACCTGAGCATGGAATTACAATTCATAAATCACCTCATTGGTTGATGGAGTTCAGAGACAATAAAGGAGTCAAAAGATTTTTCAGACTTGAAGACCAGCTTAAAATTGCCAGTAATGAAACTCTCAAGGACATGCAATCTAAGTTGGACATTAGTGAAGAAGATGAAGCTGAATTCTACAGACAACTCCAACTCCAAGTAGAGGAAAATGACAGGAGGCTAGGGAAGAAAACAAGGGATCAAAGGAAAAGAAAATAATCTGCTCAGCCTAAAGGAGCATCCTTGGTAACAATGTAATTCTCCAATTCTATCTCAGTTCATACACTTTTGCAGCACTTTTGAATTTCTACTTGATTTAAAATACTTAAGTAGAAATCTAGTGTTTGTAGCCTCAACGGATATGACCATTCTGGCTATCCGTTGATGGAGTAGCTTTACTTAGAAATAAGTTTAGTATTGTAGCACATTTCAGTTTCTGTATTTAAGTTATAATTCTTAGATGATTGTGGGAAATTATAAGTCATGTTGACTACTAGTGGATATGCAAATAGGAGGGCTAATTGTAAATATTTCATGCCTTGTAATTTTGTATAAGTGAAGTAGTATCAACTGATAAATTAAAGGCCTTCAACGGATGAGAGACAAAGCTTCAACGGATGTCTCTAAAGCTTCAACGGATAACATCCATCAATGGATGAGTGCATCAACGGATAAAGCTTCAACTGCTAATGCATCAACGGATAAAGCCATCAACGGATGAAAGCTTCAACGAATGCTTAGTTTAATAGCAGTTGACAGTGACAATTCATAAGCTGACAGAGGCACATGGGTTGACAGAGATAATTGGAATATGGTAACCTCTTGGAGGAATCAAGAAAATGCAGCATTTCCATTCTGGTGCAAACAAGGAAGTATTTAAAGATTCACAGATTATCCTAGATTGCATTGGATAGAGAAATGAAGAAGAAACATGTGAAGAATCTTTTTAATTGTATTTGTACTTTTGTCTTCACTTGTAAACTTGGTGATATATAAACCAAGTTGCAGCTAGTAATTAGATGATGAATTTTCCAGAGCTGTTTAGAAAAACATAGAGAGAAAATTATCTAGTTTGTACTAGGACACAGCTGTGATCAATTCTTTTGAATCACAGATTTTCTGAAATACACATCTCTGGTGGAACAACAAATCCACCAGAAAAGTTTTTAAAGCCTTTGTGTTCTTTACGTTTGTGTTTTGAATATATATCTGTCTGCACCTGCCCAAAGCAATTCACACACAATTGTTCATCAAAACACTTAGCCTTTGAAACTGCTCAAAACTTGAAAAAGTTTTGAAATTTACATTCAACCTCCCTTCTGTAAATCTTATTGTTAGTTCCTTGGGAATAACAAGTAGTCCTTCTTCAAGAAAGAAGTTTGTTGCCTTAGATTTTAGTGTTTGAGCCTTCCCTTTTTCTTCAGAGATCTCTCCATTTTCCTAGTAGTTGATGAAATGAGTAATCCAATTTGGGGTATTATCATCTCCAGGACTTCTTTAGTTTCTATAGTTGGCTTTTGCAATTCCTCAAAGTAAACAGAGAAGTCCAGGTCTGATGAGTCCTTGACCAACTTGGACAGGGTATCGGCCTCTGAATTCTCTTCTTGAAAGATTTATAGAACTTGGCTCCGTGGTATCAAGGCAAGGTAGCTCTAGACTAAAGCTTGGCACTTGGATAGTATGAGATCCTTCGCTATGTATTCACCATTTGTCTGCTCGACTACAATCTGAGAGTCCCTATAGATGTTTAGGTTCTGCGCCCTGAGGGTCCTGGTAAGCTTCAGTCCTGCAATTTTGCTTGGTTGTTTGTTGTTGGAAAGCCGAAGGATATGGCAGTTCGAATCATGAAATCATCAGGGCTCTTTAGGATGAGCCCGACTCCTGACCTATCATTTGTTGAAGATCCATCGACCTTCAAAGTCCAGGCTCCCAAGTTAAGATTATGGTTGATGGCTGGATTAATATTCATAGTTATGGGCTCAACTTCCGGAAAGTTATATTCAATGATGAAATTAGCAAGTGCCTGGGCTTTGATAGCGGTCCTTGGGATGAAGTTTATGTTGAACTTACTTAGCTCCACTTCTTAATTTATAAGCCTCCCTGAGATGTATGGTTTGTGTATTATCTTCCTTAAGGGATGTTTAGTTACTACCCGGATATCCCTTCCTTGGAAGTAATGTCTGAGCTTTCTTGATGCCGTAACCAAGGAAAAAACAAAATTTTCCAATCTTGGGTATCTGGTCTCGACATCTTTTAGTACCTGGCTTATATAATATACTGGTTGCTATTTTCTATTTTCTTCCCGAATCAGCGCTGCTCCTACTGTCAGGCCCCCTGCTGACAAGTAGAGGAATAGGGGTTCCCAGGGTTGGGCTTTAGTTAGAATTGGTGGCTGGGAGAGATATCACTTGATTTCTTCGAATACTCACTGGCACTCTAGGTTCCGAATAACTTCTTTCTTATTCTTGGCTCCTTTGAGCAAATCAAAGAAAGGTAAGCATCTTTCTTGCAGCTTTGACACAAACCTCATGAGTGCTGCTAGTGATCTTGCTAGCTTCTGCATATCCTTCTGGGTCCAAGGAGCCTTCATCTCTTGGATTGCCTTTATTTTTTCCGGATCGGCTTCAAACCCCCCGGTTGCTTATCATGAATCCTAGGAATTTGCCTGCTCTTACTTCGAAGGTCCATTTCTCTGGATTCATCTTGAGTGTATGCTTCGTTAAATTATCAAAGCATTCTTTAAGATCTCTGATGTGACCCGGGATGGTTGTGGACTTTACAATCATATCATCAATATAGGATTCCAAGTTTCTTCCATGATGGGACTTGAAAATTTTATTCATTTCTCTCTAGTAGGTTGAACCTGCATTTGTCAATCCAAAAGGTAGCATGATGTAAGCGTAGACTGCTCTGTGAGTGACTAATGATGTCTTTGGAATGTCCTTTGGATTCTTATTGATTTGGTTGTACCCAGAGAAGGCGTCCATGAAGCTTAACATGATGTGTTATCCATTGATCTATGTTTAGAAGAAGGTAGCAATCCTTTGGGCATGCGTCATTCGGGTCGGTGTAGTCAACACACAGTCTCCATTTACCATTTGGCTTTTTCACCATTATCACATTAGCTAGCCACTCCAGGTATTTAATTTCATATATGATTCCAGCTTTGAGTAATTTTTCCACTTCTTCATCTATCGCCTTCTGCCTCTCAGGGGCAAAATTTCTTTTCTTTTACTTAACTGGCTTCTTGTTCGGGTTGACATCCAAGCTATGCATTGTTATGGATTCGTGCAGCCCGAGCATGTCCTCGGGATTCCAAGAAAATACATCAGTATACTCTCAGAGTAATGATATCAATTCTTATTTGATGACTATTTCAAGCCCGAACCCTATTTTCACCTTCTTAGAAGGATTGCTTACACCAATCAGAATTGTCTCTATCTCTACTGCAACCTCAATCTTTTCTTGGTCCTGGGTTGACACCATTTCCTGGATCCGGGCTTCTGCATTCTTTTTCATGTAGACTTGACCCTGGGCTGATGCCCTTGCTTGGTTGTTTTCCCTTAGTTCCTTTGTTCTCGTCTTTGTTGCTTGCATAGTAGGATTGGCCTGGCTGAGAACCGGGACTACTTCAATTGCTACCATGACTTGGTTTCTTTTTGGCTTCTCTTAGCCTGGCTTGGTTGATTTTGGATCCAGGTTGGATTCAAAAACTTGAACTTATTTTCCACTCCTTCTCTTGAGCGGGGGCGGTGCTTATGGCTTTGCTATTTCCAAAGGACTGTGGCCTTCCTCTTGTTTTCTTGGTGAGTTTTTGCCATGATCAGGGCCTTGCTATAGCATCTTTCTGTGACTTCATAATCTCCTTTGACTTCTCCAACCCCGATCGGAGTCGGGAACTTGATTTTCAGGTGTGAGATATAGGTGATTGTTTGCATTCTAGTTAGAGCCGGGTGGCCAATTTTGCCATTGTAGGATGAAGGAGTATTGATCAAATAGAACTTTCGAACATGAGTGACTTGGTTGGGACTTGATCCGAATAGGACAGGAAGGTACAGGGTCCCCTGGATCGGGACCAAGTTATTCCCAAATCCATAGAGGGGGTCATCCCGACATTCATTTGAGCGTACGCTTTCCAACTTCATTCGATTCATATTATGCTTAAAGAGGATGTTGATCGATGAGCCATTATATATCAGCATCCTCCTCTCTTCATTATCACAAATATCAAGTGTTACTACCAAGGCCTCATTGTGATTCGGGTTGACCCCTTCATAATCTTTGTTTCCAAATGATATTATCTCTGGGAATCACTGAATAGAGAGGACCTCATCTCCTGAGTCCGGGCCGGGGGGGGGGGGGTGGGGGGGTGAGTGGGATCCCTCCAGGACTATATTCACCACATTCTTTCCCTTTCTTGGCACTTCTACTTTCTAATTAGTATCCTGAGATCTATATTGCTTAGATTCTCTTTGTGGACCTGCTTCTCAATGAAGTATTTAAGAGATAGGCAATTTTCCGTTTTGTTGCCATATATTTCATGTGTTGCCCAATAAAGTAATTGTTTAAGGGGGTTGGATATAATTACTAAACAAATCGATGTATTATAAAAGTAAAGTAAGAATAGATGAATCAAATAATAGTTTATATTGATCTTCAATAAATTATTACAAAACTCTCTCAAGAACAATATTCTTAAGAGCTGCTAGGTTATACGAATACTCGAGTTCCACACCACACATAAAGTGTTAACCTATTATGTGTTTATATACTACACAGCTACAACCAATCACTATCAATCACAAGATATGTTACAGTATATTTCTACCACTTTTTATACATATCTAAATCAACTACGATCCTATAAATCAACACCTTATGATTTATCTCGCAGTTCTGACTTGTCATCAAAGTCATTCTCAACGGATAACCTGATCAATGGATATATGTTATAGTTTCGACGGATATTCATATGTAGATATCAACGGATAAATGAATATATTGTCAATGGATGATAATGAAGCTTTTAACGGATAATCATATCATAACAATTGATCATATCCTGATTCCTCTGTAAGATCCTGACGCCTTGATAAATCCTGATTCCTGACATAGACAATTCTGAACAATCTCCCCCAATTTATGCTTTGCAGAATAAGCATAAATTCCAAATTAATGTCTAGTGCCAAAAACCAAAGAGACAAATTGTAGAGTACAAAGCATACTTTATTTCAGACTTTTATCTTCATATTTTTTGATAAAATCTGCAGTATCTCTGAACAAAAGCTTTAACCCTGTCATCAATTTTCTTCAACAATATCTCTTATAATCTGATCTTCAAGTTCTTCTCATATCCATATTTATCTGACAGTTGATAGATACCATCCCTTAAGTTTTTGATAGGAGTTCTTTCAATCATCAATTCCTCCCGTGTCACATAACAAGCTTTAGAACCATCAGGATTCATAGTTATGTGTCTTTGTGTAAGAACATTTTCAGTCACAGCTTCTCCTTTCTTCATCTTAACTTAGCCCTTTGAAATTTTTGTATGCTGGAATACATGATCCAAAGTAATGTTGACTATCATCCAGTATCCTTACTTCTGATATTGACAAGAATTAATTTTGATCATAACCCTGAAATTTCATCTTAAACTCTTAGCAAATAGTGAATATATTTCAATTCCTTTGTAGACATGATCAGCAGTTCATCAAGGGAAAGAACTTGATGTAATAACCCCAAAATTTTGAACTTTTTGTAACCCTTATGAATAGTGTTTTTGCTGATTATGCTGAATAAGAAAACTTTTCATGCCACACTTTGTAGAGGTTCTTTTACAGTTATTCTGAGATCTTATTAGTACTCTATATGGTATATAAGTGTATGTAAAGATCGTAAGAATCCAAATTCGAACACTTGGATTTTTCCCGAAAATTCACCAGATACCGAAAGAATTGAGTATAAGGTAACATGATAAAAAGGATTTAAATTCAAGGATTATAAGAGAGGATCATAAAAGGAATATAATGTATTGAGAAAGGTTAAGGAAACCCAAGTAATAAGATCCCGAGGTATGATCCCTCAAACGATAAACGAGAACGAAAGTTAAGCGAACCGTATAACAGATCATCGGTCATTAGCCAAGTAATTAAGAGTTAATCAAAGAGGTTAGTGATAATGATGTCACCACACCAACAAGAAGAGTACAAGTGTGGGAAGATGACATAGGAAGATGACATAAGCATGACGAATAAGGGAAGGAAGTGTTGGTTGATTATAAACCACACAAAATTTACCATGGTTAAAAGGTTAATTAATCAAAACCAAAGCAAAACAACCAAGCAAAAAAATCAAAAATCACAAAACACAAGTTGACTTTCGTTATTCAAGAAGAAGCTCTCAGCCTCTTTTCTTTTTCAAAGGAAAGAAAACTCAAATTCAAGTTCCAAGCTTTGTTAATTAGTGAGGTAATTATCCAAGGTTCCTAGCACATAGATATAGATATCCTATGAATCTAAGCTTCAAATTCCTTCACAATCTCTTCCTATAATTCATGGAATAAGAGAGTGAATAGTGTTTTTCAAGAACTTGAAATTTTGATCTTGTGTTTTTGTTTAGATAAAGCTTTAGTAAGGATTTTAAGGTTGTTTCAAACTCATTAGTTACTCATACTCTCAAGGAAGGTATAATCTCTTAACCTAGCATTATTATTGAATTTTAAGAGCTTATTATGAGTAGTATAGTTCATGAGAGGCATGATTATTGTGTATTTAGAGATTGGTTGGTTTTGTGATGTTTTTGGAATTGTAAATCTTGATTATTAGTTAATGAACTTAAGTAAGCTCTTAGTTCATGATTGAGAAGTAGTATAAATTGGAAATCTTGAGATGTTGGGGCTGTTGTAGTAGTGTATGGATGGAGTTTGGTTGTAATAATGATTGAGGGTTGATTGTGGATTAATTTGGAGTAGTATAAAATTTGGTAATCGCGTAAACATATCCGTCGTAATGCCTGATTTACTTTAGACTGTTTTTGTTCTTAACATCAGGACACGTGAACTCACTGTTAGGTTTTTACCATTGTCATGCTTAGATAGTTCATGTTACGAGCTTCATTTTGATATGTGGTTTGCTTGAATCCGATGTACGGTTTAGGAGAAACGACCGTTTTAAGTAACGGCGTTTCGCGACCGAACCATTACCCCTCGCCTTACTTTGAAACCTTGGTTAAGGCCCTTAAATGACTAATTGGAGTATGAAACAATTATGTAAAGTGGGTTAGGCAGTTGTTAGGGTACTCACGAAAGAATCGCCTTAAAACTCTTAATGGTTAATTTATTAAAAATGGTGGAGCCGAGGGTACTCGAGCGACTTAAGTGAACCGTTAAGCGCATAAGCGAACATTAAGGTTCAATTGGTTAAAGTCTAGTTTCTTAAGCGACCGGGGTTTAATTCTGACTTATGTTGTTGTTCATAGGTTATCGGACCCACTCTAAGCTTAAGTCTATCCAGAAACACTCAGGCAAGTTTTCTACCCGTTATATTATTGTTGTGATGTAATTATATATATATGCATTATCTTGTGATAAGTGCATGGTTATTATTAGCAAATCTTACGATATATTGGAGCATGTGATATGGTATATATGCATGTCTGTTTCGTAATCTTGATATCTAGTTGTTGATTCAAATGCTTATAAGTTGCATAATACCTATGCTAGAGATAAGCAGTAGTTGCGTATACCCTTAGTATAGGGGACCCAAAGGTGGATATTTTCTAAACCGGGAGTCGATGTTCCCGAGTATATTATATATATATATATTTATATATATATAGTTTTCAAAACTATTAATCGAATAAGGTTTATTCGATAACTTTATTTTATTTAATGAATATTATTTTGAATATTCATTCGAGGACTTATGACTCCACTTATTTTATTAATGAATATTATTTTGAATATTCATTCGAGGACTTATGACTCCGCTTCTTTTATTAAATAATATTCTTTATTTTATTAAAGAATAATGTTTCGATAATCAAACGTATTTTTGATTATTCAAATAAAGATCGTACTTTCGTATAAGTATATCTTTGGTTATTTATTATTATTTCAAGTATAAGTTTTAAAACTTCTACTTCAATTCTTTTTATAAGGATTATCCTAATGGGAATATTATTTAAATAATAATATTCAGATATTTTCTAATATATCGGGACTGATTTATTTCATTAAATCAACATTACTCCAAACATTCTTAAAAATGTTTTCGAGTCTTCAAAATGATTTTTAAAAAAGTTAGGGCGGATCTCAAAACTCATTTTTATATTTAAGATCCTCCTTTCGAAGGGGATTTAAATACTCGCTCAAAACCTGAGGGATCCGACTCTGTGGTGTATTTTATATTCGCAACAAGGTTGCTATTTTGATAAATGAATTGATTACTTACCCAACGTTCGGGAAGTAAGTCCATCTAATTGAGTCAGCATAAGCGACAGGCCGGGGTACGGTCTATCAAAGTGTAAGTGGCTGGGTGGCAGCCCATCAACGCGTAAGAGGCCGGGTGGCGGTCCAGCACAAAGTCCTAATGAGGCCAGGGTGATGACCAGTGGGGGATTCATCCATCTACTAGTAGAATAGGTTACTTATTGGTATCTTTGCCTGATCAACAAGATATCAGGTTTATGCCAAGGTTTTCTCCATTCCAAATTCATTGGATATTGTAACTCTGTTTATAATTTTCATAACAGAGGTTTTCAAGGAGTGTATGAAATGTATATATATAGGTGTATCTATATATCGGGACTTAATGAAGTATCTCATAACTTCATTTCTTTCAAATGATAATTCAAAGATTGAATCTATTCAAGTCTTATCTTATAGTCTCATCAGTGTGATGAACTTTTGAAACTAATGATACCTTGAACGGTGGTAGTTCAAGTAGTATCCGGAAAAGATAAAAGTATATTAGAGTATCTTGTAACTTCATCTTTTCAACTTATATCTGGTTAATGATTATCTTATGCATGACAAAGATTTTCACAAAAATGTTGAGACAAGGTAGATATATGAAATCACCTTGCAACGATATTTTTATACAGTTATAAACTGGAACTCTGTGTATATTATGCATGTAAGAGGACTTCCAAGATTTTGAAAAGTATATATACATATATACTGAATATTTTGCGACTTGGTCGCGTTAAGATATCAAACTTGGTTCATTTTTTACTTGACCAAGACTTTCATGAGTACTATGAGGATGCTCACATATTATAAATCATTATACATATTATTTTCGTGGGTTTGTTGCTCACCCTTGCTTTCTTCTTTCATTACACAACAACAGATAGACAAGATGAACATGACCAAGCTCCCAATTCGTGAGCGGATAGGAAATGTTCCGCAGTTTCCTGTAGGCGTTGATGCCGTTGTAGCTGAGGTAGGAACTACCAATAGGCTAGGCTTTCAACTTTTGTTGTACCAGACTTATGTATACTTATGAATTGTATTAATGGCAAAGAATATGTAAATTTATTCAGAAACCCTTTTAAGGTGTAATGGTTTATAATTGTGGAATAAAATGACTTGTGTTATTTTTGGATACTCATCTCTGAGACTATAACTTGTGGTGTGTGTGTATAATGGGGTCACAGTACGCAGTAGTTGATTAATTATTAAGATTAAGTATTATAAAGGGAAATAGAACTCGTGACAACCCGGATCCCCGACCCCGAATTTGGGGGTGTTACAGAAATGGTATCAGAGCTAAGCGTTATAAACCTCAGAGATGATGTGACGTTAAAATAATAAGTTCACTAAGATAATAAGAACTCTTTCCAAGTTCATAGTCGGACTACCTAACATAGTACTGACAGTTAAAACCCTTATGGGAACCCTTATAAATATCGTGATAGAAGCGTAGTTCGTTATCGTATATGGTAGCGGGACTCCGAACCCTGAGGTTGAGGAGAAACAGCGCGATGATGTTTTATTACTTATTGGAGATCAGATTGTGGATCCGATAGAGCATGCTAACGCAGGACCGGATGATGTTCATATTGAGGATGTAGCGGTTGAGGATGTTGTCCTAGAAGGGATTGTTGCTGAGGAGGATTCCGTGGAGGATCCTGAAAAGAATGAATACACTGAGGAATTGATGACCATGGTTAGGGAAACTACCAGAGGTAGGATTGGCCGGTCACTACCGGAGGTGCGTTCAAGATTGTAAAGATAGTAGCCCCTTTAACGCGGCTTACTCGTAAGACTGAGAAGTTTGAATGGACAGAGAATGCGAGAATAGCTTTCAAGAACTGAAGCAAAGATTGGTGACGGCCCCTATGTTAGCATTTCCGGATGGAAAAAGGAGATTTTGTGATTTGTAGTGACGCTTTGCATAAGGAATTAGGGTGCTCTTATACAGCACAACAAGGTACTCGCGTACGCGTCAAGACAATTAAGGGAATATAAAATTCGATATCCCCACCCATGAGCTTGGGCTCATGGCAATAGTTTTGCCCTAAAGATTGGAGACACTACTTGTACGGAGAGAAGTGCGAGATTTACACAAGCCATAAGTGCTCTAGTGCTTTTTCATGCAGAAAGAGCTCAACATGCACCAGAGGAGGTGGTTAGAGCTAATCAAGGATTACGATTATGAGATTCTTTATCATCTAGGGAAAGCCAAAATGGTGGCTAATGCCCTTAGTATAAAGGAGAGACTCAAGATGAAAATGTCTTTGGGAGAGTTGATAAGAGATTTTGAGAAAATGGAAATAGAAGTGAAGGTAACCGGAGCCGGTACTGAAACGCTGTTTGAGATTGCAATACAGCACGAATTATCGAAAAAGATCATATTGTGCCAAGAAAAAGTGATGAATGAAGGCAGAGAGTCAATGACTGGAGAAGAGATTAATACCAAGAAAGATGATAAAGGAATAACGAGGTATTCCTACAGAATTTGGGTTCCAAACGTTTAAGAGCTTAAGGACTGAATCTTAGATGAAATCCATAGCTCGAGGAATAAGATTTAGGGCAAACCCTGAATGTGATAGTCAGGGAGGTCGCCATTAAGAAAGAAGGGGCCCATAACATAATGAAGTGGAAAACAAGGATTTTAACGTATAAGATAACCCCAAGTATGGGAGAAGGATGAAACATTTTATATTAAGGAAACAGAAAGTCGAGTAAGGAAAGGAGACCCGAGACGGTACTTCTATACGACGATTCATGGACCTGTCTAAAACAAAAGAACTTAGACTATTATCTCCAACCACCACCCTGAGGAGACAGTGCGGTGGGAAATTCTTTCAGGACCTTTAAGTCGCTAAGCTCTCAGAGTTCCAAGGAACAGGTTGACCCAATCGAGGCAAGAGCCTGGCTAAAGGAAATATAGGAATCATTTGAGATTCTAAATGATTGACGAAGAGCAAAAGACTATTTTTGTCACTTACCTTCCTAAGAGAGAGGCCACCCGCTGGTGAAAGACCAAGAAAGGCACGAAGCCAGAGGTTAGAATAAACTGATTAAAGTTCAATCAATTATTTTCGGAAAAGTAATTCCCAAGGTTATAGAGATAGTGTAAAAGCTTTAGAGCCAGAACAAAGGTGGACGAGTATGATGAATTATGAAGCTAATTTTTAAAAGTTGTCAAGATTCGTTCTGATGACAAGAATCCTAGAACGACGTGATGTTTGAAGTCAATGAGTAGTGGGTTCATGAAATGATTGTAAGAGAAAGGAAAATAAAGAGAAACTGAAGTGGGAAGAAATAAAAAGGCAATACAGTTTGAGGAATGATAAGGGAGTTGGGTATGAGGAAACCCTAAAGACTCTTAGCATTAGAAATAGAAAAGTATGTAATCGTCAGGATGAGGGTGATTCACTATGAGTTAAAATTGATGGTTAAAGGCATAAGAGGTACATATATTTTATCCCTTGTAAGTTGGGAGGATTCGAGGAAACCTTGAGATAATTCGAAGGATAAATAATGAGACGCGGATAGATTGAGGAGACAAGAAGGTAAGAAATTAGGAAAATTGGATGAAGGAAGTGACCTTCAAGAATGTGAAGTGTAAGACCGGTGGGATGATACCTAGAAAGGGAGATGCCAGGTATGAAAGATATTCCAACATTGAGATGACTGTTGAGATAAACAACAAAAGTAATTGAGAAATTATTAAGAAGAAGTTCACGTTGAACACGAACAATATCTTCCAAAACATCCCTGTTGTCATTACCAAATTAGGAAAGAAAAGCGGGTAACCATTGTTAACTTTTGAAGGCCATATGGGTTGATCTCAGTTTGAATAAGGATGCTATCGTGAAATTGGTATAGACTATCGAGGTGGGAATGATTGAATAATATAATCGATCAAGGATATATGACTTGATTTATCCATGGAAGGATGCAAGTACCTTTTTAAAGGTGGAATTAAGGATATAACTTCGATAACTTGAGATGAACCCTAGGGGAATGCATAAAGGTTGGCATTTCACCCTTAATAGGGACATTATGAGTTTGGGTAGTATGGAATGAAGGACTAAAGTAACAACAACCTTTAAAGATCAGTAGAGAAATTTTTCAGAAGTAAATAGACAATGGTTCTAGTATTAGTAAATGGTATTTTGATATGCCCTGTATCTAGGGAATACAGGAGGAACGATTCAAGGATAACCTTAGAGGTTTTACAAGGAAAAAAGGTAATATTCAAAGTTTTCAAGAATAAAAATTTTGATAAAGGAAATGTGACGCAATTATAATAATGCCAGGTGGGACACGTGTTGAACCATAAGAAAATATAGATTGACCCAATAAGGGTCGAGATTGGTGAAATCAAGAAGGACCCAAAATAAGAGACGTCCTAAGTATGATCAAGAGTCAATCGTGACAATGTTAACCTCTAAAAAGACCGAGGCAACAACTTATGGAAAAATGGTGATATACTTTTTTCACCAAAGCGTACGGAAGAGCATCTTCACACAAGCAGTGATTGAAAATGAGGTAGAAAATTTAGTTGAAGATCATTTATAAGACATTGATTGTAAGGAAATTTTACTATCAGAAAAGGCCAAAGAGGTGGCCGACACTTTAAGTGTAAGAGGACAATTATAGGCGCTCATGCCATAGGAATACAGTGATAATGGTCAAATCCGTGAAGGTTGTATTATGGTGTTGAAGATTGACATTCCTTCTGATGATTGTGCGATACTCAACCATAATAGTAGTTTGGTAAATGTTTAATTCATGTAAATCACCGTGAGCGGGCTATCTATCTTAGAAGGTACTATCTTGAGAATAAGCCAGGACCATGTTTCAAAAGAACTAAACGAACCTTTAAGTTAAGTCTTCTATCGAAGGCATATGATTAAGAATGGTATTAACCTGCTATCGTTGCTTTGATTGAAACTCTTCTGCAATTTTATCTGCTTCATGTCATGTATGTACATAAGGATCTAGAGTGTTCTTCATGAATCATGAATGGTAATTATGTTACCTCCTCAGAAGAACCCGATACGGCAGGTATGGACTCCGTATGGTTAGCTATTAAGACTTCATGGAAAACGAACGATTACAGTAGGTCAACGGTGGACCATAGTAATGCAGGAATGATTCTACGAGTAATGAGCCGATTACTTACAACTGTGAGAGTTGTATTGGAATGGATGTTGAGATTGAGTACCACTAATCGGGTCATGGTGGTGTATAAGTTATCATTGATAGACTAATTAAGTAGATTATCTACCTATTGAATACTTATTCCTTCTTATCAATAGAGAGTCGTATTACTATACGAGGAAGGTTGCGATGCAAGCATAGAATTCTAATAACGATGATGTCTAGAATGAAATCCCAGATTCGATTTTTAATGTTGAGGGAGTTTCAAAGGTGATTGTTTATAAGCTCGAGCAAGAGCATGGGTCCATAGAACGATGGACGGAATAGTAAATATTCAGACACGTGAAATATGATGCGATAATACTTGATATTGAGATATATACATATATATGTTTTATTCTCCTATGATAAACCTCTATAGTTCAGGGGTAGATTCCAAGCCAGATGTTTTGTGGCAGTGTTTTTTTATACAATTCTCTTCAATTCGCTCTTTCTCTCCTTTTCATTTTGTATAAGCTGAGAAGAACAACCCTTCCAGAAGGGGAGGTATTGCCGAATGACTATCTATCCGTGTGATAGAAGCCTAGTAGGATACCATATATTGTTTAATTGCTTGTCAAGTACTAAAGGCTGGCCACCTTCTGTACTAACTATGCGATATAACAAGTGTTCATGATCATAGTGATCTCTCAATAAATTCTGTTACTTCTATATGATGGATTAAGCTTTCAAAGATAGAAGCAGCTAGAAAGGAGTAGTATTAGTGCGGTGGTATTCCGAATCTAACACGTTCGTAATACTAAGGTTGACGTGGTTATTAAAAGGTTATAGAACTCTAACGAGCAAAAGTGTAACCAGTATAATATTAGGAACGGAAGATAGTAATGATTATGAAATGGAAAAGAATGGGTGTTGAGAAGCAAAAGCTATAATGCTAGAAGCTATGATGAGAGTCTGTGCAATAGTCTTGAAAGAATTTGGAATGGTCACTTAGCACGGATTGAGTTTTCTTACGACAATAGATCGTATGTCCGGTATCGAGATGTCGCCTTATGAGATCCTTGAGGGAAGATAATGTCGATCTCCCTTATGTTAGGATGAAGTTGTAGAGCGCAAGATGCTCGGACCAGCAGTGGTCCAAGGGACCAAGGATATAATAAATCTAATCAGAGGACGGCTGGTAGTAGCCCAAGATGGACATAAGAAGTATGTTGAATTGACACGAAAGGACAAAGAATAGGAAGTAGGGGACCTAGTGATGTTATAGGTATTCCCTTGGAAAAGATGAATGAGATTCGGAAAGAAAGGAAAGCTAAGCCCACGAATTGTTGACCCCTTTGAGGTATTAAGACGGTTTGGGGAGTTAGCTTACGAGCTAGCCTTACCCCAGAACCTACAACAAGTTCATAATGTGTTCCATATGTCAATGCTAAGGAAGTATCATCGGGATGCCAGACACATAGTGGAGTATGAGCAGGTGGATATGCAACCAGATCTGACTTACATGGAGAAACCAGTAAAGATTATGGATAAGAAGGAGCAGGTGCTTCAGAACAAAGTGATCAAGCTAGTCAGAGTGTTATGGCAGAATCATAATGTGGAAGAATCAACTTGGGAACTAGAGAGCGCAATGCTAGAAAAGTACCCCCATTTTTTTCTATTTGATTCCGGGACGGAATCCTTTTAAGGAGGGGAGACTGTAATAACCCCAAAATTTTGAACTTTTTGTAACCCTTATGAATTTTTTGTTGATTATGCTGAATAAGAAAACTTTTCATGCCACACTTTGTAGAGGTTCTTTTACTGTTATTCTGAGATCTTATTAGTACTCTATATGGTATATAAGTGTATGTAAAGATCGTCAGAATCCAAATTCGAACACTTGGATTTTTCCCAAAAATTCACCAGATACTGAAAGAATTGAGTATAAGGTAACAGGATAAAAAGGATTTAAATTCAAGGATTATAAGAGAGGATCATAAAAGGAATATAATATATTGAGAAAGGTTAAGGAAACCCAAGTAATAAGAATGAAAGTTAAGCGAACCGTATAACAGATCAGCGGTCATTAGCCAAGTAATTAGGAGTTAATGAAAGAGGTTAGTGATGATGATGTCACCACACCAACAAGAAGAGGAGAATTGTGGGAAGATGACATAGGAAGATGACATAAGCATGACCAAAAAGGCAAGGAAGTGTTGGTTGATTATAAACCACACAAAATTTACCATGGTTAAAAGGTTAATTAATCAAAACCAAAGCAAAACAACCAAGCTAAACAAATCACAAATCACAAAACATAATTTGACTTTCATTATTCAAGAAGAAGCTCTCGGCCTCTTTTCTTTTTCAAAAGAAAGAAAACTCAAATTCAAGTTCCAAGCTTTGTTAATTAGTGAGGTAATTATCCAAGGTTCCTTGTACATAGATATAGATATCCTATGAATCTAAGCTTCAAATTCCTTCACAATCTCTTCCTATAATTCATGGAAGAAGAGAGTGAATAGTTTTTTTTAATAACTTGAAATTTTGATCTTGTGTTTTTGTTTAGATAAAGCTTTAGTAAGGATTTTCCAAGGTTGTTTCAAGCTCATTAGTTACTCCTACTCTCAAGGAAGGTATAATCTCTTAACCTAGCATTATTATTGAATGTTAAGAGCTTATTATGAGTAGTATAGTTCATGAGAGGCATGATTATTGTGTATTTAGAGATTGGTTGGTTTTGTGATGTTTTTGGAGTTGTAAATCTTGATTATTAGTTAATGAACTTAAGTAAGCTCTTATTTCATGATTGAGAAGTAGTATAAATTGGAAATCTTGAGATGTTGGGGCTGTTGTAGTAGTGTATGGATGGAGTTTGGTTGTAATAATGATTGAGGGTTGATTGTGAATTGATTTGGAGTAGTATAAAATTTGGTAATCGCGTAAACATAGCCGTCGTAATGCCCGATTTACTTTAGACTGTTTTTGTTCTTAACATCAGGACACGTGAACTCACTGTTAGGTTTTGACCATTTCCATTATTAGATAGTTCATGTTACGAGCTTCGTTTTGATATATGGTTCGCTTGAATCCGATGTACGGTTTAGGAGAAACGACCGTTTTAAGTAACGGCATTTCGCGACCGAACTATTACCCCTCGCCTTACTTTGAAACCTTGGTTAAGGCCCTTAAATGACTAATTGGAGTATGAAAAAATTATGTAAAGTGGGTTAGGCAGTTGGTAGGGTACTCGCGAAAGAATCGCCTTAAAACTCTTAATGGTTAATTTATTAAAAATGGTGGAGCCGAGGGTACTCGAGCGACTTAAGTGAACCGTTAAGCGCATAAGCGAACATTAAGGTTCAATTGGTTAAAGTATAGTTTCTTAACCGACCGGGGTTTAATTCCGACTTATGTTGTTGTTCATAGGTTATGGGACCCACTCTAAGCTTAAGTCTATCCGGAAACACTCAGGCAAGTTTTCTACCCGTTATATTGTTGTTGTGATGTAATTATATGTATATACATTATCTTGTGATAAGTGCATGGTTGTTATTAGCAAATCTTGCGATATATTGGAGCATGTGATATGGTATATATGCATGTCTGTTTCGTAATCTTGATATCTAATTGTTGATTCAAATGCTTATAGTTGCATAATACCTATGCTAGAGATAAGCAGTAGTTGCGTATACCCTTAGTATAGGGGACCCAAAGGTGGATATTTTCTAAACCGGGAGTCGATGTTCCCGGGTATATTATATATATATATATTTATATATATATAGATATAGTTTTCAAAACTATTAATCGAATAATGTTTATTCGATAACTTTATTTTATTTAATGAATATTATTTTGAATATTCATTCGAGGACTTATGACTCCACTTATTTTATTAATGAATATTATTTTGAATATTCATTCGAGGACTTATGACTCCGCTTCTTTTATTAAATAATATTCTTTATTTTATTAAAGAATAATGTTTCGATAATCAAACGTATTTTCGATTATTCAAATAAAGATCGTACTTTCGTATAAGTATATCTTTGGTTATTTATTATTCATTTCAGGTATAAGTTTTAAAACTTCTACTTCAATTATTTTTATAAGGATTATCCTAATGGGAATATTATTTAAATAAAAATATTCAGATATTTTCTAATATATCGGGATTGATTTATTTCATTAAATCAACATTACTCCAAACATTCTTAAAAATATTTTCGAGTCTTCAAAATAATTTTTAACCACCACAATCCAATCCCACAAATCCCAATCGCAATCATAACTTAATTCAAGCACAATCAAACAATTACAACTCCTAATTCAATAACCTAGAATAATAATATTTAACTAATATTTTGCATCAAACTAAATAAAATTTATACATTTATTACTTTTATATTTATTAATATTAGGACATAGATAACGATCATCACAGTCCACCGTCAGCTCACCGATGTTCATCGCTGACGGCGGTAAAACCCGGAGGTACCCGGTTCGGATTCCAATCACGGGTTTTGCCAATAAAATTTTGATCGCAAGTAATTTATATCATTAAAATAATCAAGTAAATGTTTTTCCTGCAAAAGAAATTCAAGAAAGAAAAATTCGAACCAATCTTAACACATAACAGAAAATGAAGTGCGGCAACAATACAACCGGAAAACAATCACCGGCCGAAATTCAAGAACACAGCGTCAACACACCCAACTGAAATACACATACATATATACCTATGTATATATATATATACATACACAATCATGTAGAACAGACTAAGCAACCCGACCAATCGGAGATGGGGCGGCAGCGACAGCAAAGTCAAGAACAGGAGAGAAATGACCGGAGCCGAAGCAATTAAACGGCAAAAGCAGAAACGGGGGCCGAAAAAATCAAGGTGGCCAAAAATCTCAGCAACAGGGGAACAGACGTGGGGAAGAGTAAGATCAGGGAGATGGAGCTGTGAGAGATATAAAACAGAGATGTAAATTTTGTGTGTATTTATCTGTTGTTTGGTTTTCATGGTTATCAACACAGTAGCAACCCACCAATTAGAAAATTCCATGCACCTGTGCAAGTTCCCAGCACTTGACACATGTCATTTTTCCTTTTCTGACAGCTTTCTAACAGCCCTATTTGGCCCCGTTTTTGCAATTAACGAACCATCGCGCGAATAAAAATAATCCTGAAAAATTCCAAATTAATTTTAAAATATCACAAATATTTCAAGGTTAATAAAAATATTTTTTTCATAATTTTTAAAGTATTTTTGAAATGCAACTCGTACCCGCATTTCACAATTAACGAACCGAGCTGCACTTAAAACATTCAGAAAATCACGAAAATAGTCTTAAAATATTACAAATATCCCGAAGTTTATAAAAACATAACTTTCGTAATTTTAAAAAAAATTCTGAAAGCAATTTATACCCGCTTTTATCAATTAAAGGAATCAACATGCGGGTAAAATTAATCCCAAAAATTTCGAAAATATTTTTAAAATTCCCAGAATAATCCAAACTTAAAAAAATATGAGTTTCACGATTTTTGAGACATTTCTGAATTTAATATGGAAATTACACTTAAACATAATCAAAAAATTATACAAGGCTAAATAATTGATGAAATATTGATTTCTAAATTTAATAAAATTCCAAAAATAATTATTGTAATTATAAAAGCATAACAACAATTTTAGGGATAATCCAGATATTTATGGAAACAAATCTATAATAAAACCACTTTTAAAAATAAAACAATAACAATACGGCTCAATAATTAATTACGCGAACAACCCTGTAGACCACAAATCACCCATAGATAATAATAAAACAACACATAGCTGACAAGAGCTATACAATAATTTATTTATTTAATAATTCCATAAACACACATTTAAATAATAAGAAAATATACGAGTCGTTATATCCTTCCCCGCATAAAAAGATTATGTCCTAAGAATCTAATCTTAACTAACTAAACAAACGAGAATATTTGTCGAGCATATCTGATTCTAACTCTCAAGTAGACTCTTCTATTCGAGGATTTATTCAAGCATACTTACTATATATATAAACCCATTCCTGAGGACTCGCTCTTAACGATCTAGAATTTGGATCAATCACTCTACGCAGAACAAATTTGGATGAGAGCCCATTTGCTCCTAATCAATGACTTGGTTCGAATCAGAAACAAATCACTTTAACATTGACATGTGGAACACACTATAAATTTGCTGCAACTGCAGCGGTAATACTAACTCATGAGCAACTTTATCTATCTTTCTCGATACTTTGAACGGTTCCGTATTTTTAGGACTCAACTCTCCCCTTCTAATCAAACCTAACCAATCTCTTCCAAGGTGAAACTTTTATCGCTACAATTGATCCTATTTCTATATCCATACTCTTTCGATGCAAATCCGCCTTCTTTCTTTTTCTATCCCAAGCTGCTTCAACTCAGGACCTTACAACATCTCTACTCCCACTTTCTCTCACTAGTGTGGGGACCCACACTCATGTCCATACAAGGCTTCGCAAGGTAGCATTCCCCTACTAATATGATAATTATTAGCATAGGAAAACTTAAACAATGGTGGGTGATTACCTCGGTTTCCTTTTTAAACCCAACATATATACCCTCAACATATCTTATATCTCCTGAACGTCCTCTCACTTTGACCCTTCGACTAAAGATGCTAGATGGTACTCACTTTCAACTTAGTTTCCAATATTCGCACACCTCCTAATCATTTCCATCCGTTAAGACTGAAAAGTAATCTCTTATATTCTCTTCTTGTCACCTTCAGGTATTCGAACTTCAACTTTCACTCTTTCCAATTCTCTTATTAATTTTTCCATGATCTTAATTACATTCAATCCTTTCCGTCTGTACAAGGCATCTGTAACTACATCGGCTTTGCTTAGGTGGTTATTAGTGGAATAATCAGAATCTTTTGTTAATCTCAGCCAAAATTCATACTTGAAACTTAATGTATAGTTGCTTCCCTTCTAATCTTCGTAGGAAAATCCTTGGGCGTTCTATATAAACTTTCTTATTCTTTGAATAGCTGAATATTTTATCAATAAATACAATTTTCTTATCCAAGTACTCCTTATAGACTATGTTCTATAAATCCTTAGAGACGACTCATACACTTGTTACCCCACATAATATCATCGAAACTTGCAACACTCATAACTTGTTCTAATCGCAGTCTTTGATATGCCCTTAGGCTGGGTCTTGAGTCAACTTAGAGCATAACACAATCCTTAAATAAGGTCATATGAATAATCAATTCTTATATAGGGGTTACTTATTCTAATTTATCATCTTTTAAATTTTCCAATAATCGGTACATAATCTCATATTTTGATTCCTCTTCTCCAACAACATCACCGGTACACCCTACAGAGGTATATCTGGTATGATCACCTCCCCTTTTTAATAATTTCTGCAGTTACTTAACTAATTCCTTCATTTCTACTGGCCTCTAGAGAAACTCTAGCGCATTCATTTATTACTCAAACTTCTTCCAGCTTAAGTACTTTTTTTCTTCGTATCTCTACATATGGTGGATCTACCTTATATTCATGGCTTATTAACTCTTTTTCTCGCATGATTGGAAGAACTTATTATCTTTCTCCTGCACTTAGAAACTTACCTTACTATTGGCTTCCGTACACTTTACAATTCACTTCTTCTAAAAAATCAATATTTTCCTTATAACAGGTCAACCAATCGGTTTTTAAAATCACACCGAACTCTTCTAGCTTGAAGGGTATCATATCAGCTGCAACTACGTCCAAATTCTAAACGCTCGGTCTCTTGGTCCTTTTGAAAGTTTTGCCTCTAGCTGTGCTAGATGTTGGCCCTTGGGATGTAGTATCTTGAGTAACCGTTCTACAACTCCTTGCAATATGCCCAACTTTTCCACATTGTAACATGTAACTCCTGGATTTTCTGGATTGCCCTCCGACGCATAATGACCCTTATGACCATATTTGAAATATTGAACATTCTTTTTGCACGACCCACTGTGTCTCCTGTTACAGGACTTGCAATCCACTGTTGACTTGACTGACTGGGCTGGAGTGGAAGCAACTGAAGTAGCATTAGACCTAGCCTGAGAGAAACTCTGTCTCCGGAATCTCTTACTCATGTTTTGGCCAAACCGATTCTGCAACTCCTGACTAAATTCTCCTTGGTATGTCCCGTCCATAACACCTTCAGACTTCCTTTTCTTATCACCCTCTTTCTTAACAGCCAACTTCTGGTCACTTTCCATTACTAGGGCGGCCTGAACTACAGAAGAGTTTATTTTGAGTTGCAATGCCACAACTCCTCAGCAAATTTTAGGCTTCAACCCTTGTTGAAACCTCCTTGCTTTCTGGATCTCCGCACTTACATACTCAGGAACTAATCGGGCCAATTCTATAAACCTGGCCTCATATTCCAACACACTTCTTCCACCTTATTTCAGTTCTAGAAACTCGACTTCCAACTGATTCCTTAGACAATCGGGAAAATACTTTTCCAAGAACAATTATATAAATCACGTCCAGGAAACAGGGCCTTCTCCTTCCAACACACGAGTGGATTCCCACCAATAATTTGCTTCATTCTTAAGAAAGTAGCTCGCATAATCTGTATTAAGATCATCACTTACTTGCATGAGGGTAAATGTCTTTTCCATTTCCTTAATCCAATTTCTAGCAACCACAGGGTCCACGTCACCTTTAAACTTCGGGGGCTTAACAGACTGAAAGGATTTAAAACTAGTTGTTTGGTTTAGCTCTCTTTGTTGATGTTGTTATTGCTGAATCTGTTGGATTAACTGCAACTACACTTTGAGCAAGTGGTTCTTATGTAGCCTGGGCATTAACAGGTGCATCTGCACTTTGAGAAGATGGTTCTTATGGACTGTACCCCTTATGTGGTGATTAAAGCTTGGTCTTTTTACGGAGAAAAACTGTTGAAGTCTTTTCTATTCTCTTGAAAGACTTCTGCAGACCAGCTTCCTGAGCAATTTCAACAACTTTGGTTGTTTGAGAATCAGTAATTGTCTGATCAGGATTTTTCACTATCTTGTCACGAATTGCTAGAGACCTGTCAGGATTTGATGATGACTTATCAGGTTTTGTTGATTCCTGATCCAGAGCAATATCAGCCAATACATTAAGACCATCTGTTTGCTTTAAAACTCTTTCCTGCCTTGATCAGTCTCCTTTTTTAGGCTTAGCAGCTGTAATTGAAATTTGGTCTTCTTCTGCAATAACACCAATATCCTCCACTGGTCTAGCAGGCATCTTGAACACAATTGGACCATCACTGTCACTCACAGTGTCTGATGGCTCATCTACCAGCTTAAAAGAAGCTGTAGTCTTCCTTCTCTTTCTTCCTACATTCTCCTTGATACTTGTTAATGAGAAAACATTTTTCTTTCTTACTCCACCTTGTGTCTCCAATGATTTAGGTGAATATGAAACAATAATTAGACCTGATTGTCTCTGAGACACATCAGTCTTAGCTACTATCTTTGATTTTGCAACTGATTCTTTTTTAGAAGAATCAAAGGTGATAGAATGTTTCGATTTAAGTGAAGAAAAATGAACACTGTGGTCAGGAATAGGGTTGGATGTACCCTGTTCCACAATGTCAGGATTTGGAAAACTGTACTTGTGAGGCATTTTGTTAGGCAAAAGCACCCACAATTCTCTTGGTATATTATATATTTTTAAAAAAATAATGTAAATTACATGATCAGTTCCATTCGAAGCTCCTCCTATAACTGTGCTGTCACTTCCTGATAAATTTACATTGCTCCCCCTCAACTTGTGCATTATCATAATCTTGAATTAATATCATCATGATTTGCCTTCTTTCCTGATACCACCACAAGTGCAACCTTTTCATGAGTGCATTCTCTTCCAAATTTTATGTACTGATGCTTTAGTACCAGACAAGTTTCCGGACCATCAGTATTTGCATAAAGTTTGGCTTCATAGATGTTTCCATGTCTGTAGGCATTGAAAACAATCTTCTTTGTGATCTTATGAACTACTTCACAGTGAGTGTCATAGAACACAACATAGAAACCTCTGTAAGTAATTTGAGTGATGCTCAACAGATTGTGCTTCAGTCCATCTACCAGAGCTCCGTTTGAGATGATGACATTTCCAATGATTATTGTAACGACTGTGAATTTTCGTGAATTAATTATGTGAGTAAAGTGTAATTTTGTGTTATTATATGAGAATGGAAATATTTAAATAAATATTATATTCCAGTTTGACGTGACAACTGGTATAAAGAGAATGATTATGAAGCGTAGTTGAAAACGCTCAGCGTTGGGCCGTCAGTCAGGACGCGACCCGTTACGCGAAGAAGGAATATTAGTAAAAAGGAAAATTTTATGATTAAGTATATTTCATTACGAAACGTGATATGTGAAACTATGTTAAGGTGCATGATTATGTGATTATATGCTTGTACGATATTATTTGGAATTTTAGAAAATAAGAAGTGCATTAATTGCTATATATATATAGGTTATAAATGCATTTTTATTCTTTAAGAAAAAAAGTTTTTAAAATTATTATTATTTATAAAATTCGAATTTGATTTTATTAAATTCCTAAAATTCTAAGCTATTTTATGATGTCACTCCTCTAATTTATAGATTTATGGTTTTATTTATAAAATGTATTCTTTGTAATTAATTAGATTAATAATTATTAGATTACCCAATTGCCCTTGCATGCATTTCCACTCACAATATAAGAGAAGGGTAGTTGTGTCATTAACCACCCCACTATCTCATTTCAACTTAACCAAATTACCATATCATCCTTGCATGCATTTTGTGCTAGTAGTGAGAGAAGAGTAGGTTGGTAATTTTACAATTCCACTAATATAAGCACATGGGAGGATCAAACACAAGGCTTGTCATTTCTACCACCACTTCATTCACATCATTTTTCATCTCTCCCCTCTCCTTCTTCTCTCTCCGCTCTCTCTCCCTCTCTTCTTCTCTCTCTCACCGAACTCTCTCTCTTTCTCTATCCTACATGCAACACCAAAATCTACTTAAAATTCAAACATCTTGCCATTAATCTTTATCTTTTTCAATTCTCTATCCATATACTCTTTTCATGTAAGCGTTTAAGGGAGTTTTTGCATCAACATCTTTTGGTTATATCTAAGAAAATATAATTTCTTAGTGTATGACATTAAGAGAGAGTATAGTACATGAGTTATGTGATTTTCTTGGTTTGTTTTGGAGATAGGTTCGACTTTTGCTATTAAAAAGATTTAAATAGTGGAGGCATTCAGGCTAGAAAAGGGAAATGAAACTTAGGTGGCAGTAGTTCAGCTTCAGTAGTTCAGTTTTAATTTCAGTAAAGCAGGAAAGCGATTTAAGGTAAGTAACTCTGCCTTGTCTTATGAATTGATATTAATAATGCCATGATAAAGTAGTGATCCTTTTTAATACTTGTGATAAACCTGTTATTGATTTCTGAGAAATCCTAATATTGATTCTTGTGGTAACTTGTTGTTGGATCATGTTTGTCCCGTTTATAACAATTTAATTGATTCATACCCTATTACATTTCCTATTTCCTTTGTCACCCAATGATCTCGTAAACCCTAATAGAACCTTTACTAATTTCCTTGCAAAATATTTTGATTAACCTGAATTCTTCATTAACTTGAATACCTTTGCCTTGTTGATTAATTCCCTTGTATACCTCAAACTTGATTTCTAGTATTGCTTCAATAATTCCTTATATTGAATATTGCTTATAATTCGAATTCCTTAAACTACCTTTGTTTGATAACTATCCTTTGTTTCCATCTCCAAACTTTGTAACTGGATGTACGCTATGTACTACACTTGATATCAGACACCCCTACCTTTGTTGATTATCGTTATAACTCTTTTTCAATACTTCTTCCTTAATTGTTGAATCATTGATATTCATCCTTGATGACCCCTCTAGTATGAGGATGGTTCTTCTTTTGATAAGAATCTCGTAATCCTAATCCTTTGATTGTTGATCGTAGTCTTATTGTTTAGAATCCCTTAAAGATTGACATGATTCTTTCATGCCTTAAGAACTTTTGAAATGTTATTCTTTCTGACATCTAATTCTTATAAAAATGCAAAGTTTTTAAAAGTATAATTGCCAAATGAGCAAAAATGTTTTCTTAACTTAGTGGATTAGACCTAGACGTAAGTCCTTTTCACACTTATTGATAGGCTCACATATAGCCTAGGGATCCCATTATATTTGAGAACCCAACGCGGTTCGGGATTACTCCACGGCTGATCACCGACTGTAATCCGTAGCGTCTTAAAATGATTTTGAGCAATATTTTGGTTAAAAAGTTTTGATTTGAATAATGATGCCATGATATCATATATCTTGTTCCATGATATTGTTATGCTTTTCTGATATGATTTCTGCTATTGAATTGCGATGAATGTCGACTTTCACCCTATCTTGATCCTTGATTCTTGAAAGCCCAAACCTTTCTTCATAACCTTTGTATAGCCAAAGATAGAAATCTTCCACCTAGAAATTTAAAAGTAGAATGCCTCAGATTTTGCTATTGTTATTATTATTGTTTTATAGAACTGCTATATAGTTATTTGCTGAGCTTTTGTACTCATTTATATTTGCTTTGCTCTAACCATAGCAGTTAAGAAAGAAGATGGCTAGATTTAGACGTTCAGCTTGCATGGGCGTTCCAGGAAGTCCCTACCATGTCATAGGTTTCCAGATGCCAGAGCAGGTAGCAGTGAGTGTGAGCATGCGTAATAGATGGAAAGATTCTTTAAGTTGGTTCAGATTCAATGTGTTATTTGTCGGTTCCATTTAGGAATCGAATGAAATTGAATTCATTAATATTTTGGGTTGTAATATATTTATTTTGGTTGGTAGTTGCAATCTTGTCTCAAACTTAATACTGTGTAGATCTTGTTAGTAGTTAATCGGGGTTTAATATATCTGTTGATATTATTAGTTTAATGGTGTGTGATTCCTCATTTCCTAACCCCGAGATTAAGGTCGTCACAGGTTTGGTATCAGAGTTACAAGATCTAGTCCCTGAGACAAGTTAGGATAAAGGGTAATTGGGAAATTATATTGCGAGAGTGTTCGACTCATATAGAGTTGAGTTAGACTATTAGGTGTAGTCTAAGTGAATAGGATAAGAGTGTGAATTGAGTTAGGGCTTTGAGTCAGTTGGAGGTTTATTTAACCCTAATGTTGTTTCGTGGCTGCTATTTTATGTCTTCTCTCAGGACCCTACTTCAGACGATAGCGGTTTTAATTTAGTTTCTGATTGATGTTGATAATTAGGTTGTTGTTAAATATCAAAAGTGGTATTAATATAGATGATTGATGTTGACTTCAGTATGGGATGTTGTGAGCATCAAAGTTCATATTGATATCTAATTTGATAGGAAATCAAAATGTGTATTAATATCAAGAGTTGAGAGCTTTGGTGGATAGATTAGCTCGTAAGTCTAGGCAGCAGACTTCAGTGTTGGACGACGAGTGGATAGTTCGTGATGGTGGAGTAGTTTGTCGGAAGAGATTGGACGAGGGACCGTCCACTAGTGATGCAGATGTTGAGGCCCGGAGGGTTTATAAGATCATTCGTTGGATGTAGTCCATATTGAGAGAGATCTTGGATAGTTAGATGGTGATGACCATGTAGGACCATTGGTGGAGCAGTATTTGTCGATGTTGTTGTATTATGTTTGGTTCCTTATGGTTGTAGTCAGTAGAGGCTAGGTAGAAGTTGAGGGTAGGAAGTGGGATGTTTTCCAATTTTTCCTCGATATTATCCTGCTGTATTATTGTACCTTATGCCTGAACCTATTGTACCTAAACTTCTTTATTATGCACTGTTGAAGCCTTATATAAATCTTTCGCCTTGTAAACCCTGGAAATCTTTATCAACTCTTTTATATACCATGTTTCTAATACCTTGTAAATCATATCTTGTACCATGTGATGACCATAACTGAGGAGCGAATTATGTAGTAATAGGATTGCATGTGCAAGCGGATAACCCTATCTTGATCCTTGATTCTTGAAAGCCCAAACCTTTCTTCATAACCTTTGTATAGTGAAAGATAGAAATCTGCCACCTAGAGATTTAAAAGTAGAATGCCTCAGATTTTGCTATTGTTATTATTATTGCTTTATAGAACTGCTAAGTAGTTACTTGCTGAGCTTTTGTGCTCATTTATATTTGCTTTGCTCTAACCTTGGCAGTTAAGAAAGAAGATGGACAGACTTAGGCGTTCAGCTTGCATGAGCGTTCCAGGATGTCCCTACTGTGTCATAGGTTTCCAGATGCTAGAGCAGGTAGCAGTGAGTGTGAGCATGCGTAATAGATGGAAAGATTCTTTAAGTTAGTTCAGATACAATGGGTTATCTGTTAGTTCCATTTAGGAATCGAATGAAATTGAATTCATTAATATTTTGGGTTATAATATATTTATTTTGGTTGGAGTTGCAATCTTGTCTCAAACTTAATCTTGTGTAGATCCTGTTAGTAGTTAATCGAGGTTTAATATATCTGTTGATATTATTAGTTTAATGGTGTGTGAGTCCTCATTTCCTAACCCTGAGATTGAAGTCGTCACAATTTTATTGCCATATGCCAGTGTTTATCCTACATTTCCATCACCATAGGAAACCATTGGGCCAGTCTTCTCCTCATATTCTGATAATAGGGATTTAGTTCCAGTCATATGTGATGAACAACCATTGTCCAAGACAAGCACATTCTTCTTGTTTCCCTGTAATCAGAAATATTAAAATCAGTTAGAATTTTTAAGAACCCAGACTTGTTGGGTCCTTTTAGACATCTTATGTGTTTTTTCATTAGAAGACTGCTTGTCAGGATTTGATCCACAAGAATTACCCCATTAGGATTTGTCTTGACAACTTTAACTCTATAAGATGTATGCACATTCAGTTTAGCAATTCTATTTAAAATAACATTTTTATTGATTTTTGGTAAAGGATCATAAGTTTGGTGATACAGACTATGATAATCTTTACTAGTGTAAATAGAATGACAACTGTTACCACAATGAGAACAAGGGTTCCGTGGCTTGTAAAGTACTGATCTACCACTAATATCAGACTCAAGAATCTTAGAGATTTTCTTTTTAGGCTTCCTGCAGTCAATAACAATATGATTAGTATTACCACAGTTAAAACAGACTTTCCTAGGAGCATCAGGAATGTACTTGTAGTTGCTTGCCTTATTTGTCCCTTGTTTTCCATTTCTACCTCTCTGAGTCCTAGATTTGAGAGTCCTATCAGTTAACTCATAAATTTTCTTGTCTAACTGACTTTTAGAAAGAATTCCTATATTTTTGCTTTTCTTTTCTTGTATTTTAGGCTCTTCTTTCCTTTTATCAGAGACTCTCATTTCAACTTTCTTCTCATCAGAATTCTTAGAGGTAGAACCAACTTCATAGATAGATTTCACTCCATTTTCATCAGTTCTAAAAAACTTAACATGAGTAGTGTTATTAATAGCCTTATTGATATTCCTATCAGTAAATTTATTATAACCTAGACATTCTTTCCAATTTTTGTCACTGGTGAAACTATGAACATTCTTTCCTGAAGTCATCTATGTTTTAAATACCTCTCTTTATTTCTCAAGAAATTTCTCTAGTCTGGCCTACTTGATGTTTATCTAAGTTTTATTATATTGAGCCTTCTTACATGCTTTTTGATTCTCATGCATGCATACTAACTCAGCTTCTAGGAAATCATTTCTTTCTCTAAGCTTCTTATTATCAGCAATTAAACTGTCATATTCAATAGTCTTACTTTTAAAAGTGACATGCAAAGAGTATAAGAAAGTTTTCAGTTCAGAAATGTTATCAATATCAATAGGGAACATAACAGAAGGTACCTTATAAGTTCTTGAAGCATCCTCTCCATGATTTTCCATGAGTGCATAACATTCATCGTCATTGTTAGTTCTCGATGAGTCCATCCAGTCTTTGTTGGAGTTTGTTATGACCAAATCCTTTCCAGTTGACTTGGGGCACTCAAAAGCCAGATGTCGCCTTTCATTGCAGTTGTAAGAAGTCACTTTGGTCTTGTCAAACTTCCTTCCCTTGTATTGTCCATCACTCTTTCTGAACTTGCCTTTGCCATCACCATAGAAATTCCTGTTGAAACCACCTCTTCTTTGTGGTTTTGCAAACCTCATCCTTCTAAAGCCTTTCACCAATATTGCAGCCATTTCAACAACTTGAGGTTCATTAGATCGATCTCAGAATCCTCATCAGTATTTGTGTCAGGATCTGATGAATAATCAGTATCTGACTCTTCCACTATGTTCCTTCTTGTTGAACTTTCACTCATATTTTCCTTGCCTTTG
This sequence comes from Apium graveolens, assembly GCF_009905375.1. Lineage (NCBI taxonomy): Eukaryota > Viridiplantae > Streptophyta > Magnoliopsida > Apiales > Apiaceae > Apium > Apium graveolens. The sequence continues at coordinate 61,416,991 of NC_133650.1, forward strand.
TGAGCCTCAGCATTATGAGCCACAACCTTCATCTTCTGACCCTTTATATTCTTCCTTTGTGGGATCTCCAGGTCATGAGTTTTCAGCATCCCATACACGTCATCGAGAGTCAGTGAATCAAGTTCATATTGGTGCCTAATTATTGAGGCTTGAGTATCCCAATCTTCTGGAAGAGCTCTCAAAAACTTGGTATTAGAGTCTTATCTTTCATACTCTTTTCCAACCAGTGATATATCATTCAACAGTGTCAGAAATCTATCATAGATTTCAGTAATTAACTCATCAGCCTTGGAATCAAATTGCTCATATTCTTGCACAAGAACAACTCTTCTATTCTTCTTGATTGCCATTGTACCTTGACACTGTGTCTCCAAGGTGTCCCATATCTCCTTTGCAGTCTTGTAGGAAATTACCCTATTCGACATCACATTATCCAGACTATTGTGCATAATATTCCTGACCTTTGCATCCTTAAGAATTGATGCTTTCTCAGCATCTGACCACTTTGACTTCTCCTTTCTGACATATTGTTCAGGAGCATCTACGGTCAGAGATATAGTTTCCATGGGATAAAGAGGTCCTGGATATCAACATGTGTGTCATCAATAGATTCCAGGAACATCAGCATCTTTACTCTCCATGTAAAGTAATCAACTTTCTTTAGGATGGGAATTTTCATGCTTTCATACTTACTTTCAGGCATCTTGACCTTTGCAAATTAATAGTTAATTTGACCGCTCTAATACCATTTGTTGCCCAGTAAAGTAATTGTTTAAGGGGGTTGGATACAATTACTAAACAAATCGATGTATTATGAAAGTAAAGTAAGAACAGATGCATTAAATAACAGTTTATATTGACCTTTAATAAAATGATACAAAACTCTCTCAAGAACAATATTCGTAAGAGCTTCTAGGTTATACGAATACTCGAGTTCCATACCACACATAAAACGTTAACCAATTATGTATTTATATGCTACACAACTACAACCAATCACTATCAATCACATAGTATAATTCTACCACTTTCTATACATATCTATATCAACTGCGATCCTATAAATCAGCACCTTCTGATTTATCTCGCAGTTCTGAATTGTCATCAAAGTCATTCTCAACGGATAACCTGATCAACAGATATATGTTATAGCTTCGACGGATATTCATATGTAGATATCAACGGATAACTGAATAGATTGTCAACGGATGATAATGAAGCTTTCAACGGATAATCATATCCTAACAATTGATCATATCCCGATTCCTTGTCAGATCCTGACGCCTTGATAAATCCTGAATCCTGAAATAAACAGTTCCTAACATCATGATAATCACATTGTCGATTGTAGGGTCGACTCTCTTGGGGAGTCTGCATTGGCTTTGGTGGATAGTAGAATGACATATCTTTAATTTCCTTCCGGATTCCCCCCGGGTCCGGTTTAGTGGGGTCCAATCTGACTCCTGCCTAGGATCCGTGGCTTGCCTAGTTGGTCCTGGGTCACTCTTGGATTCTGTCCTGGGACCAAGTCTTTGAAATATGGGAGTACTCTGCACAACATGGGTCTGTTGAATTTGCTTGAACTTTTTATCCTGATGGTAACCCCCTTTCGGTCGGTCATCAGAGTTCTTGCTCATGGATCTACCGTTATGGGTCATCCTTATAGCTTGGAGCACATCAGTTTCCTTGATGAACCTGACATCCATGGAGTAGGAAGCAGCCATACTTTGGGGTTCTTTGTTGATTAATTCTATAATGTACCTTTCATTATGCTCCGGGTTTAGGTTTCTCCGGAAGATGCTTAGAGCTTCTCGCTCATCCAAGTTCGAGATCTTATTTATTTCTTCTTGGAAAAGCCTCATGTAGGCTGAGAGAGATTCATTATCATATTGGCATATAGTCTCTAGATGGCACATATGCAGCTCATGTGTCTTCTTGGCTCAGAACCTTCTGAGAAAGGCTCTGCGGAATTCTTTCCAGCTGTGGATGCTTCGGTAGAGGATCCGGCTAAACCATCTCTGAGCCCCCCCTTGAGAGTTGATACAAAAAACCTGGAATTGGTTAAGTCATTGTAGTTGTAATATCCGAAATGTATCGTATAATTATTTTTGACAATACATGAATATTATGTGAATATTATATGAATTTTTGGTGAATTATGTGTTAATTGGTATCTCTGTTTGATGTTTATATGTGATAAAATTTGTGAATTTTAATTTTTATATTTCAAGAATGAGGTATAGATTATTTTGATATTTTTTTAATAATTTATATGTCATGATTTGATTTTATAATTGTTTTATAAATTTAATTAATTATTTTTTGATTTAATTATTAATTATTTTGATTATTCGGGAATCGTCCAACTTCATCGATTTTTACATTTTTGCTACCCGAAAATTATAGGAAAACTCATTTCTAGCATAATTTAATTATTCCAAGCATTTTCCGTGTTTTGACTTTTTCGATCTGGAGTACGGTTTTACCTGTACGATTCCCAATACAAATTTTATGATATTATTTAATCATTCCGATAAACCGATAAAACAGATATACGAGATATACGAGATATTTAGATTAAACTACTATATTATCTTCTTATAGTACATGCAACCAAAAGCTCAGGATCCCAAAACTGTATTTTAAAGTCCAGTTTTGATGTTTATCCTAAAACCGGTACCGAACTTGATCAATTTTATTAATACTTAGCTATTAAGTATTTTATTTTAATATCCGATATGATCCAACGGGGTACCAATATTTTTGTAAATATAAATAGCCCTTACATTACTTTGTTTTCTACATATAAACACAAACAAACAGTAAAATTAATTAATTATCCAGAGAAAATAGTAATATTCGTCGCGTTCTTCATAATCAAACGAGGATTTGATGGCGTTATTGAAGTCTGATATTGGCGTAAGAGTAACCAAAACGAATCTCTCGAAGAGTAGATTCAAGTTCTTCAATCTATACACCTGCAGAATCATCAAGTAATTTCCTATATTTTTAATTAAATTCGAATTTAATTTGATTAAATTAGGACTTTTTGATTTTGATATTGTTGATGTGATTTGATGATTGCATGTTGTAGATCAATAAATTCTAGTCAATTTTATATATTATATGACTAATTTTGAGCTTCATATCATAGAGAAATCAGTGTTTGATTCTTGAATTTATAAAATTAGGGTTTATATGCTTTGAATGTTCTTAAGTAGAATTTGGAGGTTTTTGATTCAAAGGTTATTAGTGAAATTGATTAGTACCATTAGATAGATCGTGTAAAAAGCAATCGATTGATGTTGGTTTGGAGTACGGAGGGTTCTTGGTTTGAGCTCACCAGAAAACGAAGCATGGCTGCGGCGTTTTTTTTTAAATCAACGTTATTGCCGTTTGGCCGTGTTTTTGATGAAATTAATATTGTCAACTTGTTTCTAGAATCAAGTAGATCAAGTACCGTGAATTTGGTTCATTTATGGGCGACTTTGGAGCCACCGAAAAAGCTCCATGGTGGCGGCCATGGAGTTCTGGCCAGCGACGGGGGAAGGGGGGAATGGTAAAATTACCATTTCATCATTCTTCTTTATAAAAATTATATTTCCCTCCTAAACATTTTCAAAACTTACAGTTTTCACCCCGTATAAAATTTTAAATATTTATACTTTACCCTTTTTATAATTTTTTTAAAAAAATTGTTTTTATTTATTTATTTTAATTCCAAATTTCTTTTAATAATTTAAAAATCCAGAATTAAATTTAAATTAATTAATTAATTAATTTTAGTTAATAAATAATTATTTAATTGGTTAAATAATTTAAATAATAATTAGTTATTTAATTAATTTAATTATTAATTAATTATTTAATTGGATTTAATTATTTTTTTGATTTAAAAATTCCGAAAAATAGTTTCGAACTTTAAAATATTTTTTCTAAATTATGTTTAATGCTCAATGATAATTTATAAATGATTTTAGATCCAATTTCGGGTATTCGAACCTTGTTATTTTTTATAAAATGATTCTTTTACCCGTTTTAATTCCGAAAAATGTTCAAAAATTCATATTAAATGCCAGAAAAATTATTTTAACACCGAACCTTCTTTGAAAAATTATTTAGAAAACATTTTACGTGCTATGTGATATGTGTTATCTGATTGATGTGTTATATGCCTATGTGCTCATTGTTTGATTGTTTTAGTCATAACTTTCAATTCGTAAGTCGGATTTGGGTAAAACGAAGGGTCGATGGAATCTTATGACGTCTGTGTGACGATTAGAATGAAATGTGATTGAGTATTGATAGATATTTGTGATGTCTAGCAAAGGAAGTGAGTCGTAGGAAAGGAAAGCAAGTGGTTAGTGAATAGAACCCTAGACGAGTACAAGTGAAGTTGGAAGTCAATTGAGATAAGGCAAGTTTATTATGAACCTTTATTGAGATATATTGCAAGTGCTTTGAATATAAGTGAGTTATATAATATAGTAGCATGTGATAGTTGAATTGCTTAGCCCTAATCCCTGACCAAAACATTTGATACTTGAATTGTAAGCCTTATTCATTGTGAACCACTGATTCTTGAAGTCCTAGATACTAAACCATATAAATACGATACTACTCCACAAATACATTCCCACCATACACCAATCACTGAAACAAAATTGCTTAATATACAATAACTCATACCCTCTATAGAATTGAAGCCGTTCTTCATACATATGTTGATATACCCTTGTGATACTCATGAATTACATTATGGTTTGAGATAAATGTCTTATCAATATTGATTATAATCTTGTTTTGTTGAAGCACATTGTTTATTATATTGAATTGTTATAGAATTGGATAGCTTTCGAAATGTGGACCAGATTTGTGGTCAGACTAGATTTGTGATCATGTTAGGCCGATGTGTGCCTTGGATCTAGTATATAGAGCAGACCTTGTGACATCAGAGAACCAAACTTTGTATAACCATTAAACCATTGTTCATCTATTACCTGATTCTTCTACAGATTTGAAGCCATTTTTCATACATATCTTGATATACCCTTGTGATACTCATAAATTGCATCATGCTTTGAGACAAATGTCTTATCAATATTGATTATAATCTTGTTTTGTTGAAGTACATTGGTTATCATATTGAATTATTATAGAATTGGATAGTTTTTGAAATGTGGACTAGATTCGTGGTCATGTTAGGCCAATATGTGCTTTGGATCCAGTATATAGAGCATATCTGTGTGCCTTGCTCGGGGTTAGTGCGTGACTGATCAGCAACCTAACCTTGGTTTTTAAAATTTAAAAGTGAATATCCAAATCTAATAATCGTACGATTAACTATCACCCAGGAAAAGCAAATGTAGTGGCAGACGCGTTGAGCATGAAGGAGAGATTAATTTTGTTGACTACACCAAAATAGTTATATAAGGAGTTTCAAAAGTTGGAATTGGAAGACAGAGTTGTAAGCCAGTAGAAGTGAAGATGTATACTGACCTTTCATTCAGAGTTGTTAGAAAAGATAAAGAGATGCCAAGAGGAGATAATGAATCAAGATATCAACAGTTTGGTAGGAGAAGAGTTATGCACTTAGAAAGATGATGAAGATATTGTCAGAGTTTCTTCCATAATTTGGATTCCACCAGTAATGGAGTTAAAGAATGAGATTCTACAAGAAGCCCACAATTTTAAGTATTCAATCCATCTAGGGAGTACTAAGATGTACAGAGATTTAAAGGAAAACTATTGGTGGCCAGATATGAAGAGAGAGATTGCAAAATGGGTTAGTAGATGTTATACATGTTAAAGAGTTAAAGCGGAGCCTCAAAGACCAAGTGATTATTGCAACCATTAGAGATTCCAGAGTGGAAATGAGAGCATATTGCTATGGATTTTATAGTCGGATTACCATGGACAAAAGCAAACCACGACGCTATTTGGGTTATAATGGACAGACTAACCAAGTTAGCTCATTTTCTTCTTATTAATGAAAGATTTTCATTGGACAAGTTGATTCACATGTACTGGAAGGAAATAGTAGTTCGTCATGAAGTTCATGTTTCTATTGTATCTGAATGAGATTTATGATTCAATTCAAGGTTCTGGAGATGTTTTCAGGAATGTTCGAGAACTAAATTGAATATGAGTACAACTTATCATCCACAGACTGACGACCAAAGTGATGAACTATCCAGACTATTGAAGATATGTTATGTGCTTGTGCCATCGACTTTAAAGGAAACTGGGATGAACATTTACCGTTAGTAGAGTTTTCTTACAATAATAGTTACCACGCCATATTGGAATGCCTCCTTATGAAGCGCTATATGGACGCAAATGTCGATCACCATTATATTGGGATGAAGTTGGAGAACTTAAACTACTTAGACCAGAGTTGGTGCAACAGACGAAGAAAGTTGTCGAGGTTATTCAGAGAAGACTAATTGCAGCACGATATCGTCAAAGGAAATACGCACATCAAGCTAGAAAGGACATAAATTTTGCAGATGGAGAACTAGTATTGCTGAATGTGTCGCCATGAAAGGGATTGTCCAGATTTGGAAAGAAGGGAAAGCTGGGTTCTAGATACGTTGGACCTTTTAAAATTTTGAAACGTGTCGACAAAGTAGCATACGAATTGGTGTTACCCCTGCATATGGATCATATTCATAATGTCTTTCATGTGTTAGTGCTTAAAAAGTATAATCCAGATTCTAGGTATGCGATAGAGTATGAGCCGATAGAACTTCATGCAGATTTATCCTATGTTGAGAATCCAATAGAGATTCTAGAGAGAAGAGAGAAAGTATAGATAAATAAAGTTGTAAATCTAGTAAGAGTATTATGGATAACCCAAAGGTTGAGGAATCAACTTTGGAGTTAGAAACTGATATGCGGGAAAAGTACGCTCATTTGTTTGCTTAGGTGATTTTGAGGACAGAATCCTTTTTAAGGAGGAAGGATGTAATATGCAGAATGTATCGTGTAATTATTTTTGACAATAAATGAATATTATGTGAATATTATATGAATTTTTATTGAATTATGTGTTAATTGGTATCTATGTTTGATGTTTATATATGATAAAATTTATGAATTTTTATTTTTATATTTTCAGAATGAGGTATAGATTATTTTGATATATTTTTTAATAATTTATACGTCATTATATGATTTTATAATTGATTTATAAATTTAATTAATTATTTTTCGATTTAATTAATTATTTTAATTATTCGGGAATCGTTCAACTTCAACGGTTTTTATGTTTTTGCTACCCAAAGTTACAGGAAAACTTATTTCTAGCTTAATTTGATTATTCCAAGCATTTTCCGTATTTTGACTTTTTCGATCCGAAGTATGGTTTTAACTGTACGATTTCTGATACAAATTTTACGAAATTATTTAATCATTTCAGTAAACCGATAAAACATATATATTCTATATACGAGATATTTTGATTATACTACTATATTATCTTCTCGTAGTACGTGCAACCAAAAGATCAGGATCCCAAAACTGTATTTAAAAGCACAATTTTGATGTTTATCCTAAAACCGGTACCGAATTGGATAAGTTTTATTAATACTTAGCTATTAAGTATTTTATTTTTATATCCGATATGATCCAACGGGGTACCAATATTTCGTAAATATAAATAGCCCTTATAGTACTTTATTTTCTACATATAAACACAAACAAACTGTAAAATTAGATAATTATCCAGATAAAATAGTAATTTTCGTCGCGTTCTGCATAATCAAACGAGGATTTGATGGCGTTATCAAAGTCTGATCTTGGCGTATGAGTAACCAAAATGAAGCTATCGAAGAGTATATTCATGTTCTTCAATTTAAACACCTGCAAAATCATCAAGTAATTTCCTATATTTTTAATTAAATTCGAATTTAATTTGATTAAATTAGGACTTTTTGATTTTGTTCATGTGATTTGATGATTGCATGCTGTAGATCATTGAATTCTGGTCAATTTGATATATTATATGACTAATTTTGAGCTTCATATCATAGATAGTTCAATGTTTGATTCTTGAATTTATAAAATTAGGGTTTATATGCTTTGAATGTTCTTAATTGGAATTTGGGGGTTTTTGTATCAAGGGATATTAGTGAAATTGATTAGTACCATTAGATAGGTCGTGAAAAAATGAATCGATTGATATTGGTTTAGAGTACGGAGGGTTCTCAGTTTGAGCTCACCGGAAAATGCAGCATGGCGGCGGCGGTTTTTTTAAGTCGATATTATGGCCATTTGGCCGTGTTTTTAATGAAATTAATATTGCCAATTATTTCTAGAATCAAGTAGATCAAGTACCCGTGAATTTGGTGCATATCTGGGCGACTTTGGAGCCACCGAAAAAACTCCATGGCGGCGGTTATGGAGTTCCGGCGGCGGCGACGGGAGGAAAGAGGTGAGGGGACAATAAAATTACCATTTCATCCCCCTACTTTGTAAAAATTATATTTTTCCCTTAAAAGTTTTCATAACTTACAGTTTTCACCCCCGTATTAAATTTTAAATATTTACACTTTACCCCTTTTATAAATTATTTTTATAAATTATTTTTATTTATTTATTTTAATTCCAAAAATACTTTTTAATAATTTAAAAATTTATAAATAAATTTAAATTACTTATTTAATTAATTTTAGTTAATAACTAATTATTTAATTGATCATTTAATTTATATATTAATTGATTAATTAATTTAAATATTTAGTAATAATTTTAATTGATTATTTAATTGGATTTAATTATTTCTTTTAATTTAAAAATTCCGGAAAGTAGTTTTGACCTTTAAAATATTTTTTATAAATTATGTTTAATGCTCAATGATTACTTATAAATGATTTTAGAGCTTGTTTCGGGTATTCGAACCTTGTTATTTATTTATAAAATGATTCTTTTACCATTTTAATTCCGAAAAATGTTCAAAAATTTGTATTAAATGCCAGAAAAATCATTTTAACCCCGAACCTTCTTTTAAAAATTATTTTAGTCATAACTTTTAATCCGTATGTCGGATTTGGGTAAAACGAAGGGTAGATAGAAGCTTATGACGTATGCGTGATGATTAGAATGAAATGAGATTGAATATTGATAAATAATTGTGATGTCAATAAGAGGAAGCGAGGCGTAGGAAAGGAAAGCAAGTGGTTAGTGAATAGAACCGATAAACGAGTGCAAGTGAAGTTGGAAGTCAATTGAGATAAGGCATGTTTATTATAAACCTTTCTTGAGATGTATTGCAAGTGATTTGAATATAAATGAGTTATATCATTTAGTAGCATGTGATAGTTGAATTGCTTAGCCCTAAACCTTGACGAGAACACTTGATACTTGAACTGTAAGTCCTATTTATTGTGAACCACTAATTGTTGAAGTCTAAGATACTAAACCATTTAAATACGATACTACTCCACAAATACATTCCCACCATACACAAATGACTGAAACCGACGCTTAATATACAATCACTCATACTTTCTACAATACCTTGTGACATTAGAGAACCAAACCTTGTATAACTATTAAACCATTGTTCATCTATTACCTGATTCTTCTACAGACTTGAAGTCGTTCTTCATGCATATCTTGATATACCCTTGTGATACTCATAAATTGCATTATGCTTTGAGACAAATGTCTTATCAGTATTGATTGTAATCTTGATTTGTTGAATTACATTGTTTATAATATTGAATTGTTATAGAATTGGATAGTTTTCGAAATATGGACCAGATTCATGGTCAAACCAAATCCGTGGTCATGTTAGGCCAATGTGTGCCTTGGATTTATTATATAGAACATAGTTGTGTGCCTTTCTCGGGGTTAGTACATGATTGATCAACAACCTAACCTTGGTTTTAAAAATTTAAAAGTGAATATGCAATTATAATAATTGCTTAAAAAGAAACTTGATTCCTCTAAATCATTTCATTTGATCATTGGTTAACCTCAGTTGTTGTTATTGTAACTTGCTGAGCTAGTTAGCTCACTCTTGTGAATCTTTTTATATTCTTTTCCAGTTATAAAGGAAACTGTTGGTAGCGAGGAACCCCAAACTATTGCACGATATAGGATTCCAACTTGAGTGTTGGAACGAGCTAGCGAAAGCTTTATGCTTTAGTTAGAGTTTTGCAAGTTTGCAAGAATGTTTTATTATCAGTTGTAAGTTAAAAAAGTTGGGATTTGGTACATTTTAATGTAAATTAAGGTTGTGGCTTGTTTCATACTTTAACCTGTTACGATCCGTGGTTGAGTAGTGTAGGGTCAGTGCTTATAATATTTCATATACAGGTTTATATTGTGTGTTGTGAACTCCAAACTTCTGACTTGTGTTTGGAGGGCGTCACAGTAGTAGTATATCTGGGCAATTTGCTCAAAATAATTCAAGTGTTCTTCCGGATCCTCCAATCTGTCAAATGAATTAAAGTTATAATGCTTGAGGCCTCTTTTCCAAGGAATGGCCTCTAAAGAATGGCTGAATGGTGTTAAATTTTCCCTAACTTCCATTCCAGAGTGTTTGTCCATCTTTCGTTGTAGCTTCATTATCATCAAAAATGACCTCGGGGATGGGGTCCCTCCGGGTCCTTTTAGTCTTAGACTTGGTTAGTAGCCTCTCCTCTTCTAGCTGCATTCTTTTCTGAATCTTGAGCTCAAGTTTTGCTTATTCCTCCCTTCTTATCCGCTTTTCATCTGTTCCAACCTTTTACATCTGACTTCTTTTGTTTCTTTCTTATTACTTTGATCCTTTTGATTCTTCTTCTATTTAGCCTCGATTCTATCAAAGACAGAGCGCCGAGATTGTTGAGAGTCCTCGGACTCTTCCTGATTATCTTCTTGTTCAACTTCCTCTTGAGGCCAGACTTTCTCTTCCCTGTACAACCGAATTGCTTCAGCTAGTTCATCACTGGTTTTCTTGGCCATGTGTTCCTCTGCCACTAGGACATTGGTTTGTACTGATTCAGCTCAATAAGGTTCCTGGCATCCAGGGTGTTATCATTCTCTCCATAACCAGGGTATGGGTTAATGGTTTCTTCTGGAGAGTGTCTCGATGTAATAACCCAAATTTTTTAGACTTTGTAAAATATTTGATGAATAGTAACCCTGACGATCGAGGAAAAACTTTTTAGCCCACACTATCTTATGCATGGAAAATTTAGTTTTCGAGTCGATATTATGATTATACGTACCAAATGAGTGTGTGTAAAAGCCAATAGTTTTCAAATAAAATGAACTTTGTAAAATGACCTTATCTTACGAACCATCTAGGAATAAGAGAATCACATTACAATCACGAATCTGGAATTCTATAAATCAAAACCCAAATACAAGGTTTCAAAGTATAAAGGACTTATAAGAAATGATTTACCCCGTGAATCGCTGACGAAGATTTATTACGGGAACGAATAAGCGACCAAGCGAATACGTAAGCGAATAAATAAAATATATCAAGCCATGCAACTTTCCATGCAATCCATGCAAACTAATTAGTAAGAATGTAACCAAGGACTGGCAACCAAATAGTAACCAACCTAAGAACATAGTAACCTAGCTAGGGCAAATAGTAGCATGAATAGTAGTTGAAGTACTTGGCTAGTAAACTAGCTTTGAAAATAGCCAAGCTAGCAAGATATGATGAAGATATGCATATCTAGGATTATATACACAAATAAGATATCACTTATTCAAGAATAAACCCAAGAAAGCAAGCAAAATTCTCTCCCTCTCTCTCTTAAAGCTTCCATTCGGCCCTTAAAGAAAAACCAAGGAATCAAAATTCAAACTCCAACTTCTAGCCATGGATAAATGCTCCAATTAATTACCAAGCTCCCTATATATCAAACTAAGGTAAGATAAAATTTTCAAAGTATTTCATTAAGATTTGGATGGTTAAATAAATCCATGAAAGTGATGATGAATAGTGTCAAATAGTAACATTTCTCGATTTCTTGATTTTCATGGAAAGATTTAGGAATCTTAAGCACACCCAAGCCTCACCAAACATCATCCATCAAGAAGAACACCTTCTAAGTTATCAATAAAGTTATAAATCTTTACCCAAACTTTGTTTAAGGTTCAAGTTTCAACAAAATCATGGATCTTAGTAATAAACCTAGTTTTGATGGTTGATATGTTGATCTTGATGATTAGTTAGTTAGATTATAAGGTTGATGTTGTGGCCTCAAAAACTTGATGTTCTTAAGAAGATTAAGTGTTAAGATAAGTATATGATGATTGTTGATTATTGATTAGTAGTGTAGAGGGAAAACGAAACTCGAATCGCGAGCGTAACGTCGATAAAACAAACGAATTGTAACCTTAAGTTTTCAGTAGAACTACAGAATGTATAAACTGTGATTTCTTGAAAAAGTAAGATTTGAAAATGATATAGCTTGTTTTAGGATCATTTAGGCGCTTGAATCGCTTGATTTCGATTTATAGTTCAAAAGTTAAGCCCGTTTTGGTGAAAACGATTTACGCGATAAAAACTGCTACGAATTACGAACTTTGGATATATAAATGATCGACTCAAAAGTATTAAAAAATAATGAAATTTTTATAGAGAGTAATAAATGGAATATATTAATATCTATAAAAATTTCAAGTGAAAATATGGATTTTTCAATTTTATAAAAATGTCGGAGCCGAGATCGTGCGAGTAGAAATCCTTAAGAATCGCGAGTGGAGCCGAGTGGCAAAAGTAAAAGAGATTAATGGACATGATGGATTAAGAAAAGAAAATGGAGTTAATGAGTACTCGTACTTTATTAAAATTATGAGAGTAAAACGAGTCATGTAAATGGATAGTAAGTATTGCGTATTTACCAAGTGACGATCAATACGATTAAAATCTAACGGAACAATAAATGTTCTTGATTTTAGATTTCCGGACGAACTCTAGAGCTCCCTCCACCTCGAAACTTCCAGGAAAGTTTACGAACCCGACTCTATATATTGTTGTATTGTGAAGATTGTTTTACTGTCTTTCGTACCAATACCATGTTTGTCATGATAGTAAAATACGAGTTTTTACATATTAATAATAATTGAGTTTACGATGAATATATTGTAGAATATTTTAACGCTATAGTAGAGCGTGATGTACAAATTATACGACCGAGAGTCGGTCAGCTTTTATAAAGTAAAAACCTGGGGATCATCCCAAAGTTGTTTTGGACGATTAAGAGTCCGTACGTATTTATTCCAAGGGACTCGATGTTCTCTTGCGAAATATTGAATACCTCGAATTCATTTAAAACGATTTTCAACGATCGTATTCCCTCAACTATATTTAATTAATCGAACATTGAATATTATTTCAAATATTCATTTAAATAGGAGAAGTGTTCTCCAACAAATATTTATTTCAAACTCAATTATTTTATATTCATTAAAGGTTACTTTAATTATTTAAACATAAATTACTTGAGAAATATTATTTCAAATATATTTTTTAAAATATAACAATTCGAGGTTTAATTATTTAATTATTTAATAATTAATATTTAATTATTAAATATTCATTAAATGATTTAAATATCCAAAAATCTATTTTATAAAATATTTTATGAACTCCAGAAAATCAGTTTAATACTTTTGGATCGTCGAAATATTTTATCTTGATGTATTTTAAATATTTTGACTATAGTTTCAAAAGAAACTCCCTTTAATTATTTATCTGTTAACAATGGTCAACTCACATTATCATAATACTTTCTCAGAAAATTCATATATATATATATACATATCAATATGTACCTATCAAAAAATAATATGCTTGGGAAACAATATAAGTTTCAGATATATGATAGGATTCTTACAAGAACAAGGAGAGGTAGACTCCAGTACTTCGTGGACTGAGGAGACTACCAATTTACTACCGCATGTGAAGGTACCTTATATACCGATGAACATGTGGAGTATGCGTACCTGAGAGGGATGGACGCAAAATCGTGTCTTGAGAGGGATAGACACGAAGTGTTTACCTGAGAGGGATGGACACAGAAAATACCCAAATACAGCCAGGGTGATAACTGATAACAAAGGAAATCATCCTTCTACATGTAGAGGACAATAATAACATTCTGATATACGACTGATCATCTATATTAGGGACTTCGGTGGATGTCATATTCTTCCAATTGGAATTGAGATGCAATACCGTAACCCAAGCCTATGTGCTGGGTTTACCATTAAGGTATTTGTAGACTAATAAGTCAATCAAAGAATTTTTTTAAAATAGGTGTGTAATCACCAAGAAAAACTATTTTAAACAAAATATACATATCATATACGGAATCAGATATGAATTTCTTATATAGTATTTTCATACTGTACATTATTGTGCTGGGCATTATAGCTCACACTTATTTTCTTAAAATGACACAACACAACAGTGAACCAAGATTCCGGTCAGAAAGCTCACAGCCCTAAAGGGAGTAGAAAATGGTCAGCTTTTCCGTAGATTGTTTGGTGTAGTGCCATAGGTAGACCGTATAAGCTGGATTGGGTTTCAGTTGTTTTTAGTCCGACTTATATGTAAGTATGACTTATGTAAGGTAGCAATAAAGAAATGTATATTTGTCTAACCTTAAGTAAAGGTTACACCCGTGGTAAGTCTTAATTAATTTTGGTCTGTAATAACTATCACCTGGCGGAATTAATAACTTTAGTGATGCATTATTCGTTTCCAAGACAATAAACTATAAGACAATAAACTATAAGTGTGTGTGTGTTTATAAGTGTGGAGTCATAGAGGTGTGAGTAAATATATAATGTTGTGCAAGATAAGTGTTAAACATGATTCAAGATGGCGTGGCCTCCTAGATCCCTGACCCCGGATTTTGGGGCATCACAGAAATGGTATCAGAGCATTAAGTTATCAAATCTTGGAAACGACAGGAGATAAAATAAGTAGACATTAGAATAATAATAATCAATTAGAACTCCAGTCAAGTTCGTTGTCAGACTACATGGGTAGTCTTGACATTTTTACCCTCAAGGGAATCCCGACTCTAAGTTAGTAACACCTTGCCTATTGTGTCATGTACCAGTGGAGCCTATGAGGGAGGTTGACCCTGTTGATGACGTTATACCATTTGAGCGCGACCCTACTCCCGAGCCGAAGGACCCACCTATTGATAACTCAGATGATGACCCTATCGAGGATCCCCCAAAGGAGGAGAATGACTTCCCTACCCCTATAGCAGATGATGTTGAGGAGCCCCAGGACGATGGCGTAGACTGGGTAGACATAGAGATGTACCCTCTCCCGACTGTTCACCCTCCCACCCCTTACCCAGGGATACTGAGCCCCTTTTCCTCCGCTGATAATAATAAGAATGACGAGATGGAGGCACGGAATTATGAGATTCATGACATATCCTCCAGTGACCCGGGCTCGCCCCTACCACCCCAGCGACCATCCATGTAGCAGTGCATGAATGGATAGTGGCTCAGTTGAATGCTGAGATCACCGTGATGTTTGCCCGCATTGTGGAGCTACGATAGGCACTGACCGCCGAGAGAGCTACCAGGATTGGGTACCCCGGGGACTTTAGGGCTACTTCCCCGACCATAGCTCGTCGGGAGATTGATGAGATTGAGCTCCGTACTCAAGTACAGATGAGGATGACTACGATGGGAGGATACATTCCAGTAGTTGATGGCGAGCTGATGCTGGCAGGTATGATAAGGAGGGTCCGGTAGCTCACGCGCAGTGACTCAGACTGAGAGAGCAGTGGCCGCATATGGACCTTGTACACGGCTGGGTGACTTGACACCAATTTTGTCAGGATAGCTAGTAGTAGATAGCATTTCTAGCCCTTCAGGGTGCCTGGTGTATGTATTTGTTATTCAGTATTCAGGATTATATAGGTTATATATTGTATTCAGAAACAGATATGGATTCGGATGGTTATTATTATCCCTAAGGCGTAGTTTGGTAGACCATATTATATATTATCTGACAGTTATTAAGAAATTGTTTTACCTTATTATTGCACCTTGATAAAAGCATGCTAAATATTTAAATACATGCTTACATACAAATAAACTAATCCAAATATAAAAATATGCAACTGTATTAACACCATTTTTAATACCAGAACGATGCCACCCCGTAGAAGAGGAACCAGGGCTCAGCCTATATAATCTATTAATCAATGGCAGGATAAACCTGACCATATAGTGAATGAGGAAAGTTAAGAGGACCTAGACTTTAATGAATTCGATGAAGAAGGATATATAGAAGATAAATCTGAGCATACCCACCAAGGGGGAAACCCCATGAATGAATTTATGGATCTTTTAAGGGCAAATCTGAACCAACAACCCCTTCCACCACTGCCACATGTTGTCCAACAAACTATTTCTACCGCCTTCAGGGCATTTAAATCCCTCATACCCCCGGAGTTTCTAGGATCCACCGAACCCATCGAGGCACGGGCCTGGTTTAAGGAGATAGAAAAGTATTTCGAGATATTAGGTGTTGAAGAGCGATATAAGACTATCTTCGCCTCCTACATATTGAAGGGGGAAGCTAACTATTGGTGGGAGTCCAAGCGTAACTTCGAGACTGACACTGTAATCTCATGGAATAGATTCATGTGGTTGTTTTTAGACAAGTATTTCCCCAGGTTTATGGAGACTCAGATGGAGATCAAGTTTCTAGAGCTGAAGCAGGGTAGAATGACGGTGGCGGCGTGTAACACCACCAAATTCGGGGTCGGGGATCCGAGTTGTCACGAGTTCCATTTCCTTTAATAATACTTAATCTTAATAATCAACCAAATACTGTGTACTGTGACCTCATAATATACACACACACCATAAGTTATAGTCTCAGAGATGAATATCCAAAAATAACACAAGTCATTTTATTCCACAATTATAAGTCATTACACCTCAAAAGGATTTCTGAATAAATTTACATATTCTTTTCCATTATTACAATGCATAAATATACATAAGTCTAGTACATTAAAAGTTGAAAGCCTAGCCTACTGGTAGTTCCTACCTCAGCTACAACGGCATCAACGCCAACTGGAAACTGCGGAACGTTTCCTATCCGCTCACGAATTAGGAGCTTGGTCCTGTTCATCTTGTCTATCTGTTGTTGTATGATGAAAGAAGAAAGCAAGGGTGAGCAACAAGCCCAACAAAATAATATGTATAATAATTTACAATATATGAGTATTTTCATAGTACTCATGAAAGTCTTGGTCAAGTAAACATGAACCAAGTTTGATATATTAACGCGACCAAGTCGCAAAATATTCAGTATATATGTATATATACTTTTAAAAATCTTGGAAGTCCTCTTCCATGCATAATATACACAGAGTTCTAGTTTATAACTGTATAATAATATCGTTGCAAGGTGATCTCATATATCTAACCTTGTCTCAACATTTTTCTGAAAATCTTTATCATGCATAAGATAATCATTAACCATATATAAGTTGAAAAGATGAAGTTACAAGATATTCCAATATACTTATATCTTTTCTGAATACTACTTGAACTACCACCGTTCAAGGTATAATCAGTATCAAAAGTTCATCACATAGATGAGACTACAAGATAAGACTTGAATAGATTCAATCTTCGAAATATCATTACAAAGAATGAGGTTACGAGATACTTCATTAAGTCTCGATATATATATATATATACCTATATATATATATCTCATACACTCCTTGAAAACCTCTGTCATGAAAAGTATAAACAGAGTTGCAATATCCAATGAATTTGGAAAGGAGAAAACCTTGGCATTAACTTGATATCTTGCTGATCAGGAAAAGGTACCAATTAAGTCACCTTTTCTACTAGTAGATGGATGAATCCCCCACTGGTCATCACGCTGGCCACATTGGGACCTTATGCTGGACTGCCACTTAGCCACTTATGCCGACTCAACTAGATGGACTTACTTCCCGAACGTTGGGCAAGTAATCAAAATGTTTTCTCAAAACAGCAATCTCGTTGCGAATATAAAATACACCACAGAACCGGATCCCTCAGGTTTTGAGCGAGTATTTAAATCCTCTTCGAAAGGAAGATCTTAATTCTGAAAATGAGTTTTGGGATCCGCTCTAACTTTTAAAATCATTTTAAAGACTCGTAAACCTTTTAAAGAATGTTTAGAGTAATGATGATTTAATAAAATAAATCAATCCCGATATATTAGGAAATATCTGAATATTATTATTTAAATAATATTCCCATAAGGATAATCTTTATGAAAATATTTGAAGTAGAAGTTTTAAAACTCATACTTGAAATGAATAATAAATAACAAAAGATATACTTATATGAAAGTAGGATCTTTATTTGAATAATCGAAATAAGTTTGATTATTATTCACACCATCAAATATACCTTTTTCGATTAATATTTATAGAAAACTATATATATATATATATACTCGGGAACATCAACTTTCGGTTTAGAGAAATGTTCACCTTCGGGTCCCTTATACTAAGGGTATACGCAACTACTGCTTATCTCTAGCATATGTATTATGCAGTTTATAAGCATTTGAATTGACAATAGAATATCAAGATTATGAAACAGGAATGCATATATATCATATCAACATGCTCCAATATATCGCAAGATTTGCTAATAACAATCATGCACTTATCACAAGATAATGCATATACACATATACATCACAACAACAGTTATACGGGTAGAAAACTTGCCTGAGTGCTCCGGGATAGACTTAAGCTTAGAGTGGGTCCGGTAACCTATGAACAACAACATAATCCTGAATTAGACCACGGTCGCTTAAGAAACTAGTCAAAACTCACTCATACCCGAACGGTCGCTTATATGCTTAATGATTTACGTACCCTCGACTCCACCAATTTTAATAAATTAACCGTTATGAATTTTAAGGCGACTCTTTCGTGAGTACTTTACCAACTGCCCATTCCACCTTACATAATTGTTTCATGTTTCGATTAATCATTTACGGGTCTCAATTATGGTCTCAAAGTTACTCGAGGTTTCGGGGTTCGCCCGCGAAATGCCATTACTTAAAATGGTCGTTTCTCCTAAACCGTAAATCGGATCTAAGCGAACGACATATCAAAACGAAGCTTGAATCATAAAATTTCTAATTATGGTAATGGTAAGTTCATGGAAGTGAGTGTTCGGGTGCAAAAGTCATGCACAAAACAGTCTACGAAAAATTGGGCATTACGACGGCTATAACTTATCGATTCCCAAATTTTACCAAATCAATTCAATAACAAACCACCACCAATCAATACCATTTCACCATAATTCAACCACAATACAAGATCATTCAACCATAACTCAAGATCTCAACTTATTCATCTAAACCAAGTCAAAATGTGTCCAAGAACTTCAAATCCAACAAATATCATTCCTAACTCCAAAATCAAAAAAACCACTTACTAAACAAAGCTCTAAACATGATTACACACCCATTACACTAACCCATCATCTAAACATTAGGATATCCAAATAAACAAAACTTAAGATTAAGATCATGAAGAGTTATACCTTCCTTGAAGCTTTTAATCCATGAAAGATCCTTGGAATGCCCATGGAAGCCTTGATCTATGCTTAAGCTACCTTGACCTTACAAATAAAATCAAGAATCAAAAATTTGTTCTTGAAAGTTACTATTCACCCTAAACTTTTAGGAATTGTTTAACTAGGTAAACCTTGGATCCAAACTTATAGTATAACTAAGTTATGAAATATAGGATCCAAAGAAATAAACCTTGCAATTTTCCATGGCCTAGAGCTTGAGTTTTGAAAATCTATTTCACCATTTTTATGAAAAGGCCGAATGGAAGAAGAAGAAAATGGGGGAGAGCTTTTTCTTGCTTGTTTTTCCTTGGGAAATGAGAAAGAAATGCTTGGTGGAGGAGATTTTTGAACAAATATCTTGATAAAGTGATGACATCACTTGCTCATTTCATTGCTTGCATCATTCCTTTGACACATGTCCTTCCCTTATGGTTTGATGATGTCATACTCCTCTAATCTCTTTGATTAGTGCTTAATTATTTGTTTAATCCTTTGGTTACTTGTATAAGCTTGATCCTGGGTCGCTTATTTGTTTTACGGTTCGCTTAACTCTCGTTCTCGGTGATTGTTTGAGGGATCATATCCGGGATCTTATTACTTGGGCTTCCATAACCCTCTCTTCATATTTTATAGTCCTTTAATGATCCTTGCTTAAAATCCTTGAATTAAAATCCTTGAATTAAAATCCTTGAATTAAAATCCTTTTAATCATGTTACCTTATACTCAATCCTTTCGGTATCTGGTGGATTTTTGGGAAAAATCAAAGTGTTCGTATTTGGATTCTGACGATCTTTACATACACTCATATACTTTATGGAGTACTAATAAGATCTCAGAATATCAATAAAAGAACTCCTACATAGTGTGGCATGAAAAATTTCCTTAATCAGCAAAAGTTACTATTCATCAGAGTCTCAAAAATTCCAAAATTTGGGGTTATTACAGTCTCCCCTCCTTAAAAGGATTCCATCCCGGAATCAGATAGAAAATGAATAGGGATACTTTTCTAGCATGCACTTTCTAGCTCAAGTCAATTCTTCCCACATTGTGGTTTTACCAAAAAACCCTAACTAGTCTGATAACCTTGTTGCTAAGCACTTGTTCCTTTCAATCCATAACCCTTACTAGTTGCTCCATATAGGTCAAGTTTGGTTGCATGCCTATGCACTCGTATTCCCTTATATGTCTGACATTCAGATTATCGTTCCTTAATATTGATATGTGGAACATGTTATGGACTTGCTGCAGGTTACGGGGTAGGGCCAGTTCATTTGACAGCTTCCCAATACATCTTGATATAGCCAAGGGTCAACAAATTATGGACTTAGCTTTCCTTCCTTTCCGAACCTCATCAATCCTCTCCAAGGGAATGCCTTTAACAATAATAGGTTCCCTACTTCATACTCTTTGTCCTTTCGTTGTCAAATCAGCTTACTTCTTATGTCCATCTTGGGCTACTACCAGCCGTCCTCTGATTAAATCTATTATATCCTTGGTCCTTTGGACCACTGCTGGTCCGAGCATCTTGCGCTCTACAACTTCATCCTAACATAAGGGAGATCGACATTGTCTTCCCTCAAGGGTCTCATAAGGTGACACCCCAATACTGGCATACGATCCATTGTCGTAAGAAAAATCAATCCGTGTTAAGTGATCATTCCAAATTCTTTCAAGTCTATTGAACAGACTCTCATCATAGCTTCTAGCGTTATAGCTTTTGCTTCTCAATACCCACTCTTTTCTAGTTCGTAATCGTTACTATCTTCCGTACCTAATATTATACTCGTTACACTTTTGCTCGTTAGTGTTTTATAACCTTTTAATAAATGCGTCAACCTTAGTATCACGAATGCATTTTCATTCCGAATACCACCATACTTTTACTACTCCTTTTTCAACTGCTTCTATTTTCCAAAGTTTGATGAATCATATAGAAGTAAAGGAATTTATTGAGATATCACTATGATCATGAACACTTGTTCTATTGCATAGTTAGTACAGAAGGTGGCCAGCCTTTAGTACTTGACAAACAATTTAAACAACATGTGGTATCCTACTAGGCTTGTATCACACAGATAGCTAGTCATTCAGAAATACCTCCCCTTCTAGAAGGGTTGTTCTTCTCAGCTTACACGATATGAAAAGGAGAGAAAAGAACGAATTGAAGAGAATTGTATATATAACAAAAATACTGCTACAAAATATCTGGCTTGGAATCTACCTCTGAACTATAGAGGTTTTTCACAGGAGAACAAAATATAAATATATATATATATATATATATGTATCAATATCAAGTATTATAACATCGCAATTCACGTGCCTGAATATTTACTATTCCATCCATAATTCCATGGACCCATGCTCTTGCGAGAGCTTGTAAACAATCACCTTTGAAACTCCCTCGACTTCGAAAATCGAATCTGGGATTTCATTCTAGATATCATCGTTACTAGAATCCTATGCTTGCATGCAACCTTCCTCGTATAGTAATACTACTCTTTATTGATAAGAAGGAATAATTATATCATAGGTAAATATTTGGCTTAGTTGGTCTATCAATAATAACTTATACATTACCACGACCCGATTAGTGGTACTGAATCTCAACATCCATTCCAATCGAACTCTTACAGTTGTAATCGGCTCCTTACTCGCAAAATCACTGCTACATTACTATGGTCCACCATTGACCTACTGTAGTTATTCGTTTTCCTTGGAATCTTAATAGCTAACCATACAGAGTCCATACTTGTCGTATCGAATTCTTCTAAGGAGGTAACATAATCACCATTCATGATTCATGAATAACATTCCCGAACTTGACATACATATGACATGAACCAAATAAAATTACAGAAGAGTTTCAATAAAAGCAACGATAGCAGGTTAATACCATTATTAACCATATGTCTTTATTGGGAGACATGCATCTCAAAGATTCATTTAGTCATTTCGTAACATGGTCCTGGCTTATCTCAAGATAGTACCTTCTAAGATAGATAACCCGCTCATGGCAATTTCATGAATTAAACCTTTACCAAACTACTATTACGGTTGGGTATTGCACATTCATCAGAAGGAATATCAATCTTCCAAACCATAATACAACCTTCACGGCTTTAACCATCATCACTGTATTCCTCTGGCACGAGCGCCTATAATTGTCCTCTTACACTTAAAGTGTCGGCCATCTCTTTGGCCTTTCCTGATAGTAAAATTTCCTTACAATCAATGTCATTTTAACCACCTCCAACTAAATTTTCTACCTCATTTCAATCACTGCTTATGTGAAAATGCTTTTCTTAAGTCCCGGTGAGAAAAAAAATCACCATTTTTCCATAAGTCATTGCCTTAGTCTTTAGATGTGAACATTGTCACGGCTGACTCTCGATCATACTTATGACATCTCTTATCTTGGGTCCTTCTTGTTTTCACCAATCTTGACCCTCATTGGGTCAATCTATACTTTCTTATGGTTCAACACGTGCCCCACCTGGCATTATTATAATTACGTCATATTTCCTTTATCAAAATTTCTATTCTTGAGAACTTTGAATACTACCTTTCTCCTTGTAAAACCTCTAAGGTTATCCTTAAATCCTTCATCAGGTACACTCTAGGCACATGGCATATCCAGATACCATTTACTAATACCATAATCATTGTCTATATACTTCTGAAAAATTTCTCCACTGATCCTTAAAGGTTGTTGTTACCTTAATCCTTTCCAATTTATACTGTCAAAACTCATAATGTCCCTATTAAGGGTGAAATGCCAACCTTTATGCATTCCCCTAGGATTTATCTTAATTTACCGAGGTTCTATCCTTAATTCCACCTTTAAAAAGGTACATGCATCCTTCCATGGATAAATCAAGTCATATATCCTTGATAGATTACCTTATTTAATCATTCCCATCTCGATAGTCTATACCAAATTTCATAATAACATCCTTATTCAAAACGAGGTCAATCAATATGGCCTCCAAAAGATAACAACGGTTATCCGCTTTTCTTACCTGATTTAGTAATGATAACAGGGATGTTCTATAAGATATTGGTCGTGTTCAACGTGAACTTTTTAGTTCTAACTACTCATTTACCTCTTTATTTATCTCAACAGTCATCTTAATGTTGGGATATCTTTTATACCTAGCGTTCCCCTTTTTGGGTATCAATTCACATGCGTTACTTACACTTCACATTCTTGAAGGTCACTTCCTTCATCCAATTTCCTAATTTCTTACTTTCTTGTCTCCTCAGTCTATCCACGTCTCATTATTTATCCTTCGAACTATCTCAAGGTTTCCTCGAATCCTCCCAACTTAAAGGGGATAAAATATATGTATCTCTTATGCCTTCAACCGTCAACTTTAACTCATGGTGAATCACCCTCATCCTAACGATCATATATTTTTCTATTTCTATTACTATGAGTCTTTAGGGTTTCCTCATACCCAACTCCCTTATCATTCCTTAAACTCTATTGCCTTTATATTCCTTTCCACTTCAGTTTATTTTTATTTTCCTTTCTTTTACAATCATTTCATGAACCCAGTAATCATTGACTTCAAACATCATGTCGTTCTGGGATTCTTGTCCTTAGAACGAATCTTGACAACTTTTACAACTTAGATTCATAATTCATCATACTCGTCTGCCTTTGTTCTGGCTCTAAAGCTTTTACACTATCTCTATAACCTTGGGAAGTACTTTCCCGAAAATAATTGACTGAACTTTAATCGGTTTATTATAACCTCTGGCCCCGTGTCTTTCTTGGCCTTTCACCAGCGGGTGGCCTCTCTCTTAGGAGGGTAAGTGACAAAAATAGTCTTTTGTGATTCGTCAATCCTTTAGAATCTCATATGATTCCTATATTTCCTTTATCTAGATTCCTGCCTCGACTGGGTCAGCTTGTTCCTTGGAACTCTGAGAGCTTAGCGACTTAAAGGTCCTGAAAAAATTTCTCACCGCATTGTTTCCTCAGGGTGGTGGTTAGGGATAATAGTCTAAGTTCTGTTTAGAAAGGTCCATGAATTGTCGTATAGGAGTACCGTCTCAGGTCTCCTTTCCTTACTCGGCTTCTGTTTCCTTAGTCTGAACGTTCTGTCCTCCTCCCCATAATCGGGGTCATCCTGCATGTTTTAAATCCTTATTTTCCACTTCATTATGTTATGGGTTCCTTCTATCTTGATGGCGACCTCCCTGACTATCACGTTCAGGGTTTACTCTAAATCTTATTCCTCAAACTAGGGCTTTTATCTAAGATCTCATCTTTAAGCTCTTGAACATTTGGAACCCCAAATTTTTTAGGAACACCTCATTATTCCCTTATCATCTTTCTCGGTATTAATCTCTTCTCTAGTCATTGGCTCTCTTCCTTCATTCATCAATTTTTCTTGGCACAATATGATCTTTTTCAATAATTCGGGCTGCATTACAATCTCAAACAGCTTTTCGGTACTGACTCCGGTTACCTTCACTTCTATTTCCATTTTCTCGTAATCTCTTACCAATTCTTCCGAAGACATTATCATCTCGTGTCTCTCCTTTCTACTAAGGGCGTCAGCCACCATATTGGCTATTCTTGGATGATAAAGAATCTCATAATCGTAATCCTTGATTAGATCTAACCATCTCCTCTGGCGTATGTTGAGCTCTTTCTGCGTGAAAATGCACTAGAGCTCTTATGGCTTGTGTAAATCTCGCATTTCTCTCCATACAAGTAGTGCCTCCAATCTTTAGGGCAAAACTATTTCCATGAGCCCAAGCTCATGGGTGGGGATATCGAATTTTATATTCCCTTAATTGTCTTGACGCGTACGTGATTACCTTGTGGTGCTGTATAAGAAGCACCCTAATTCCCTATGTGAAGCGTCATTATAAATCATAAAATCTCCTTTTCCATCCGGAAACGCCAACATAGGGGCCGTCACCAATCTTTGCTTTAGTTCTTAAAAGCTGTTCTCGTATTTCTCTGCTCATTCGAACTTCTCAGTCTTACGAGTAAGCCGCGTTAAAGGGGCTACTATCTTTACAAACTTGAATGAACCTATGGTAGTTATCGGCCAATCCTACCTCTGGCAGTCGTCCTGACCAAGGTTATCCATTCCTCATCGGTCCTTTCTTCATTCTTGTCAGGATCCTCCACAGAATCCTCTTCAGCAACAATCCCTTCTGGGATAACATCCTCAACTGCTACATCCTTAATATGAACATCATTTGGTCCCTCATTAGGGTGCTCCATTGGATCCACAATCTGATCCCCAATATGTAGTAAAACATCATCATATTATTGCTCTTGAACTTCAGGGTTCGGAGTCCCACTACCACATACGATAACGAACTACGCTTCTATCACGATATTTATAAGGGTTCCCATAAGGGTTTTAACGGTCAGTACTACATTAGGTAGTCTGACTATGAACTTGGCAAGAGTTCTTATTATCTTAGTGAACTTCTTATCTTAACGTCGCATCATCTCTGAGGTTTATAACGCTTAGCTCTGATACCATTTCTGTAACACCCCCAAATTCGGGGTCGGGGATCCGGGTTGTCACGAGTTCCATTTCCCTTAATAATACTTAATCTTAATAATCAACCAATTACTGTGTACTGTGACCCCACAATATACACACAAACCACAAGTTATAGTCTCAGAGATGAATATCCAAAAATAACACAAGTCATTTTATTTCACAATTATAAGTCATTACACCTCAAAAGGGTTTCTGAATAAATTTACATATTCTTTGCCATTATTACAATTCATAAATATACATAAGTCTAGTACATCAAAAGTTGAAAGCCTAGCCTATTGGTAGTTCCTACCTCAGCTACAGCGATATCAACGCCTACTGGAAACTGCAGAACGTTTCCTATCCGCTCGCGAATTATGAGCTTGGTCCTGTTCATCTTGTCTATCTGTTGTTGTGTGTTAAAAGAAGAAAGCAAGGGTGAGCAACAAGCCCACCAAAATAATATGTATAATAATTTACAATATATGAGTATTCTCATAGTACTCATGAAAGTCTTGGTCAAGTAAAAATGAACCAAGTTTGATATCTTAACGCGACCAAGTCGCAAAATATTCAGTATATATGTATATATACTTTTCAAAATCTTCGAAGTCCTCTTTCATGCATAATATACACAGAGTTCTAGTTTATAACTGTATAAAAATATCGTTACAAGGTGGTCTCATGTATCTAACCTTGTCTCAACGTTTTTCTGAAAATCTTTGTCATGCATAAGATAATCATTAACCAGATATAAGTTGAAAAGATGAAGTTACAAGATACTCCAATATACTTATATCTTTTCCGAATACTACTTAAACTACCACCGTTCAAGGTATAATCAGTTTCAAAAGTTTATCACATAGATGAGACTACAAGATAAGACTTGATAGATTCAATCTTTGAAATATCATTATAAAGAATGAAGTTACGAGATACTTCATTAAGTCCTGATATATATATATACACCTATATATATACATTTCATACACTCCTTGAAAACCTCTGTTATGAAAATTATAAATAGAGTTGCAATATCCAATGAATTTGGAAAGGAGAAAACCTTGGCATAAACTTGATATCTTGCTAATCAGGCAAAGATACCAATTAAGTCACCTTTTCTACTAGTAGATGGATGAATCCCCCACTGGTCATCACCCTGGCCACATTAGGACCTTATGATGGACTGCCACTCAGCCACTTACGCATTCATGGACGCCCACTGAGCCCATGTTGCTAATGCCGACTCAACTAGATGGACTTACTTCCCGAACGTTGGGCAAGTAATCAAAATGTAAAACAACAATCTCGTTGCGAATATAAAATACACCACAGAGCCAGATCCCTCAGGCTTTGAGCGAGTATTTAAATTCTCTTCGAAAGGAAGATCTTAATTCTGAAAATGAGTTTTGGGATCCGCTCTAACTTTTAAAATCATTTTGAAGACTCGTAAACCTTTTAAAGAATGTTTAGAGTAATGATGATTTAATAAAATAAATCAATCCCGATATATTAGGAAATATCTGAATATTAATATTTAAATAATATTCCCATAAGGATAATTTATGAAAATATTTGAAGTAGAAGTTTTAAAACTCATACTTGAAATGAATAATAAATAACAAAAGATATACTTATATGAAAGTATGATCTTTATTTGAATAATCGAAATAAGTTTGATTATTATTCACACCATCGAATATACCTTATTCGATTAATATTTATAGAAAATTATATATATATATATATATATATATATACTCGGGAACAACGACTCCCGATTTAGAGAAATGATCACCTTCGGGTCCCTTATACTAAGGGTATACGCAACTACTGCTTATCTCTAGGATATGTATTATGCACTTTATAAGCATTTGGATTGACAATAGAATATCAAGATTACGAAACAAGCATGCATATATATCATATCAACATGCTCCAATATATCGCAAGATTTGCTAATAACAATCATGCACTTATCACAAGATAATGCATATACACATATACATCACAACAACAGTTATACGGGTTGAAAACTTGCCTGAGTGTTCCGGGATAGACTTAAGATTATAGTGGGTCCGGTAACCTATGAACAACAACATAATCCGGAATTAGACCACGGTCGCTTAAGAAACTAGTCAAAACTCACTCATACCCTAATGGTCGCTTATACGCTTAACGATTTGCGTTAATTGTTTGCGTACCCTCGGCTCCACCTATATTAATAAATTAACCGTTATGAATTTTAAGGCGACTCTTTTGCGTGTACTTTACCAACTGCCTAATCCACCTTATATAATTGTTTCGTGTTTCGATTAATCATTTACGGGTCTCAATTATGGTCTCAAAGTTACTCGAGGTTTCGGGGTTCGCTCGCGAAATGCAATTACTTAAAATGGTCGTTTCTCCTAAACCGTAAATCGGATCTAAGCGAATGACATATCATAACGAAGCTTGAATCATAAAATTTCAAAGCATGGTAATGGTAAGTTCATGGCAGTGAGTTTTCGGGTGCAAAAGTCATGCACAAAATAGTCTAAGGAAAATTGAGCATTACGACGGCTATAACTTAGCGATTCCTAAATTTTACCAAATTAATTCAATAACAAACCACCACCAATCAATACCATTCCACCATCATTCAACCACAATACAAGATCATTCAACCATAACTCAAGATCTCAACTTATTCATCTAACCCAAGTCAAAATGTGACCAAGAACTTCAAATCTAACAAATATCACTCCTAACTCCAAAATCAACAAAACCACTTACTAAACAAAGCTCTAAACATGATTACACACCCATTACACTAACCCATCATATAAACATTAGGAAATACAAACAAACAAAACTTAAGACTAAGATCATGAAGAGTTATACCTTCCTTGAAGCTTTTATTCCATGAAAGATCCTTGGAATGCCCATGGAAGCCTTGATCTATGCTTAAGCAACCTTGACCTTACAAATAAAATCAAGAATCAAAAAATTGTTTTTGAAAGTTACTATTCACCCTAAACTTTTAGGAATTGTTTAACTAGATAAACCTTGGATTCTTGGATCTAAACTTATAGCATAACTAAGTTATGAAATATAGGATCCAAAGAAATAAACCTTGCAATTTTCCTGGCATAGAGCTTGAGTTTTAAAAATCTATTTCACCATTTTTATGAAAAGGCCGAATGGAAGAAGAAGAAAATGGGGGAGAGCTTTTTCTTTCTTGGTTTTCATTGCGAAATGAGAAAGAAATGCTTGGTGGAGGAGATGTTTGAACAAATATCTTGATAAAGTGATGACATTACTTGCTCATATCATTGCTTGCATCATTCCTTTGCCACATGTCCTTACCTTATGGTTTGATGATATCATCCTCCTCTAATCTCTTTGATTAGTGCTTAATTATTTGGTTAATCCTTTGGTTACTTGTATAAGCTTGATCCTTGGTCGCTTATTTATTTTACAGTTCGCTTGACTCTCGTTCTCGGTGATCGTTTGAGGGATCATATCCGGGATCTTATTACGTGGACTTCCATAACCTTCTCTTCATATTTTATAGTCCTTTAATGATCCTTGCTTAAAATCCTTGAATTAAAATACTTTTAATCATGTTACCTTATACTCAATCCTTTCAGTATCTGGTGGATTTTTGGGAAAAATCAGAGTGTTCGTATTTGGATTCTGATGATCTTTACATACACTCATATACTTTATGGAGTACTAATAAGATCTCAGAATATCAATAAAAGAACTCCTACATAGTGTGGCATGAAAAATTTCCTTAATCAGCATAATCAACAAAAGTTTTTATTCATCATTGTCTCAAAAATTCCAAAATTTGTGGTTATTACACGGAGTACGAGGCCAAGTTTACTGAGTTGTCATGATTTTCACCAGAATTTATGAATATGGATGAGAAGAAGGCACGAAGGTTTTAACTTGGTCTGAAATAGTGGATTCAGAACCGAGTGGCGATGTTAGAGCTGACAAATTATGCCACCCTAGTGCAGAAGGCCTCGATTGTTGAAGCAGACATCGAGCAAAGTTTAAAAGAGAAGGAAAATAGGAAGAGGAAGATATGATGTCAAGGAGGAGGAGGAACTAGGAATAAGAGACTTCCGAGCAGGTTTGTCAGGGGAGTGGTGTCCCAACCTGCGAGGGGCCCCAAATTTAGAAAGGCCCCGAGTGAGAGTGTCGGCCAGGACGGAGGACCATCTAGAGCGATATTTCACAGTCAACCCCGCGCCCCTATACCAGATTGCTGGACATATGGGAAGAAATATCACGGAATGTGTCCAAGCAATAGTCCCTTTGAAGTGTTACAAATGCAACCAACCAGGGCACCTTTCCCTAAATTGCCCATAACTAGGAGTGACCTGCTTCTAGTACGGAAGGGTAGGACACATGAAGAAGGATTGCCCCACGTTAAGGCCTCAGGCTTCAGGGATGAGCAGAGCTGCTTCCAACCAGCCTCCAGCTGCTAGGACTTTCAACATGACCATTGAGGATGCTATCTGGAACACTAATGTGATAGTAGGTACCCTTCTATTAAATTTCGAACATGCAAATGTCTTATTTGATTCCGAAGCGATCAAGTCATTTATATCTCAAAATTTTGCTATGAAATTAAATCTTAATGTTATAACTTTATGTGAGGTATTACAAGTAGAAATCGCGAATCGAAAGATCATTCTTGTTAATCAAGTACATCCTAGATGGAAGTTGAAACTAGAAGGGAAAGTCTTTGAGGTTGACTTAATCCCATTTGTGTTAAGAGAGTTCGATATGATCCTAGGAATGGACTGCTTATCCAGAAATGGAGCGCAAATAGATTGTGAGAAAAAGAAGGTAAAAATAAGAGTGCAAGATGGAAAGGAGATAGTGTTTAAAGGTCAACGATAGACCCAAAAATTTCTAACAATGGCCTAGACCAAGCGGTTGTTAAAGAAAGGTAATGAGGCCTATTTGGCATATGTGATGGACATGAAGAAGGAAGTCCCTGACATACAGGACATACATGTATTAAATGAATTCGAGAATGTCTTTCCAAAAGGACTTACCACAGTTGCCACCCAACAGAGTGATAGAATTCGCTATAGAACTAGCACCAGAAATGATACCAGTATCTAAGGCCCCATATAGACCAGCCCTAATTGAGATAAAGGAACTAGCTTCTCAACTACAAGAATTGTTAGACAACGGGATGATAAGAACAAGTGTGTCACCATGGGGTGCACCAGTTCTATTTGTAAAGAAGAAGGATGGTAGCATGAGGCTATGCATAGACTATCGAGAGTTGAACAAACTGACAATCAAGAATATGTATCCTCTCCCTAGGATTGATGACCTATTCGACCAGCTTAAAGGTGCTATGCACTTTTCCAAAATAGAATTATGGACATGATATCACCAGTTGAAAATCAAACCTGAAGATATGCTAAAGATTGCCTTTTGCACTAGGTATGGACATTATGAGTTCTTGGTCATGTCATTCGGATTGACCAATGCACCCGCAACCTTTATGGATTTGATGAATAAAGTGTTCAAGAAGTACCTAGAGATATGTGTCATAGTCTTCATATATGATATTCTAATCTACTCAAAGACAGAGCAAGAACACGCGTAATACTTGAAGATAGTCTTAGAGATTTTGAGGAATGAGAAGTTGTACACCAAGTTCTCAAAATGTGAGTTTTTGTTCAAGGAAGTTCAGTTCTTAGGACATGTGGTGAGTAGAGAAGGAGTGCTAGTCAACCCCGCCAAGATAGAGGCGATATCCAATTAGGAAAGACAGACTACCCCAATCAAGGATATGAGTTTTTTGGGCTTAGCAAGATATTACCAGAGATTCGTGCAAGATTTTCCAAGATAGCTAGCCCATTGACTAGGATTACCCGAAAGATGGAGAAGTTTTTGTAGACAGGGAAATGTGAGAAGGGCTTCCAAGAGTTGAAAAAAAGACCGGTATCGGTGCCAGTACTCGCTCTTCCTGATGGAAAGGGAGAGTTTGTGATATACACCGATGGCTCGCACAAGGGTTAAGATGTGTACTTATGCAGCACGAAAAAGTGATGGCGTATGCATCTCGGCAGTTAAAGGAATATGAGATAATGTACCCTACCCATGATCTAGAGGTAGCGACCATAGTGTTTGCCCTGAAAATCTGGAGACACTACCTGTATGGGGAAAATGCGAGATTTAAATAGACCATAAGAGCTTTAAATATTTTTTCAGCTAGATGGAATTGAACATGAGATAGAGGAGATGGCTAGAGCTGATTAAGGACTATGATTATGAAATCCTATACCACCCGAGTACAACTAATGTGGTGGCTGAAGCCCTTAGTAGGAAAGAGAGACTTAAAATGATAATGACATATGAGAAGCTAGTTAAGGAATTTGAAAAGATGGAGATCGAAGTGAGGATAACCGGTAAGGGATTTGAAGGACTATTTCAAATCAGGTTAATACCGGAACTAGCTGAGAAAATACGAGTGTGTCAGGAGAAGAAGATGGATGAAGACAGAGAGATATTGACCTGTTAGAGAATCATGAGGTATGCATCCCAAATTTGGGTTCCAAATGTGCGAGAACTAAAAGATGAGCTGCTGCACGAAGGGCACAACTCCAGGTATTCAATCCACCCAGGATGTACGAAGATGTACCGCGACCTAAAGGAATACTATTGGTGGCCTAACATGAAGAGAGATGTAGCAGAGTGCTTCAGCAAGTGCTTGACTTGTCAGAGGGTAAAGGCTAAACATCAACGACCGAGTGGACTATTACGGACCCTGGAAATTCCGGAATGGAAATGGGAGCATATAGCCATGGATTTTGTGACATGCCTACCAAGGACTAAAACCAATCACGATGCCATATGGGTCATCTTAGATAGACTGACCAAGTCCGCACACTTCTTGCCAATTAACAAAAGGTACACTGTAGACAAGCTAGTGGATATCTACCTGAAAGTGATCATAGTAAGGCACGGAGTTCCCATTGCTATAGTGTCAGATAAGGATCCAAGGTTTAACTCCCGATTTTGGAGAAGTTTTCAAGAATGCGTAGGCACCAGACTGAACATGAGTACAGCTTACCACCCCCAAATGGACGGGAAAAGTGAAAGGACTATCCAGATCATAGAATATATGCTAAGGGTCTGTGCCATTGACTTTAAGGGAAATTGGAATGACCACTTACCCTTGATTCAGTTTACCTACAATAATAGCTATCACGCTAGCATAAGAATACCCCTGTATGAAGCTCTTTATGGAAGAAGATGTTGCTCTCCCTTGTGTTGGGATGAAATTGGAGAACATAAGATCCTAGGGGCTGAGTTGGTCTTGCAGACCCGAGAAATGGTGGAACACATCAGGAAGAGGCTGCTAGCGGCTCAAGATAGACAAAAGAAGTACGCCGAACAGACCAAAAAAGATAGAGAGTATGAAGTGGGAGATTTAGTGTTGTTGAAGGTGTTGGGTTTCGAGGCATAAAACGCGGCGAAAATAATAAATAAAATCATAAAAATAGAATAAACTGAAACCCACCGCAGGATCCATGCGAAAAACAATATTTAATTCGTGGATGGGATGTTTACCTTAAGGAGCTTTACGATTATGGTTGTCAAAAGGGGATCCTAGCTTTAACCGAACACCAGGTATCCCGCCTTAACGATCTCCGCCGTAGAGGTATCCACACGAAAACTGGTACGGAGGAGGCGTGTACTAGTACCAAGAATGAACCTATTTTCCCCTCTCTCTCTCTCACCTTTAGCTGCTAGGGTTTTTTTTATGTAATAAAAATGTAAACCTAATGGTAGCCTTAAGGATGTTTATATAGAGAGGCCAAAAAACGGTCCTAACCCTAATCCAAGTTAGAGTTTATTAAAAATGAAATTCTATTTATTTAATAATTAAGTTTAACTCAATTATTAAATAATAACTGAATTTCAGATTTAATAATATATAAATTCGAAATTTATTTATCCCATTAATTAAGTCTAACTTAATTAATAATAAATAATTCAAATTTTCCTTTATAATTCAAATCCGAATTTGAATTAAATATTCCTCCATGCTTTTTTTTGTGCGACACTATAGGTTATTATTACATTAGAAATAATTTAAATATCTCAAATTTAAATTATAAACGATGAGTGGCATCTAATAATACATCATTACTACCTAAATAATAATAATTAAATCGGCGATTGATTAAACCTTTCATGAATAATGTATAAAGTAATATAATCCCTTTAACCATATATTATAGATTAAAATTGAGGCATGTTATGTGTCATCCTCTTCATGGTTTAATCCAGGTTTCCTTGATCAATGAGTAGACTGTCATTTCAAATCAACATTTGAGCGTGACGTCACGCATTTCATGGTCTAGCTCACACAAGAGGCCAATAATATTTCTCCAATAATTAGGAGGGTTAAATCCTTTCTAGATTATTCATATTTCTCACACGATTCTTAAGATACCCGAAGTCCACTTTTATCATTACCCGGTCAAAGGAAACTTTTTGATGTAATCAAAGTATATTAATCATCGTATAGAAATATAATGATTTCAAGTCGAAGGACCATTACATCATGATCACTGTGAGAATTACCTATGACACAACAGACATGTAGAAACTCGCATTGGGTATATCCAACACCATGTATATTTACATATGCATGTGTTTTCGACTTTAGTAGCACTATACATATGATCAATGAGATGTGATCATCAGTCAACAAACACACTAGTCTGAATGCATCATTATTGTCTCCTAATAATAATATTCGACTAGGGATATTTGGGAATATAGATACTGTTCACATAATCTCATTTCTAAGTCATGTACTTAGAGATATAGAATTCATATCATATTCCAAGGATATTTATTAATCTAATATTTATATCACAGTAAATTAAGACTTAATAAATTATTTAAAAGAATAATCGATAAAACATAAATATTAATAATCTAAATATCATAAACAAAATATAATACTGTTGTATGTAGGGCACAAACACCAACAAAATGTAGCTCCATGGAAAGGAGTAATGAGATTTGGAAAGAAAAGAAAAGTACTAAGTCCCAGATTTATTGGACCCTTTAAGATCTTGAGGAGGATAGGACCTCTAGCTTACAAACTCGCCTTGCCCCCTAACCTGCGACAAGTGAACATTGTGTCAATGATAATGAAATACGATATTGATGTGCGACATGTGATAAAATATGAACATGTAGACTTACAACCGAACCTGACCTACATCGAGCAACCAGTAAGAGTTTGAAGTATATATTTACGCAAAAAAACTTAACATGAGATAACGAAGATGGTTGGAGTTGATCAAAGATTATGACTGCACGATTAACTATCACCCAGGAAAACAAATATAGTGTGTTAGGTCCCAATGTGTATGTAGAAGGGGGGGTTGAATACAAACAGTACCGAATAATCGAATTAAATGCGGAATAAAAAATG
Source organism: Apium graveolens (assembly GCF_009905375.1). Classification (NCBI taxonomy): domain Eukaryota; kingdom Viridiplantae; phylum Streptophyta; class Magnoliopsida; order Apiales; family Apiaceae; genus Apium; species Apium graveolens. The sequence goes on from NC_133650.1 coordinate 61,452,593, forward strand.
TGAAACAAAATTCAAGTTAAATAAAAATATTATTAAACTTGAAAGGTGTTACAACAACTGTATCGATTAAAAGGAATTAATCTCAAATTAATTATCACAAATCTAGAAACATGAACTTTTTCTATTTTTGTAATAAAAAGATTCAAATGCTAAACGCAATTTGAGATTAAGTTCTAGGGATTTTGATCCGCTAGATTGTTACACAAGAACAAGATAAAGATTTCTAGTTGATTGGATTTAACTTTACAATCTAGAAATTGATCTTGAATAAAGCAGATGAAAATGAAATATTTGCTGCGGCTGCTGTGTTCTTGTTTTTGACTTGTGTATTGGATGATAATGCTTTATGCTGCTTCTGTTTCTTTTTAATTCATTCAACATAATTGAATTGAACTGGAATGACAATCCTGAGCTCAGCAAGACTTTCGGTATGACAATCAAATGAACTAGCAAGACTATCAGAATGAACTAGCAAGACAATCAGAATGAACTAGCAAGACAATCCTCCTCCCAGTGTAACTTTCAGTGAGACTATTGTTTGTACTAGCATGACTTTCGGTATGACTATTGATTGTCATACCGATTGTCATACTAGTACAATCAGTTTGACTTGCTGAATTTAAATGAATTTTAATCCAATTTAAATTCTGAAAATTCCTAAAATTAATTCAGAATTAATTAATCAATTAATTCAATTAATAAATAAATTATTCTTCGCAGATATAATTTATTTTCTTAATTAAATTAGATGACTTAATTAATTAATAGAGAATTAATTCTAGTCTTCAACAACACCCATCTTTCTGCAAATCTTCTGAAAATCACTGAAAATTATGAATCAATTCCACCACTTTAATGTTGACACTCGATGTACTGTCTGGTTCATGAGTGACTAACTTCCGTGACGTTTCTTCATGTCTTGACTTTGACACTTTGATTTTCTTCAGATTAAATCCTTGTAATTAATGATACTCTGACGAGATCTCTGTCACTTGATTAAATCCACGATCTTGATTTATATCACTGAGGCATGATCAACTTCTTGAACTTCTTCCAGTGAATTAACTCCTCAAGTCTGTAGATGAACCTTATTTCTGAATCCTTTGACAGATATTACTTTGCGAGATCTCTCTGACGGTAGATCCACTATTTACTTATTACATTCTTATTTGAGTTGAGTTAAATCCTCGAATATACAAATAGGCCTATGACATATGACTTACAATCTCTCCCTATTTGTTTGTTAGACAATAACACACAAATACCTATAGGATAACTCAACTAACAAATAAGAAAAAGATATAAACAGAAATGCAAAGTAAATAGTAGAAAAGTTCTGGAATAGATTTAACATTTTCCAGATTCCAAGTAGATGTTCCTCTAGACTGAACATATCTTCAAGTAGTTCCATCTTCTTCTGTACAACCACATTTCCTGTTGAGAAGCACATATCTCTCTTGCTTCTCCCCCTATGAGAATCAACTGATTAAAGAAGATCACCTTCGTTTACCACCTCTCCTGTACAATAGGATCCGCAGATAAAAGCCAATGGTACTCCCCTTTTGAAAACAGCTTCTTCCCTTACTTAGAAAATCACCTTGTGTTTACCACTTCTCCCGTACAATATGATCCGTAGTTACAAACAACAATGGTGTGGTGTAGTGTACATATGATCTTTTTCTTCCTTCCTGCTATTTCTCCCCCTTAGTTGAGGAATCCTCCAAACTATTACTTAAGCTTTTATCTCCCCCTTAAAGAAGGAATGTATGCCGTCGTCTGAAGGAGTTCTCATATTTCACTTGGTTGGAAAAGAAATAACAAGAAGTTTCTCTTTCTTCCTCATTGTGAGTGTGTGATTCTGTTTAGTGTACCTCACATGTGTTTCACTCTTCTCTCCACTCGTGTTTATACTCATTTTCACAAGTGTATCACTCTTCTCTCAAAGCTCCATAATCCAGCTGTACCTGCAAAGAAAATCACCTTAGCCATCCTTAAGGAGGTCACAGGTGGTGCAATGGGAGTTCACAAATCCCCATCCTTGTTAAACTCGTCAGATGAATCTGAGTCATAATTTACAAGTTGCTAGCTTCCCTTTTAGGGTTCCAGACTTGAATTCTGGGAAGGTAAACAATGATCCAACGAATTTACCATAAAGATCAAAGTTCCCTTCTAATGTCTGTGAAGACATTTCCTTGTGACTTATCAGGTAATATCTAAATCATTGTCAACAAGTTGCCGATCTGCGCCTATATCAGATCCACTATCCACAGATGCATCCAGGGGATTTAAGCCTGGGGAGGTAGACACTGACCACTGACATATGGCTTTTGGATCAGTATCCTCTCCTAACACCTGTAAAGGCAATTGGTCCACTAACGAACCTTGAACAATCGAATCTGACCTTAAAATGGTCGAAACTCTTGTTTCCGTCAACTCATCCTTTGTGTGTGTAACCTATCCTTGTGCATCAAGAATTGTTTATGTTTGAAGTGGTGACACTATATCGGATACCTTGGCCGACAGGCAAATTTCAATAGACGCACCCTTTTGAGAGAATGAATCTAGTAACTGTTTTTGTGCCTTTTCAGCAATTACATCTTTTTGAGAAGATGTATGGGGGCTAGCAGTTGTCTCGGTTTAAATACTACTCATCTATGTAGGAGACAGAGCTACTGGGTTGACTACAGAACCTTCCTTATGTGGTGTACTAAGGCACTATCTCCCTCACGCTCATTCATACTACATTTAGTGGTAAGAGAGTGTTGGTTGGTTCTGTTTTTGTGTTTGTCTTTACAGTCTGGGATAGACGTTGTGGGTTTTCAACCTCATGACTGTCAATGAAAGAAAGTCATTGGAGACTGAACCTGTAACACAGAACATATGGCACTATAGAGAGATAAAATGATTTATAATAGTGATTTCAAAAGATTTTACATGAAATAAGAAATCACTAATGTAGAAAGAAGTTTGATTTTGTTTTTCAATATGAATGAGTTTTTGATAAAACATTGATCACTTAGGGTAAAGTCTAAGTAATTCTCATTCATGTCAAAAGCTTACAAATATCTGCAACATAATGTTAACAAAATATCATTGACCGATACTTGTCAAGTACTTTAGATACTAATTGTTATGTTGCATAAACAATATATCACTGCATATATAAAACAATATAATTGTGCCTAATGATAAGAGAGTTAAAAATATGATGACTCTACTAGTTCATATTAAACAATAACTTCAGTTAGAGTGCCATACCATGTTCTTGACGATTGCTTGAGTAGTACACTAGTTCATACCAACCTGAAATGAGATTGTGAAGAAGAGATTGCATAGTCCAATAGATCTGCAGCTGCAAAGTCCATGAACTGTGGTGCATTGACTTCCTCTTTTGACTCACCAACCAGGAGTACACTTGTACACATCTTACTAGAGTCCAATTCCAAGTGTAATGTGCAGAAGGTGTGTGATATGTCGTAATATTCTCAAGTCTCGTCACTGGTGCTATATGTTAGATGATGCTTCCTGATAATAACCTAGCACACTATACAAAATATTCAATGATAACATTCCCAGCTTGCAAACAGCCATATCCCCCGGATAAACCTTTGCTGTTATCTCCAAAGGTAACCAGGGGGCCAGCTTTCTCAATCCACATTTAATAGCAGGGCTCTATCTCCGGTCATATGTCTTGATGATCCACTGTCAAGAATCCACACTTCCGGTTTCACCTATTTTAATGCCCTGCAACATAAATGGATTAACCTTTCTTCGGAACCCAAACTTGGTTGGGCCCGACATACTTGTAGAACTGTCCTTTGTCAGGCAAAACAACATTTTTAATTTTAATTGCCTCAACTTTCTCAATGACTGAACATTTGACCTTGTAAACAGCCTTAACAAATTTCTGTTTAAGCTTAGGCATAAATGTCTCCTTTCTAGCCTTAGAAGGACTAGCAGTCTTAGACCTATCATGCTTCTTGTTATTCACATGATGACGAGGAGTAGTCTTATCATTAGAAATATGCTTACCATTAAAATAAGCATACATCATATTAAAAGCACAAGACATACAATTAGAAACACCACATGATTTATGAGAGTGATTAACAGCAGGCAATTTATGCATGGTAGACATGGCATTTTTGTTATCCAACTCATGTGTGTCTGAGTTAGTCTCAGTTGCTTTCACAACTTTGACTGGAACTTTCGACACACTTGACTTGGAAACAACCTTCTCATTAGCAAGATCTTCAGCACGTATTTCTTCTTGAATAATAGAAGAGGTCGCATCAAATGGTTCAGCAATTGATGGTTTATAGAGGGGTTCATCAACACCCTTAAGCACATATGGTACTTCCCTCCCTTTAGCACAGACACGAGGAGGGGAGTTTATGCCTAATTCTCCAATAACAACATTATAATCATAACCTATTCCAGATGTTTGATTAACAGATTGCTTACTATAGAACTCTTTAGCCTTCGAACAAGAATTGAAGTAGGCTCTAACCTTAGTCTCAAGACCGGTGATCTTGTCTTTGAGAATAGTTTCGAGTTTTCTATAACAGTCAACTCTATTCTCTAGAAAAGATACTTGTTCTTTTAATTTATCTTGATTAATGTGCACAAGTCTTATTTCATTGACCTCTTTCTCAAGGTCTGTGATCTGTAAACTTAACAGTTCATTATCACGACGTGCACAATCTAAGTTACCTCTTAGATGATAAACCATTTCAGCATTAGAAAGTTTTACCTCTATTCTTGACGATGAAGCTTTTCCATCAATAGCCATAAGAGCAAGATTTCCTTCATCTTCATCTTCACTATCAGTATCATCCCAACTTCTTCCCTTTGCCAGATAAGCCCTTTCAGAGTTCTTTCTTACTTGCTTTGGCTTCCTACATTCTGTGGCAAAGTGTCCCAACTCATTGCAGTTTTAGCATCTGATGGTGCTCCGATCAACCATCCCTGTTTTGTATCCACCACTGCTGGTGTTAGAGGATGAAGATCCACCTTTCTGGAATTTGTTGTAGTTGGACTTGTACTTAAGTTTGGGATTCCTCTTGAATCTGACATGGGAGAATCTCTTGACAATTTGGGCCATTGACTCGTCTTCCAATTGCTCCAGCTCTTCCAAGGAATAAAAATCATCACTTGATTGATTTGTAGTAGGAGGATCATATTCTGCTACTAACATATTTTCCTCAGCCTTGGAACACTGTACCATTCTCTCCAATTGTTGAGATTGCTGTTGTTGTTGACCTTCAGCTACAAGTGCAGTAGATGTGCTGACCATTCTATCTTTCCCGTAGACTTCCTTTTGCTGAATCTGCTCCAACTCATAGGTTTTCAACACACCATAGAGTCTATCTAAAGAAATCTCACTCAGATCTCTAGCTTCTCTAATGGCAGTGATTCTATGTTCAAGATGAGTTGGCAGTGTTAAAAGAAACTTTTTGTTGACTTCCCTGATTGAATAATATTTCCCATTTATGTTCAGGTTGTTGATCAACGTATTATACCTCTCAAACACTTCAGTAATTCCTTCTCCTGGATTTGATTTAAAATATTCATACTCAGAGGTTAGGATCTCCAACTTGTTCTCCCTAACTTCCTCTGTGCCTTCATTAATCACCTCAATAGTTTCCCACATGTGTTTGGAATTTTACAGTTCATCACATGTCTGTTCATCAAGGGATCAAGGGAATCAATTAATATTAATTGAAGGCTGGCATCCAAGGAGGCTTCATCTTTTTCAGCAGGAGAAAAATCCTCAGGATCTTTAGGATAGGTTCTGGCTTTGGTGATCACAACATCATCTACTATCACCTCCGGTTCAATAACCATCGGATTTCTTATCCCCTTCTTTAACAAGTTTGAATATTTGGGATTTGCCACTTGTAAAAATAAGAGCATCTTCTTCTTCCACATAATATAATTCTCTTTATCAAATTATGGAATTTTAACGGTTCCAACTTTTTGTGAAGTCATTATGAATTTTTGAATGAATAAAAATTCAAGGAGTTGAAAAATCACAAAAGTCTAGGATCTTGATTTGTTCGTTAATCAGAAGGCTCTGATACCAATTGTTAGGTCCCAATGTGTTTGTAGAAGGGGGGGTTGAATACAAACAGTACCGAATAATCGAATTAAATGCGGAATAAAAAATGTGAAACAAAATTCAAGTTAAATAAAAATATTATTAAACTTGAAAGGTGTTACAACAACTGTATCGATTACAAGGAATTAATCTCAAATTAATTATCACAAATCTAGAATAAATTCGACATGAACTTTTTCTATTTTTGTAATAAAAAGATTCAAATGCTAAACGCAATTTGAGATTAAGTTCTAGGGATTTTGATCCGCTAGATTGTTACACAAGAACAAGATAAAGATTTCAAGTTAATTGGATTTAACTTTACAATCTAGAAATTGATCTTGAATAAAGCAGATGAAAATGAAATATTTGCTGCGGCTGCTGTGTTCTTGTTTTTGACTTGTGTATTGGATGATAATACTTTCTGCTGCTTCTGTTTCTTTTTAATTCATTCAACAGAATTGAATTGAACTGGAATGATAATCCTGAGCTCAGCAAGACTTTCGGTATGACAATCAAATGAACTAGCAAGACTATCAGAATGAACTAGCAAGACAATCAGAATGAACTAGCAAGACAATCCTCCTCCCAGTGTAACTTTCGGTGAGACTATTGTTTGTACTAGCATGACTTTCGGTATGACTATTGATTGGCATACCGATTGTCATACTAGTACAATCAGTTTGACTTGCTGAATTTAAATGAATTTTAATCCAATTTAAATTCTGAAAATTCCTAAAATTAATTCAGAATTAATTAATCAATTAATTCAATTAATAAATAAATTATTCTTCGTAGATATAATTTATTTTCTTAATTCAATTAGATGACTTAATTAATTAATAGAGAATTAATTCTAGTCTTCAACAGCACCCATCTTTCTGCAAATTTTCTGAAAATCACTGAAAATTATGAATCAATTCCACCACTTCAATGTTGACACTCGATGTACTGTCTGGTTCATGAGTGACTAACTTCCGTGACGTTTCTTCATGTCTTGACTTTGATACTTTGATTTTCTTCAGATTAAATCCTTGTAATTAATGATACTCTGACGAGATCTCTGTCACTTGATTAAATCCACGATCTTGATTTATATCACTGAGGCATGATCAACTTCTTGAACTTCTTCCAGTGAATTAACTCCTCAAGTCTGTAAATGAACCTTGTTTCTGAATCCTTTGACAGATATTACTTTGCGAGATCTCTCTGACGGTAGATCCACTATTTACTTATTACATTCTTATTTGAGTTGAGTTAAATCCTCGAATATACAAATAGGCCTATGACATATGACTTACACAGTGGTAGACGCGTTAAGCAGAAATGAGAGATTCAATGTGATGATAGTACCAGAAGAGTTATATAAGGAATTTCAGAAGTTGGAATTGGAAGTCAGAATCTGCAAGCCTAATGAAGCAAAAATATATGGTATGACCTTTCAGCCAGAGTTGTTAGAAAATATAAAGAAATGTCAAGAGGAAATAATGGATCAGGACATCAACAGATTAATATGAGAAGAGTTATGCACTCAGAATGATGATCAAGCTATTCTCAGGTTTTCTTCCATAATTTGGATTCCACCAATGACATAGTTGAAGAATGAAATTGTAATAACCCCAATTTTTGGAAAATTTTGAAATCCTTATGAATAGTGTTTTTGCTGAATGAGAAAACTTTTCATGCCACACTATGTAGGGGTTCTGATATGGATATTCTGAGATTTTATTAGTACTTTATATAGGATATAAGTGTATGTAAAGATCGTCAGAATCCAAATCCGAACACTTTGATTTTTCCCGGAAATCCAATAGATACGGAAAGAATTGAGTATAAGGTAACAGGATAAAAAGGATTTAAATTAAAGGATTATAAGAGAGGATCATAAAAGGAATACAATATATTGAGAAAGGTTAAGGGAACCTAAGTAATAAGATCCCGGGTATGATCCCTCAAACGATAAACGAAAACGAAAGTTAAGCGAACCGTATAACAGATCAGCGGTCATTAGGCAAACAATTAGGAAGTTAATCAAAGGGATTAGAGAGGGTGATGTCACCCAACCAATGAGAAGAGGACAAGGAGGGGAGGATGACATCATGAGGATGACACAAGCATGACATGGGAAGGAAGGAGATGTGGTGACTTTTTAACCACACAAACTCAAGGGCAACAAGGTAATTAACAAAAAACAAATCAAAATCTCATCCACCAAGCCAATCATTTCATTTTTCATCAAACAAAACACAAAAATCTCTTTCTTCCCAAGCTAGCTCTCGGCCCATTTCTTAAAAATTGAAGATCCAAGCTCCACCACTTACTATTTAGCAAGGTAATTATCTAAGCTTCCCCATGGATAGTTACATACTTCCTATAAGTTTAAGCTTCTTGTTAGGAATATATGTGCATTAGTTTGATGATATGTTTAACAAAACACTTAAGTAGAAATTCAGTGTCTGTAGCCTCAACGGATAAGACCACTTTGGCTATCCGTTGATGGTGTAGCTTTACTTAGAAATAAGTCTAGTGTTGTAGCATATTTCAGTCTCTGTATTTAAGATGTAATTCTTAGAAGTTGAGAGAAACTATGAGTCATGTTGACTACTAGAAGATATGCAGATAGGAAGGCCAATTGTAAATATTTCATGCCTTGTAATTTTGTATAAATGAAATGGTATCAACGGATGACTTAAAGACCTTCAACGGATGAGAAGCTAAGCTTCAACGGATGTCTCTAAAGCTTCAACGGATAACATCCTTCAACGGATGAGTGCATCAACGGATGAAAGCTTCAACGGATGTTCTGTTGATTAACCGTTGATAAGTGGTAGTTGTACCTACAAACAGAGGCACGTGGGTGAACAGAGATAACTGAAATGTGGCAGCCTAATTTCAGGAACATCAGAAAAAGCAGCCGTTCTACTCTAGTATAAAGAGACATTAAGTCAACAAAGTACTGGAGTGAACTGGAGAAGAAACAAGTGGAGATCTTACTTTATTATTTTATATATCCTTGTCTTCACTTGTAAACTTGGTAATATATAAACCAAGTAGTAGCTAGTAATTAGATAAGAATTTTTCCAGAGCTGTTTAGAAAAATCTTGAGAGAAAAATTATCTAGTTTGTACTAGGATGCAGCTGTGATCAAATTCTTAGATCACAGAATTTCTGAAATACCATCTCTGGTGGAACAACAAATCCACCAGAAAAGTTTTTAAAGGTTTATTGTGTTCTTTACATTTGTGTTTGAATATATATCTGTCTATATCAGCTTAAAGCAATTCACACACTTGTTCATCTTGAACACACAGTCTTTATAAACTGCTCAAAACTTGAAAAAGTTTTGAGATTTACATTCAACCCCCCTTCTGTAAATCTCATTGTTAGTTCTCTAGAAATAACAATTGGTATCAGAGCAGGCTCTTGACAAACAAAGAGTTTAAAGATCTTGGAATCTAACAAAGATGAGTAAGAAGGATATTGGAGTAAAAATCCCAGTTCTTGAAAGAGACAGTTATCACCACTGGAAGGTGAAAATGCACCTTCATCTACTCTCCCAAGATGAAGGTTATGTAAACTGTATTGAGAATGGTCCTCACATTCCCCACAAAGTAGCCACAGTTGCTACGGCCACAATTGCTGTTGGTCAATCCATTCCAAAACCTAGAGCAGAATGGACAATGGAAGACACAGAAGAAGTCCACAAGGATAAGAAGGCTATGAACATTTTGTTTAATGGTCTTGACAAGGATATGTTTGATAATGTGATAAATTGCTCAACTGCCAAAGAGGTTTGGGACACAGTTCAGCTGCTGTGTGAAGGTACAGAACAAGTAAAAGAGAACAAGATGCAGCTTCTCATTCAACAGTATGAGTATTTTCATTTTGAAGAAAATGAATCTTTAAATGACACATTTAACAGATTCCAAAAGCTGTTGAATGGATTGAAGCTGTATGGTAGAGTGTACCAGGTGAAGGATTCAAATCTTAAATTCTTAAGATCCTTGCCAAAGGAATGGAAACCCATGACTGTCTCCTTAAGAAACTCTCAGGATTATAAGGACTTCACTCTTGAAAGATTATATGGAATCTTGAAGACTTATGAACTAGAGTTGGAACAGGATGAGGTATTGGAGAAGGGGAGAAAGAAAGGAAGTTCAGTTGTATTGGTAGCTGAAAATGAGAGGGAATGCAGACAAGAAACTGTGAGATCTACATCAAACTCCAAAGATGGTACAAGATATCAGGAATCAAGCAAAGGAAATGAGCAAGTTGCTGAGAATGAAGACAACTCCAGTCAAGATGACTCTGATAGTGTTGATGAGCATCTTGCATTTCTGTCCAGGAGATTTGCAAAGATGAAGTTTAAGAAAAACACTAGAGCCACTAAACCTCATAAGAACATGGTGGACAAATCAAAGTTCAAGTGTTTCAATTGTGGTATAAGTGGACACTTTGCAAGTGAGTGCAGAAAGCCAACTTCTGAAAAGAAGAAATTTGACCAAGTAGATTACAAGAAGAAATATTTTGATCTGCTCAAGCAAAAGGAAAGGGCTTTCATTACTCAAGAAAAAGATTGGGCAGCTGATGGAGAGGAAGAGAATGAAGATGTGGAGTATGTCAACTTAGCTCTCATGGCTAATTCTGAGGAAAATGAAGTTAGTTCATCAAGCAATCAGGTAACAACTCAGGTAATCACTACTGATGTAACACAACTTACTAAAGAAGAGTGCAATGATGCTTTTAATGACATGTCTACTGAATTGTATCATTTGCGTGTGTCTCTTAAATCTCTTGCTAAAGAAAATAGTAGGATTAAAGAGAACAATCTGTTTTTAAGTAATAGAAATGCTATGTTAGAAGATAAGTTGATTGACCTAGAGAAAACCAAGCTTGCATTGTATATCTGTTGAGAATGAACTAGCTGAATCTATTAAGAAAGTAGAAATACTTTCTAATCAATTAAAGAGAGAGCAAGAGGTGATTAAAGCCTGGAAAACATCTAGGGATGTTAGTGCTCAAATTGCCAAGGTCCAAGGAATTGAATCATTCTGTGAAACTGCCTGGGATAAAAACAAAAAGAAACTGGAATTAATTGATGGGCTGTCAACGGATGTGGAATCAACGGATGATGAAGGTTATCCGTTGAAGGAAGAAAATGAGCATCCGTTGAAGGTTCCTCAATTAAAACAGGCAGATGTTTCTAATAGTGAAAATCTAAAGAAACTCAACAAAAAGTTTGGTTCAACTTCCAAGAACTTTGTTAAAGAAGAAGCAAGTACATCCAAAGATGTCAGTAAGGTGAATATAGGGCACATGACCTTAGAACAGTTAAATAATAGGCTCAAGATGGTTGAGGATAAAAAGGAAACTAAAAGAAAATCTAACAGAAATGGGAAGGTAGGTGTTAACAAACATAACAATTACACACCTGATAGGTATGCTCCTAGAAAAAGCTGTGTGCATTGTAGTAGTGTTAATCATCTATCTGCTAATTGCAAATCTATTAAGAAAACCCCCATAACTGTACCCTCTTCCATGCCTAACATGTCTGCATCATCTCTACATGCTATGCCTACTATGTCTCAACAGAATCCTTATGCACATTTTGCAAACATGCCATATTTTAACAATCCTTATCTTGCTGCATTTAGTATGCCTCAAATGCCATACAATATGCCTATGTGGAATAACATGTATGCACAATCCATGCCTTATCATATTCCAAATGTGCTAAATGATTCTGTGACTAACCCTACACCTCAACCAACTACATCCAAGACCAAGGTTGACTCAAAGTTACCTAAGTCTAGAGATGCAGGAGGAATGAAGTCTAGGAGAAAGGCTAACAAGAATGGACCCAAGGAAACTTGGGTACCAAAATCAAATTGATTGATTTTATGGTGTGCAGGGAAATAGAAGAAATCTATGGTACTTGGACAGTGGCTGTTCAAGACACATGACAGGAGATTTCACCCTGCTCACAGAGTTTAAGGAAAGAGCTGGCCCTAGCATAACCTTTGGAGATGACAGCAAAGGGTTTACTATGGGATATGGCTTGATTTCAACAAGGAATGTCATCATTGATGAAGTTGCATTAGTTGATGGTCTCAAACATAACTTACTGAGCATCAGTCAACTATGTGATAAAGGGAATACAGTTTCCTTCAATTCTGAAGCCTGTGTTGTCACTAGTAAGAAAGACAACAAAGTGGTTCTAACTGGAGTTAGAAAAGGAAATGTGTACTTAGCTGACTTCAACTCTGCAAATGCAGAATCTATTACTTGTCTCTTCAGCAAAGCAAGTTCAGTTGAGAGTTGGCTATGGCACAAGAAGCTATCCCATTTGAATTTCAAGACAATGAATGATCTAGTCAAAAAGGACCTAGTAAGAGGAATTCCTCTTGTTGAATTCTCAAGGGATGGTTTGTGTGATGCTTGTCAGAAAGGCAAACAAAGGAAAGCATCATTCAAAAAGAAGCTTGAAACAACAATTGATGAACCATTACAGCTGCTACATATGGATTTGTTTGGACCAGTCAATGTATTGTCAATTGCAAGAAAAAGATATTGCTTAGTGATTGTAGATGATTTCTCAAAGTTTTCATGGGTCTATTTTCTTGGATCAAAGAATGAAGCAAGTGAAATCATTATCAATCACATCAGGCAAGTCAATAATCATCCTGACCTGAAGGTTAGGAATATCAGGAGTGACAATGGAACTGAGTTCAAAAATTTATCAATGAGGTTGTTCTGTGAAGAAAATGGAATCATGCATGAGTTCTCAGCTCCAAGAACACCTCAGCAAAATGGGGTAGTTGAAAGAAAGAACAGATCTTTAATTGAGGCTGCCAGAACAATGCTTGAAGAATCAAAGTTACCAACATATTTCTGGGCTGAAGCTGTTAATTGTGCCTGTTTCACTCAAAATATCTCTTTGATCAATCAAGCTAAAGGCATGACTCCTTATCAGTTGTTCAAGAGAAGAAAACCAACTCTAAACTTTCTTCATGTCTTTGGATTTAAATGTTTTATACTAAGGAATCAATCTGACCATAAAGGGAAGTTTGATGCAAAGGCTGATGAAGGGATATTTGTTGGTTATTCAGCTGGAAAATCTTATAGGGTCTACAATCTAAGAACCAACATTGTTATGGAATCTGTGCATGTTGTGTTTGATGATGAAAAGATTGATGGACTAACAGATGAGGGACAAAATGAGAGACTCAAATTTGACAACATTGAGATATATTGTGATGATAGTGAAGAGGAGACAGATGGAGATGACACTTCAAAAGGGATTCAAAACATGCCCTTGGATAATACACAGAATTCTGCATCCGTTGATAGAGGCAATGCAGTATCCGTTGAAAGACATGGTGTATCATCCGTTGAAGTACTAAATGAAGCATCCGTTGATCATAGTTTATCAACGGATAATCGATTTACATCATCAGTTGATAGAACTCCAAGTTCCCTGCAAAGGACCAACAACTCAGGGGGAGTTTCAACTAGTCAACACTCTGTCTCACATCATGACAATACTGAGGCCACCTCATCTAGAGCACATCTTCCACTTCAAAGGAAATGGACCAAGAATCATCCCTTTGAACTGATCATTGGTGATGCATCATCTAAAGTGCAAACAAGAAGAGCTACTCAAGATGAATGTCTGTATAGTAGTTTTCTATCTAAGGAGGAACCTAAGAAAGTGGAAGAAGCCTTATTGGATCCAGATTGGATATTAGCTATGCAGGAAGAGCTAAACCAATTTGAGAGAAACCAAGTTTGGAAGCTGGTACCCAAACCAAAGAACAAGAGTCCTATTGACACAAAATGGGTATTCAGAAACAAGATGAATGAAAATGGCATTATCATAAGGAATAAAGCCAGATTGGTTGCTAAAGGCTATTCTCAGCAAGAGGGAATAGATTTTGATGAGACATATGCTCCTGTTGCAAGACTTGAAGCCATCAGAATTTTTCTAGCCTATGCAGCTCATGCCAATTTCAAAGTCTATCAAATGGATGTCAAGAGTGCATTTCTAAATGGGAAATTAGAGGAAGAAGTCTATGTAAGTCAACCTCCAGGATTTGAAGATCCAAATTTTCCAGACTATGTATATTATCTGTTGAAAGCACTCTATGGACTGAAGCAAGCACCTAGAGCCTGGTATGAAACCTTATCAAAATTTCTTTTGGAGAATCACTTCACTAGAGGTACTGTTGATAAAACTCTCTTCTTTAGGAATGTTAATGGCTCTAGTATACTTGTTCAAATTTATGTAGACGACATAATATTTGGTTCTAAAGATGATAAACTTTGTAAAAAGTTTGCTAAGCTAATGCAAAATAATTATGAAATGAGCCTTATGGGAGAACTAACCTATTTTCTTGGTTTACAAATTAAACTAGTTAGTAATGGAATTTTCATTAGTCAAACTAAATATATTCATGATCTTTTAAAGAAGTTTGACTTAATGGAATGTTCATCTGCAAAAACTCCCATGGCCACTGCCACCAAACTTGAATTAAATAAGACTGAAAGGTCTGTGGACATTACAAGTTATAGAGGCATGGTTGGTTCACTTTTATATTTAACTGCTAGCAGACCAGATATAATGTTTGCTACATGTCTGTGTGCTAGATTTCAAGCTGATCCTAGGGAGTCTCACTTAATAGCTATCAAAAGGATTTTCAGATATCTCAAGGGTACACCAAATTTAGGTATTTGGTATCCTAGAGAATCTGGCTTTGATCTAATTGGTTATTCAGATGCAGACTATGCAGGTTGCAAAATAGACAGGAAAAGTACAACAGGCTCCTGCCAATTCCTGGGAAACAAGCTTGTATCATGGTTTAGCAAAAAAGCAAAATTCAGTCTCTACTTCTACAGCTGAGGCTGAATATATTGCTGCTGGAAGTTGCTGCTCTCAAGTGTTATGGATGAGAAATCAACTCCTTGACTATGGACTTCATGTTGATAGAATTCCTATCTTTTGTGACAACACAAGTGCCATAGCCATAACAGAGAATCCTGTACAGCACTCAAGAACCAAGCACATTGATATCAAGTACCACTTCATTAGGGAGCATGTCATGAATGGTACAGTGGAACTACATTTTGTTCCAAGTGAACAACAAATTGCAGACATATTTACCAAGCCACTTGATGAATCAACATTCACAAGATTAGTAAGTGAGCTAGGTATGCTTAATTACTCTTAAAATTCATGTCCTTATTGCAATTTGATTTGAAGCCTGAAATATATTAGTTGCTAGAACAAATTTGACTTTTAACAAAGTTTATACCATCAACGGATGTTTCCTATCCGTTGAAAGTCAAAATTGCTCTATCAACGGATATTCATTATCCGTTGAAAGACAAATACATTTCTGGAATTTTTATCCGTCAACGGATAAAACTGAAGTACCTTTCAACGGATGACAATTTGCCTTATCCGTTGAAATGTCACATCAGTCGATTCAGGTGTTTCACAGCCATTGATTCTATTTTCTTAACCGTTGATACTCATACATACATCTGTATGTATTAGTTTTAAAGGTAGTTGTTAGAATACTTACAGTTTATTCTTAAACGGCTGAAATTCACTAACATATACTTATTGATTAATCTTTTACTAATTTTTTTTTGAAAGCATATAAGCCCTTCTGATTTTTCATTTTTACTTTACGCTTTCTTAAAATTTCAAGCATTTACCATTTTCTCTCTGCAAAGCCTTCAAGTTATTCTCTGCAATTTCTACTCACAACAATGGCACCAGTCGTGAAAATTATGTCTCAATCTGGGTTCATCTATGAGAAGAACAATTTCATAGCTTTGGTAGAAAAGAATGAAGCCCATTCAGACTATCACAAAATGATGGACTTCATCAAAAACTGTAAACTTAGCTATGCAATGCTGGAAGCCCCAACGATTTACTGTGAAGTAGTTGAGGAGATTTGGACAACTGCTGAGTTCAACTCCAAAGATATGACTATCTCCTTCACTCTCAAAGGTAAAAATCACTGTATTAACTGTGATGATTTACAAGCATGTTTTAAATTACCTGAGAACAATGCCATGACACCACACACTGATAATGATGTATCCAGCATGTTAGATTCCATAGGTTATTCTCTTAACTCTGCTAGTTTAGGGAGTATTAGAAGAAAAGGCCTTAGGAAAGAATGGAGTTTTCTTGGGGATGCCTTTATAAAGGTTTTCTCTGGGAAAATTAGTAATTTTGATACCATAACTTCATCTCTTGTTAATATGCTCTATATGCTTGTTTCTGATAGGTATTTTAACCTTAGCAACTATGTGATGCTAGAATTGGGTACTAGATTAGGTAACAAAGCTAATAGACCTAATAACATCTATTATGCTAGATTCTTTATGTTATTGGCTAACCATGTTGCTGAAAAGAGTTCTTGCAGATTTATTGAGAATGGATCTCAACAGCAGTGTGCCATTGGTATATTTACCAATCATGAATGCACCTCAGGTAGGTGAGGTAATTGCTTCTACAACTCCTACTTCTTCCAACCCCTCTATTTCTTTATCTTCTAGTGTGGCCATGAAATCTGTGACAATGCCCCAACAGATTTCTACCAAGGTCACCAAAACTAAACTTTCAAAATCAAAGACAAAGAAAACCACCTCTGTTGTTTCTCAAAAGACAACAGTTGTAACACCAACCATTAACCCTGAGGGGAGTGAACAGGGTGTGAGTGGTGAGGGGAGGGGTGAACATCAAAGAAACCCCCAGGATAAGGAAGGAGAGTTAAGTGCTTCCCAAGCTAGCCAAGCCACAGTTTCTCAAAAAGCTGTGGTGGTTGAAAAGGTATCTAGTACATCCCTAGTTGCATCCTCCCAAAAGGATGTTACTATTGAAAATAGTTCCCAACCAGGAACACAGAACAAACGAGGGAGGGACACTGAAGCCAAACACTCACCAACAAAAGCTTTTATTAGAAGAAAGAAGGCTAGAACCCAATCTTCTACACAGGGTGCACACACTGCACAGATACATCCATCTGTATCTATGCCTTCTCAAACTCAGTTTGATGTGGCTCCAATAAATGTGGAGTCACAGCCCCATTCTCTCACAATAATCACACATCAATCACCAAACACTTCATCACCATCTCTGGATGTGGATATGTTATTCCCATCAATTCCTGATTCTCCCTCTTTACAACTCAGGGAGGAGCCCCACTCAAATACAGGTGATCATCATCTCTTAGATGATTTGTTGGATCACCCGCAAATTCTTTCAGATATAATTGAAGGATCTGTGTCACCACATCTCAAATCAATCTACACAGATTCAACAGTTATATCACTTTCAATTTCAACTTCTTTTCCTTCTTCAACGGATATCACTCATCCGTTGACAAGCGGTTGCTCTTCAACGGATAAGCTTAACAGCAGTTATCCGTTGATAACATCAGTTTCACCTTCAACGGATATTCCACATCCGTTGATAGTCTCTCCACACATAACTGAATCAATTCCAAGTGAAGAAGACATGAATACTGTGCAATCACTCTTAGGATTGAGGGAAGGGAGTGAAAATTTGAGTGAGAGGCTGGGTTGCTCCCAGGCAAAAGGAGAAATTGAGAGCTCAAAAATGCATGCTATTTCTTCCAGCATGGCAAAAGTAAGTGAGAGGAGTACCACCTTAGTAGGTGAAGGTGAGGGAGTGAGTTGTGTGAGCCAGGGGGAGCCCCTGATGCAAGAAAATAGAGAAAAAGAGAGAAAGGCAGGTACAGTAGATATAAGGGTGGAACCAGCCATTGCTAGTGAGTCAATGATTGTGGATGATGCTGAAAAGGAAAGACAATTTCAGCAACATTACAAAGCTGTAATTGATAACATTTCCTTGGATGCTGACACTTTTACTCATCCTGTGTCAGCCTATCAAATGTTGGCTGCTCAGGGCAATGAGGAGGCAGAAAAGACACTAAATCTAGTACACACAACAGAATCTCTTCAAAGGAATAAAGCTGCTATTAACAAGATGCCTTCTACAGCTGGTGAGCCATCTGAGGAATTTGGAGTAAATTCTGATGATGATGACTCTGTTTCTTTTGATGGAAGCATGAACTTAGGGGGAGATGAAGGGCCTAGTTCAATTCCAAATCTACCTGAATGGGCTTTGACAAAGGAGTATAGATCAGGGGAATTCAATGTCTCCTTAGTCAAACAAATTAACACTATTCAACAGGCCATTCAGAACACTTCACATGCAAGTATCAAAGCTATCCTTCAAGCTCACCTGGACTCACTGCATCTCATGAAGTTGCAGCAAGTAAAGCAGAATCTGAGTATGGATGATCTCAGGAAGGATATTGCTGACTTGAAATCCTACAGTTCTGAAAAATTGGATTCAGTCATGCCATATGGTACATTGCAGGACTTGGTTTTGAGATTGAAAAAGGAATCAGTTACTGAGAAAAGGCTGGCCAAGTTGGAAGACAGAGTTCAAGTTATTGAAGATTCTGTGGCCACCATTCTTCACAACCAACAATCTCAAACCAGTCTCCTAATGCAGCTGGCAAAAGCACAAGGCTTGACCCCTCTCCTTGATGATAACAAAAAGGGGAAGAGTAAAAGGGAAGGGGAAGGAGAGCCATCTACAAAAATCAAAATATCTAAAGTGCTAGTTCCTGCCATCACTACTTCTCCAATCATTCAAATCAAAGGAAAGCCTGATGGAATTGATTTGATTCAGCTAGCAGCAGCTGAAATTCAAGTGAAAGAGCAAAGGAGGAGAATTGATGAAAGGTTGCAACTGTTGTTTGGCTCTACACAAGATAAATCAACATCTGTGAAATATAGCACAAAGATTGAACCAATCAACATGGAGCTCAAGCCAGTAAGGAGACATAAGGATGGAGAAGCTTCTTCCAAAGAACTACAAGCTATAATTCTCAAGCCCAATAAAAGATCCAATAAGGACTCTACAAAGAATCCTTTAAAAGAAGTGGACTTTCCTCCTCCAAAAGCTGATGAGAACAAGCTTTTAGGTAGGAGTATTGCTTATCTCAAAGAGACCATGGATGAGGCTGTAAGGAGAAATAGGGCTATTATCTCTAGAGAGGGAAAGAGCATATGTGTGATGCAAGGACATCCCAAATTCTCAATAGCCAAGAAGGAAGAAGTCAGGCAACTAAAGGCTGATAAAAGAGCACAAGCAAAGCTTGAACAACAGCTAAAGTCAAGTCAAGTTGAAGAAGAGAAAGGAATTGAAGTCAGGGGTGAAGACAAGATTGCAAACCTAGATGAGGTTTTTGGGAGTATATTTGGTGAGAGTATGAAAGAAAGAGAGGAATGGCAGAAGGGAAACAGAAGAAAGGCCAAGGCACATAGAAGGAGTGAAGATAATACTGAAGTAACCAAATCTATATCTAAACCACTACCTTCCATACCTGAACCTCTTGTTGCTAATCCCACTATAAACATCCATGGTGAACCAATCATTCCAAAAGAGGAACCTATTGATTGGGACACCATCAAATTGCCTACCTTTCTAACCACTCTTCCACTACCAAAGAAACAGAAAAGAAAACCCAAATCTACACCTCCCATAACCTCTAAGAAATTCACTCAAAAACAAAAGTCTAAGCCTAAGCCATCCATTTCTAAAGATGATTATGTTCACATCTGTGACATAAAAGAAATTTCAGACATTGAACTCTATCTGGATGAGCTGGAGGATGTAAGAGGAATAGCTGCTTACAGACAGCTACCAGAGAGATTAGTGTTCAGATACAAAGGAGCTGGGGAAAGAACATGGCCTCTCCACAGGATTCTGAATGAAGGCTACTCTACCTTGATTAGAGTCTTTTCAGCTATACAAAAGGATTCTGGCTTTACCAGAACTGCCAAGACTGAAATTCTCAACAAGATTGCCAATATAAGGAAAACTTGGAGGGAGCCCAATGCTTTACCCAGGACTTTGCTCATTCAAGAAAGGGGAATTACAATTCACAAATCACCTCATTGGTTGATGGAATTTAGAGATGATAAATGAGTCAGAAGATTTTTCAGACTTGAAGACCAACTCAAGATTGCCAGCAATGAAACTCTCAAGGAAATGCAATCTAAGTTGGATATCAGTGTTGAAGATGAAGCTGAATTCTTCAGACAACTCCAACTCCAAATTGAGGAAAATGACAAAGGGCTAGGAAAGAAAACCAGGGAACAAAGAAGAAAAAGATGATTTGCTCAGGCTAAAGGAGTATCCTTGGAAATACTGTAAATCTTCAATTTCCTCCTAGTACATACATTTTTGCAGCATTTTCAAATTTCTACTTAGTTTCAATTCATATATCTGTTAAGTGTTTTGTTATCATCAAGTTAACCCTGAATTTATGCCTACAATTCTTATAGACATAAATAGGGGGAGATTGTTAGGAATATATGTGCATTAGTTTGATGATATGTTTAACAAAACACTTAAGTAGAAATTCAGTGTCTGTAGCCTCAACGGATAAGACCACTTTGGCTATCCGTTGATGGTGTAGCTTTACTTAGAAATAAGTCTAGTGTTGTAGCATATTTCAGTCTCTGTATTTAAGATGTAATTCTTAGAAGTTGAGAGAAACTATGAGTCATGTTGACTACTAGAAGATATGCAGATAGGAAGGCCAATTGTAAATATTTCATGCCTTGTAATTTTGTATAAATGAAGTGGTATCAACGGATGACTTAAAGACCTTCAACGGATGAGAAGCTAAGCTTCAACGGATGTCTCTAAAGCTTCAACGGATAACATCCTTCAACGGATGAGTGCATCAACGGATGAAAGCTTCAACGGATGTTCTGTTGATTAACCGTTGATAAGTGGTAGTTGTACCTACAAACAGAGGCACGTGGGTGAACAGAGATAACTGAAATGTGGCAGCCTAATTTCAGGAACATCAGAAAAAGCAGCCGTTCTACTCTAGTATAAAGAGACATTAAGTCAACAAAGTACTGGAGTGAACTGGAGAAGAAACAAGTGGAGATCTTACTTTATTATTTTATATATCCTTGTCTTCACTTGTAAACTTGGTAATATATAAACCAAGTAGTAGCTAGTAATTAGATAAGAATTTTTCCAGAGCTGTTTAGAAAAATCTTGAGAGAAAAATTATCTAGTTTGTACTAGGATGCAGCTGTGATCAAATTCTTAGATCACAGAATTTCTGAAATACCATCTCTGGTGGAACAACAAATCCACCAGAAAAGTTTTTAAAGGTTTATTGTGTTCTTTACATTTGTGTTTGAATATATATCTGTCTGTATCAGCTTAAAGCAATTCACACACTTGTTCATCTTGAACACACAGTCTTTATAAACTGCTCAAAACTTGAAAAAGTTTTGAGATTTACATTCAACCCCCCTTCTGTAAATCTCATTGTTAGTTCTCTAGAAATAACACTTCTAATTCCAAGCCAATCTTTTTCTATAAATCATGAAAGAAGATGGTGAATAGTGTTTTTCAAGAACTAAAATTTGTGTTCTTGAAGTTTTGTTTAGATTAAGCTTGGATAAGGACTTTAAGGGTGATTCCAAGCCATTCTCTTGATTCTCCACTCTCCAAGGAAGGTATAAACTACAAACCCTAGCTTTAGTTTTGAGTAATTAGGATTGAATGTGTTTGATATAGCATATGTGAAGCATGATGCTTGATTGGTTGAAGTTTGGTTGAGTTTGTAGAGATTAGTTGGTTTTGTTGCATTGTTGGAGTTGTAAATCTTGGTAATTAGTTAAAGAACCTAAGTAAAGCTTTTAGTTCATGTGGGGAATAAGTATAAATGGTTAATGTGGATTTGTTGGGGCTGTTATGATGTGGTTTGGAGGGATATTGGTTGTATGATTGATTTGGGGTTGATTTGTGGTTGGTTTTGAATGGTTTAAAATTGGGAAAACGCGTAAACATAGCCGTCGTAACGTCCGATTTTCTTTAGACTGTTTTTGTGCATAACATTAGGACCCGAGAACCCCCTGCTAGATTTTGACCATTGCCATGTTTAGATAGTTCATATTACGAGCTTCGTTTTGATATGTAGTTCGTTCGATTCCGATGCACGGTTTAGGAGAAACGACCGTTTCAAGTAACGGCGTTTCACGAACGAAACTTTTCCCCTCGCCTTACTTTGAAACATAGGTTAAAGACCAAAAAGGTTAATTAATGTATGAAACAATTATGGTAAGAGTGTTAGGCAGTTGGTAAGACACTCGCGAAGGAATCGCCTTAAAACTCGTAAAGGTTAAATTATTAAAAATGGTGGAGCCGAGGGTACTCGAGTGACTTAAGAGAATCAGTAAGCGCAAAACGAGCGTTAGAGTCTGAGTTGGTTAGAGTATAGATTTACAAGTGACTTTGGTTTAATTCCAACTTACTTGTTGTTTATAGGTTACCAGACTCGTCCCAAGCCATTCGTAACCCCCAGTCTCTCAGGCAAGTTTTCTACCCGATATACTGTTGTTGTGATGTAAATATATGTATATGCATTATCTTGTGATAGTGCATGATTGTTATTAGCAAATTTTGCGATATATTGGAGCATGCTGATATGGTATATATGCATGTCTGTTTCGTAATCTGGTTATCTATCTGTTGATTTCAATGCTTATAGTTGCATAATACATATGCTAGAAATAAGCAAGTAGTTGCGTATACCCTTAGTATAGGGGATAAAAGGTGAACATATTTCTAAACCGGGAGTCGATGTTCCCGAGTATATTATATATATATATATTTATATATATATGGATATAGATTTTAAAACTATGGATCGAATAAGGTTTATTCGATACCTTTATTTTACTTAATTGAATATTAATTTGAGTATTCATTCGAGGGCTTATGACTCAGTTTATATTATTATTGAATATTACTTGGATATTCATTTGAGGATGTATGACTCCTTTATTTTATGAACATTATTTATAGTATTCATTCGGGGTATTATGACTCCGCTTATTACTTAATAATATTCTTTATTGTATTAAAGAATAAGGTGTCGATAATCAAACTTATTTTTGATTATTCAAATAAAGATATTACTTTCGTATAAGTATATCTTTGATTATTTGCTATTCATTTCAAGTATAAGTTTTAATACTTCTACTTCAATTAT
The DNA here is from genome assembly GCF_009905375.1 of Apium graveolens. NCBI lineage: Eukaryota > Viridiplantae > Streptophyta > Magnoliopsida > Apiales > Apiaceae > Apium > Apium graveolens. The sequence goes on from NC_133650.1 coordinate 61,475,831, forward strand.
TTTATAAAGATTATTCTTTATGGGAATATTATTTAAATAATAATATTCAGACATTTTCTAAATATTCTGGGGACTGATTTACTTCATTAAATCAGCTTCACTCCAAACATTCTTAAAAATGTTTTGCGAGTCTTCAAAATGATTTTTAAAAGTTAGAGCGGATCCCAAAACTCATTTTTTTTAAGATCCTCCTTTCGAAGGGGATTTAAATACTTGCTCAAAACCTGAGGGATCCGGCTCTGTGGTGTGTTTTATATTCGCAACAAGGTTGCTGTTTTGATAAATGAATTGATTACTTACCCAACACTCGGGAAGTAAAATTCTTGGAACAAGTTAATCCATTAACAGGCATCGCCTGGGAAATATCGGTGAGTTCTCCTTTCCAAATAGATACGACTTCTTGGTGGAGCCGTATCAACAAGTTTCTACTTAGGGAAAGTGGGGACGAGCTTTACGTTTCAGAGTCATGGATTTCATCTGAACTAGGAGTGGCGTAAGTGGCCGAGTAGCGCCGGCCCAGCCTTATTATATTGGCCCAAATGGCCTGGAAGTTCCGCTAAGGCGGTCCATTCCTTAGGAGTTCAGTGTTCGGTTGACAAGTAAATCCGACAGGTTCTCCTCTACATGTAGAAAATGGTGGGGTTGTACTACTACGACTGATCATCGTAAGTGGTCTTCCTGGCGCGGCAAACTCCCGTAATGAGTTCATCATCCAATTGGATAATTTCCGCAACACTACCCAGAGCACTTCGATAGAAAGGCTACGGTTGGGCGATTGTTGAGTGTTGGCAGGGTCAAGTTTTCAAAATGATGTTACATCAAATGAAGTATCTCGTAACTTCATTTTATTTTGATAATATTTTAAAGATTTAATCTATTCAAATCTTGCCTTATAGTCTCATCTATGTGATGAACTTTTGAAGCTAATTATAACTTGAACGGTGGTAGTTCAAGTAGTATTTGGGAAAGATACAAGTATATTGGGGTATCTTGTAACTTCATCTTTTAAACTTATATCTAATTAATAATTGTCTTATGAATGATAAAGATTTTCAGAAAAACGTTGAGACAAGGTTAGATATATGAGATCACCTTGCAACGATATTTTTTTTTACAGTTATACACTGGGACTTTGTGTATATTATGCATGGAAGAGGACTTCCAATATTTTGAAAAGTATATATGTGTATATATATATATATACTGAATATTTTACGACTTCATCGCATTAAGATATTAACTTGGTTCATTTCTTTTGACCAAGACTTTCATGAGTACTATGAGAAGGCTCATATATTGTTAATCATTATACATATTATTTTGGTGGGCTTGCTGCTCACCCTTGCTTTCTTCTTTCATCACACAACATCAGATAGACAAGATGAACCGGACCAAGCTCCCGATTCACAAGAGGTTAGGAGACGCTCCGCAGTTTTCTAGAAGCACTGATGCCGCCATAACTGAGGTAGGAACTACCAATAGGCTAGGCTTTCAACTTTTGATGTATCAGATTATGTATATTTATGAATTGTAATAATGGCAAAGAAATGTAAATTTATTCAGAAACCTGTTTAAGGTGTATTGGCATATAATTGTGGAATAAAACGACTTGTGATTATTTTGGGATATTCATCTCTGAGACTATAACTTGTGGTGTGTGTGTTTATTGTGGGATCACAGTACAGAGTAGTTGATTATTTATTAAGATTGGGTGTTGTTAAGGGAAATGGAACTCGTGACAACCCAGATCCCCGACCCCGGATTTGGGGGTGTTACAGAAATGGTATCAGAGCTAAGCGTTATAAACCTCAGAGATGATGTGACGTTAAGATAATAAGTTCACTAAGATAATAAGAACTCTTGCCAAGTTCATAGTCGGGCTACTTAACGTAGCACTGACAGTTAAAACCCTTATGGGAACCCTTATAAATATCGTGATAGAAGCGTAGTTCGTTATCGTAGATGGTAGCGGGACTCTGAACCCTGAGGTTGAGGAGCAACAGCGCGATGATGTTTATTACTAATTGGAGATCGGATTGTGGATCCGATAGAGTGTCCTAATGCAGGACCGGATGATGTTGATATTGAGAATGTAGCGGTTGAGGATGTTGTCCTAGAAGGGATAGTTGCTGAGAAGGATCCCATGGAGGATCCTGACAAGAATGAATAAAGGACCACTGATGAATTGATGACCATGGTTAGGTCGACTACCAGAGGTAGGATTGGTCGGTCACTACCAGAGGTTCGTTCAAGTTTGTAAAGATAGTAGCCCCTTTAACGCGGCTTACTCATAAGACTGAGAAGTTCGAATAGGCAGAGAAATGCGAGAACAGCTTTTAAGAACTGAAGCAAAGGTTGGTGACGGCCCCTATGTTGGCGTTGCCGGAGGGAAAAAGGAGATTTTGTGATTTGTAAGTGACGCTTCACATAAGGAATTAGGGTGCTTCTTATATAGCACAGCAAGATAATCGCGTCTGCGTCAAGACAATTAAGGGAATTTAAAATTCGATATCCCCACCCATGAGCTTGGGCTCGTGGCAATAGTTTTGCCCTAAAGATTTGAGGCACTACTTGTATGGAGAGAAGTGTGAGATTCACAAACCATAGGAGCTCTAGTACATTCTTACGTAGAAAGAGCTCAACATACGCCAGAGGAGGCGGTTAGAGCTAATCAAGAATTATGATTGGGAGATTCTTAGTAAAAAGGAGAGACTCAAGATGATAATGTCTTTTGGAAAGTTTATAAGAGATTTTGAGAAAATGGAAATAGGAGTGAAGGTAACCGGAGCCGGTACCGAAAAGCTGTTTGAGATAGCAATACAGCCCGAATTATTGGAAAAGAACATATTGTGCCAGTAAAAGTGATGAATGAAGGCAGAGAGCCAACAAATAGATATGAGATTAATACCGAGAGAGATGATAAGGGAATAATGAGGTATTCCTATAGAATTTGGGTTCCAAATGTTTAAGAGCTTAAAGATGAAATCTTAGATGAAAGCTAGTTTGAGGAATAAGAGTTAGAGCAAACCCTGAACGTGATAGTCAGGGAGGTTGCCACCAACACAAAAGGAACCCATAACATGATGAAGTGGAAAATGAGGATTTAAATTATGTAAGATGACCCCAATTATGGGGAGTAGGAAGAAATATTTAGACTGAGGAAACAAAAGTCGAGTAAGAAAAGGAGACCCGAGATGGTACCCCTATACGACAATTCATGGACCTGTCTAAAGAGAACTTAGACTATTATCCCCAACCACCACCCTGAGGAGACAGTGCGGTGGGAAATTCTTTCATGACCTTTAAGTCGCTAAGCTCTCAGAGTTCCAAGGAACAAGCTGACCCAGTCGAGGCAAGAGCCTGGCTAAAGGAAATAGATGAATCATTTGAGATTCTAAATGATTGACGAACCACAAAAGACTGTTTTGTCACTTACCCTCCTAAGAGAGAGACCACCCGCTGGTGAAAGGCCAAGGAAGGCACGGAGCAAGAGATTATAATAAACTGATTTAAGTTCAGTCAATTGTTTTCAGGAAAGTACTTCCCAAGGTTATGGAGATAGTGTAAAAGCTTAAGAGCCAGAACAAAGGCAGACGAGTATGATGAATTATGAATCTAAGTTGTAAAAGTTATCAAGATTCGTTCTGAAGACACGAATCCAGAATGACGGGATGTTTGAAATCAATGCTTATGTTGTGTTGGTTCATGAAATAACGATAAGAGAAAGGAATATAAAGGCAAGAGAGTTTGAGGAATGATAAGGGAGTTGGGTATGAGGAAACCCTAAAGACTCATAGAAATAGAAATAGAAAAGTATGTAATCGTCCGGATGAGAGTGATTCACCATGAGTTAAATTGATGGTTGAAGGTATAAGAGATACATATATTTTATCCCCTGTAAGTTGGGAAGATTCGAGGAAACCTTGAGATAATTCGAAGGATAAATAATGAGACGCGGATAGACTGAGGAGACAAGAAAGTAAGAAATTAAGAAAATTGGATGAAGGAAGTGACCTTCAAGAAGGTAAAGTGTAAGACCGGTGGCATGATACCCAGAAAGGGAGACGCCAGATATGAAAGATATCCCAACATTGAGATGACTGTTGAGATAAACAACAAAAGTAAATAAGGAATTATTAAGAAGAAGTTCACGTTGAACATGACCAATATCTTCCAGAACATCCATGTTATCATTACCAAATCAGGAAAGAAAAGCGGATGACTATTTTTATCTTTTGGAGGCCATATGGATTGACCTCAATTTGAATAAGGATGCTATTATGAAGTTAGGTATAGACTATCGAGGTGGGAATGATTGAATAAGACACCCTTATCAGGGATATATGACTTGATTTATCCATGGAAGGATGCAGGTACCTTTTAAAGGTGGAATTAAGGATAGAACATCGGTAACTTAAAATGAATCCTAGGGGAATGCATAAAGGTTGGAATTTCACCCTTAATAGGGACAGTATGAGTTTTGACAGTATGATTTGGAAAGGGTTAATGTAACAACAACCTTTAAGAATCAGTGGAGAAATTTTTTAGAAGTATATAGACAATGGTTCTAGTAATAGTAAATGGTATTTTAATATGCCCTGTATCTAGGGAATACAGGAGGAACGATTGAAGGATAACCTTAGAGGTTTTACAAGGAGAAAGGTAATATTCAAAATTTTCAAGAATAGAAATGTTGATAAAGGAAATATGACGTAATTATAATATTGCCAAGTGGGGCACGTGTTAAACCACGAGAAAGTATGGATCGAACCAGTAATGGTCGAAATTATTCAGGGCAATTAGGACTTAAGATAAAAGATGTTCTAATTATGATTGAGAGTCAGTCATGACAGTGATTAACCTCTAAAGACTGAGGCAATAACTTATGGAAAAATGGTGATTTTTTTTTACTCATCAGATTTTAAGGAAAGCATTTTCACATAAGCTGTGATTGAAATAAGGTAGAAAATTTATTTGGAGATGGTTAAAGTGACATTGACTGTAAGGAAATTTTACTATCAGGAAAGGCCAAAGAGGTGGCCGACACTTTAAAGGTAAGAGGATAATTATAGGCGCTTGTGCCAAAAGAATACAGTGATGATGGTTAAAACTGTGAAGGTTGTATTATGGTTTGGAAGATTGACATTCCTTCTGATGACTGTGCAATACCCAACCGTAATAGTAGTTGGTAAAGGTTTAATTCATGTAATCGCCATGAACGGGCTATCTATCTTAGAAGGTCCTATCTTGAGATAAGCCAGGACCATGTTTCAAAAAGGACTAGACGAACCTTTGAGTAAGTCTTCTATTTAAGGCATATGATTTAGAATGGTATTAACCTGCTATCGTTGCTTTGATTGAAACTCTTCTGCAATTTTATCTGCTTCATGTCATGTATGTATGTCAGGATCAGGAGTGTTCTTCATGAATCATGAATGGTGATTATGTTACCTCCTTAGAAGAATTCGATATGATATGTATGGACTCCGTATAGTTAGCTATTAAGACTTCAAGGAAAATGAATGACTACAGTAGGTCAGTGGTGGACCATAGTAAGGCAGCAATGATTCTGCGAGTAATGAGCTGATTACAACCGTGAGAGTTGTATTGGAATGGTTGTTGAGATTGAGTACCACTAATCGGGTCGTGGTAGTGTATAAGTTATCATTGATAGACTAATTAAGTAGAGTATCTACCTAGTGAATAATTATTCTTTCTTATCAATAGAGAGTCGTATTACTATACGAGGAAGGTTGCAGTGCAGGCATAGAATTTTAGTAACGGTGATGTCTGGAATGAAAACCCAGATTCGATTTTCGATGTCGAGGGAGTTTCAAAGGTGATTGTGTACAAGCTCGATGAAGAGCATGGGTCCATAGAATGATGGACGGAATAGAAATATTTAGGCATGGGAAATACGATGCTATAATACTTGATGTTGATATAAATACATATGTTTTGTTCTCCTATGACAAACCTCTATAGTTCAGAGGCAGGTTCCAAGCCAGATATTTTGTGGCAGTATATTTTTCATATATACAATTCTCTTCAATTCGTTCTTTTCTCTTCTTTTCATTTCATGTAAGCTGAGAAGAACAACCCTTCCAGAAGGGGAGGTATTGCCGAATGACTATCTATCTGTGTGATAGAAGCCGAGTAGGATACCAGCTATTGTTTAATTTCTTTTCAAGTACTAAAGGTTGGCCAACTTCTGTACTAACTATGCGATATAACAAGTGTTCATGATCATAGTGATCTCTCAACAAATTCCTTTACTTCTATTTGATTGATCAAATTTTGGAAAATAGAAACAACTGAAAAAGGAGTAATAAAATTGTGATAGTATTCGGGATGGGAACACATTCGTGATACTAAGGTTGACGTGGTTATTAAAAGGTTAAAGAACGCTAACGAGCAAAAGTATAACCAGTATAATATTAGGAACGGAAGGTGATAGCGATTACGAACTGGAAAAGAATGGGTATTGAGAAGCAAAAGCTATAATGATTAGAAGCTATGATGAGAGTCTGTGTAATAGACTTGAAAGAATTTGGAATGATCACTTAACGCAGATTAAGTTATCTTACGACAATAGATCATATGTCATTATCGAGATGTCGCCTTATGAGATCCTTGAGGGAAGACAATGTCGATCTCCCTTATGTTAGGATGAAGTTGTAGAGCGCAAGATGCTCAGACCAGTAGTGGTCCAAAGGACCAAGGATATAATAGATCTAATCAGAGGATGGCTGGTAGTAGCCCAAGATGGACATAAAAAGTATGTTGATTTGACACGAAAGGACAAGGAATGGGAAGTTGGGGACCTAGTGCTGTTATAGGTATTCCCTCAGAAAGGATTGATGAGATTCGGAAAGAAAGGAAAGCTAAGTCCACAAGGTGTCGGACCCTTGGATATGTTAAGAAGTATTGGGAGGTTAGCATATGAGCTAGCCTTACCCCCCCCCCCCCCCCGAACGTGTAGCAAGTCGTAACGTGTTTGCTTATCAATGTTAAGGAAGTGTAATTCAGATGCCAGATAAATAGGGGCATATGAGCGCATAGACATGCAACCAGACGTAACCTATATGGAGCAACCAGGAAGGGTTATAGAGTGAAAAGGAACAAGTGCTTAGGAGAAGGATTATCAAACTAGGCAGAGTTTGGTGGTAGAACCACAATCTGGGAAAATTACTTGAGAGTTAGAAAGTGCAATGCTAGAAAAGCATCCCCAACTGTTTTCTATCTGATTCCGGGACAGAATCCTTTTAAGGAGGGGAGACTGTAATAACCCCAATTTTTGGAAAATTTTGAAATCCTTATGAATAGTGTTTTTGCTGAATGAGAAAACTTTTAATGCCACACTATGTAGGGGTTCTGATATGGATATTCTGAGATTTTATTAGTACTTTATATGGGATATAAGTGTATGTAAAGATCGTCAGAATCCAAATCCGAACACTTTGATTTTTCCCGGAAATCCAATAGATACGGAAAGAATTGAGTATAAGGTAACAGGATAAAAAGGATTTAAATTAAAGGATTATAAGAGAGGATCATAAAAGGAATACAATATATTGAGAAAGGTTAAGGGAACCTAAGTAATAAGATCCCGGGTATGATCCCTCAAACGATAAACGAAAACGAAAGTTAAGCGAACCGTATAACAGATCAGCGGTCATTAGGCAAACAATTAGGAAGTTAATCAAAGGGATTAGAGAGGGTGATGTCACCCAACCAATGAGAAGAGGACAAGGAGGGGAGGATGACATCATGAGGATGACACAAGCATGACATGGGAAGGAAGGAGATGTGGTGACTTTTTAACCACACAAACTCAAGGGCAACAAGGTAATTAACAAAAAACAAATCAAAATCTCATCCACCAAGCCAATCATTTCATTTTTCATCAAACAAAACACAAAAATCTCTTTCTTCCCAAGCTAGCTCTCGGCCCATTTCTTAAAAATTGAAGATCCAAGCTCCCCCACTTACTATTTAGCAAGGTAATTATCTAAGCTTCCCCATCGATAGTTACATACTTCCTATAAGTTTAAGCTTCTAATTCCAAGCCAATCTTTTTCTATAAATCATGAAAGAAGATGGTGAATAGTGTTTTTCAAGAACTAAAATTTGTGTTCTTGAAGTTTTGTTTAGATTAAGCTTGGATAATGACTTTAAGGGTGATTCCAAGCCATTCTCTTGATTCTCCACTCTCCAAGGAAGGTATAAACTACAAACCCTAGCTTTAGTTTTGAGTAATTAGGATTGAATGTGTTTGATATAGCATATGTGAAGCATGATGCTTGATTGGTTGAAGTTTGGTTGAGTTTGTAGAGATTAGTTGGTTTTGTTGCATTGTTGGAGTTGTAAATCTTGGTAATTAGTTAAAGAACCTAAGTAAAGCTTTTAGTTCATGTGGGGAATAAGTATAAATGGTTAATGTGGATTTGTTGGGGCTGTTATGATGTGGTTTGGAGGGATATTGGTTGTATGATTGATTTTGGGTTGATTTGTGGTTGGTTTTGAATGGTTTAAAATTGGGAAAACGCGTAAACATAGCCGTCGTAACGTCCGATTTTCTTTAGACTGTTTTTGTGCATAACATTAGGACCCGAGAACCCCCTGCTAGATTTTGACCATTGCCATGTTTAGATAGTTCATATTACGAGCTTCGTTTTGATATGTAGTTCGTTCGATTCCGATGCACGGTTTAGGAGAAACGACCGTTTCAAGTAACGGCGTTTTGCGAACGAAACTTTTCCCCTCGCCTTACTTTGAAACATAGGTTAAAGACCAAAAAGGGTTAATTAATGTATGAAACAATTATGGTAAGAGTGTTAGGCAGTTGGTAAGACACTCGCGAAGGAATCGCCTTAAAACTCGTAAAGGTTAAATTATTAAAAATGGTGGAGCCGAGGGTACTCGAGTGACTTAAGAGAATCAGTAAGCGCAAAACGAGCGTTAGAGTCTGAGTTGGTTAGAGTATAGATTTACAAGTGACTTTGGTTTAATTCCAACTTACTTTTTGTTTATAGGTTACCAGACTCGTCCCGAGCCATTCGTAACCCCCAGTCGCTCAGGCAAGTTTTCTACCCGATATACTGTTGTTGTGATGTAAATATATGTATATGCATTATCTTGTGATAGTGCATGATTGTTATTAGCAAATTTTGCTGTTACGACCGGCATTTTATGTAATATTATTTGTGAATTTGGTATAATATTAAGTCAAATGAAAATATATTCAATGATTGTACGTTTGTGTGAGTGAAAATTTCTGCATTTTAAATTTGCTTTGGGTAGTATATGATTTTTCAAAGCAAGAGTTTATTTAATTTCTTTATTTTTGATTTATAAGGAATATTCTAAGCTTTGGAAATATCTTCTTTTAAAAGGCATTTTGTTCACAAATTTTGAAAATGATTTTATGAAGTCTCTAAAAATACAAGTTAATTTATGGTATAAATTTTATAATTTTTGAACTTGTATTTTATTTTATAAAAATAAATCATTATAAATTTTAGTTGTCATATTTATCAAATTACATGAATAACCTTGCATGCAAACTCTCTTCTATTTAATCAAAGGGCAAAGAAGACATTCTCAACCCCACTAACTCACATTTTGCTAACCAATTTACCCCTTTACCATTGCATGCAAATCTACCTAACTATATTGGAGGGTTACTCTTGTAAAATCTCAAACCCACTCACATTATAGTCAAATCAATGCATAAAAACAAGTCCAAGAAGTGATCATCACCTCACTTCACCACACCACTTCACTCTCTTCTCCCTCCCTCCTCCCTCACCTCTCGGTTTTTCCCCTCCCCTCTCGGCAACCACCAAAACCGAGCCCCATCCCCTTCTTTCTTCAACTCTCACTCAAACAATCATCTTATATCCAAGTAATTTTACTCCCTATATGTTATTCTTATATATATTTCAAAAGTTTAGAGTGAAAAACCTATGTTTTGACCTTGCATGGTGATGTTTTTGTTAAACTCAAAGTGAACCTCCTTGATTCTTGTGAATCTAAGGCTTTCACCATGAGATATAGTATCATAGGGTCAAGAATGGCTAGACATAAGAGTGTTACACTTATGAAATATTGTTCTTACCCTAATCCATTCGGCCATGACTTGATAGGAGCCGAATGGATGGTGTTTTGTTGCCTTGTTACATTTTTGTGTATTTTGTGATGATAACGTGAATTTTATAGTAAAAGCTTGATAAAACCCTTTTGCATGCTAGTTGATCATTTAGTTGTAATCCATGTTAGGCTTGCATGTTGAATTATGATAAAAATTTATTTGGAAATCATGTTGCTTTGGCTTGAAAGATCCGAAAGCATGCATGCATGTAAATCACTTTTGATTTTTTTTGGAAGTTTTGATCATTTAGATTCATGTTGTTAGTGAGCCTTAATTTCAGTAGGAATAATGTATTAATATTGATTTATACTTCTTATTGCATGGTAATAATTCGTGGTTATCTATTATAAAAAAATATATATATATCTTGTTGCTTCAAGAGCATAAAGGTTTGTGAATTGTAAAGAGTAGTCTCTTTTGTTTTGCCATAGTTGCACCTTAGGTAAGGATGATCTCACCAAGGTTATTTTGAGAAAAAGGGAGTTAGTTCAGTAGAATACCATGTATAAGTCTTTGTTTAAGTTTTGAGTTGTTGTTAGATAGGTTTGTCAAGTCAAAGCCTTGGAAAAATGAGAGTTATAGTTTCTGCAGAAAAATCAGTTTAGTACCCTGAGGTTTAGAGTGAGTTTTGACCATGTCATTGATGTGCACTTTGAGGCCCAAGCTACCAGAAGTTAGTATGGGGAGTATATAATAGGTTTTAGGAGTTGGTTGGAGGTTTGCATGTTATTTGGTTAGGTGCACAAGTAGAATAACAAAATCTGTCCAGCAGGGGACAGTTTTGTTGCAACTTAGAAATAGGGAGATTTGGCCATGTCATGGGTAGGCCCTCATTAGGCACAATTGGGCCTTAGTTAGAGGGTATGTCAGAGAAGTTTTTCCAACCATAGTTCATAGGATATGAGTTAGAACCATGTGTCACAAGATAATTCAAGTCAGGGCATTTTCTGCCCAGAAAAACAGGGGAACCTTGGACTTTTAGCTTAGGCCCAAGAAGGCCCAAGCCAGGCCTTTGAGCCACATCAAGCTTGGGAGATGCCCTTAGGTCAGGAGAGTCTTGTGTAAAAATTTTGAAGAAAAACTTGTAGTTTAAGAGTGTCTAATGCACTCAAGAAACCTTAGTTACCATTCTGAAATTTGCACCAGTGAGCACTTTCACTTATCACATAGCTTTAGAACACTTAGAAGTGAGTATTAGGTCGACCACCATAGTTGTAAGATAGTATAAGGTCAGTAGAGCAAAAGGCACAAGTGAGGGTCAATAGGTTTTGGATATTTTAGGAAAGGCACATTGAGTTAGGAAGCCCAAATTTGAAGACTTTGTTTAGTTAGCGACCAAGTGACTTAAGTTGTGAGTCGAGATCATCCAAGCCTAGTGTGGCATTATGGTGTATATGATGTTATTTGGTATTAATATACGATATGTGATTATGTGGCTACGTGTGTACATTTGAAAATATAATGGTGGATATGAATTAAGTGCGTATAGGCCTAAGTGCCATCCATGTTTAATTTCGGGTTGTAAATAGGTTAAGATGGTAAGAATATATTATAATGAGGATTATTATTATTTATGTAGGATCTCGAGACGAGGGAAAACTTGCCATAAAAGTCGAGTGAAGCTCCAGTTGTTGCTCCTACCAGTCAGACCAGACCAGTCTATCTCAAGGCAAGTGATTCAACTTGACCTTCGTATTTACTGTAAACAGTTCATATATATCGATGCAATTATCCTGAGTCATTTTGATATATTTAAATCAAGCGTATCTTTTGTTTATCTTTGAGTTACATAGAGATGCCATGAACCCTCGAGTACGTATTGCAAGTAGTTCAAAAGTCTTTCATGATAGTTTAATGCCATGATAAAATAGAGATTTGTTACAATACTTTATTGATCCTTTTGATTATCATGCTATTGATCCCTGAGAAATCTTGATATTGCACCCTGATGCTTTGATTCAACTCTTGAAATAACCTCGATAGAAACTTTATCTTGATACCTAAAAGCCAATCATTTCTTAAATTCATTCATGATTGTTTGATAACCCTATCCTTACCCTAAAGCTTGATACCCTGTTATATCTTGAGCTGATGATCACTTTCTTTATATTTTAACACCTCTATCCTATTGGAACCAGTGATGCTTATCTTCTTGATGTTCTAGTACCTATACCTTGTCTACAACCATTGCTTTAAGCCTAGTTGGCATTACTCTTTCATATTATCCAATAGCCTTGCTCAATTTCCTTGTCAAAGTTCTTGTTTATGGAAACCTCTCAATTACCCTAATATAGTAAAGTCTAGTGGATCATGGCCCTGAAATTTAGTGTCATATTTCCAGTGTTTCAAGTTGATCCATAATCCCTTGATAAAAATGATTACAGTCGAAAGAGATTTTGTCATAAATCGGCATCAGTTTTTAAAATGATTAAAATGTGGATTTTTCAGTCCCAAAGGGGGATAAATGTTTTCTTTGAATGGTGGATCTGGACTGAGACGCGAGTCCTTTCCACACTTATATTAGGCTTAAAAGTTGCCTAGGGATTCCCAATAATGTTTTAGAACCCAGCGAGGTTCGGGATTACTTCGCGGCTGATCACCGGCTGTAATCCGTAGCGTCATAAAATGATTTTGATTAAGAATGATTTTAAAATTGTTTTGATGCAAGCATAATGATGCCAACTCACATAAGTTTTATCTCTCGTTATCATTGATTATGTCTTTCCATTGTCATTCCTAAAGGTATATCTCGATTTATGTTTTGTGTTGTACTGTTAGCACTTGTTGAGCTTTTGGCTCACTTCTTGCTTTACCCTGATATTAAAGCTAGCAGCTATGGTTAGATTCAAGCAGACTGCCCGTAAGACCTGTGATGCTGATGCTTATGTTCGAGCTCAGGTAGAATAAGTAATAATAGCTGTGAGGATTCGGTATTTGTAATCAGATGTAATAGCTGGTAGTGATGGGCTGTTCCAAACCCTAAACTGTAAGATCTTGGATTGGTTGTGTATCCTTCATTAAAATGATATAATAGCTATATTTATTTCGCTATTTAAGTTGGGGGTGTGACAGGTTTTGGTATCAGAACTACGGTTTAGAGTCCCTGGACAGCCCAAATAGGTTATAGGATTTGTGTGTAGGTAATAGATATTATGCGAGAGAGTAGGTTAAGTAAATTATTATTAATACTCCTCTTATTGGTTGTCAGCAAAGGGCGCATTCCTCGTCATCCTCTGGGTCGGACGACACTATTGCTTTCTCCGTGTATGCTGAGTTGAGGCGCGAGTTCGACATGCTTCAGGGCAAGTACGACCGACTGATAGACCGACTGAAGAACGTGTATCCGGACAGCCGAAACTACGAAGGGAAGCCCAAGGAGCAGATGATTGCGAGACTTGAGACCTTGGTTCAGTACGTCAACACCAAGCTTGAGGAGATGCCAGCACACCGGGACCGTACCAGCCATTATGTCATTCAGATGGTGGCGGATGAGCTCCAGAGCATTGTGAAGACGCTTCGAGAGGAAAAGACTACCAAGCCCCGTTCAGATGGAGTGGAGCCTTAGTTCTTTCCATTTACCTTTCATGTTGTTGTACTATCAGACTCTATGGAATCCCCAGTTGTTTCCGTCTTTCCTTTAAATAAGCCTGTTATTCCTAGAATCAGACTATGTCCCAATCCTATGTACTGTGACCTTTAAAATTTCAATAATTATGTGCTATTGTTCCATTTGCTCTCAACTGTTATTTTATGTTTTTATCATCATATCTGCTTAATTTGGAAACTTGACCCCATATGTAAATGAGAATGCCATGCGATACCCTCGAATCATTTTATCATTCATATCTGTTATGATACAACTCTTATTTCAGGATCATGCCTCCCAAAAAGAAGAACCCAACAACCACCTTCACCACAGACCCAAACATTCTTCGACTACTGGAAACCTTGCAACAACAAACCAATGCTATAGCTCAACAACAACTAACTCTTCAACAACGAATTGAAAACCAAGATAACCGTGAGCCACACCAACCACCTGAACCACCAGTACCACCTAGACAAATTGTCACTTTCAAAGCTTTTCAGAATGTGAATCCACCTGTATTTCATGATACCACTGATCCAGTGATAGCAAACACATGGATCAAGGAGATGGAAAGGGCTTTTGAGTTGGTACAGTTAGGAGACGATCAGAAGACGCCGTATGCCACTTACTTCTTGAAGGGAGAAGTCATCTATTGGTGGGGAATCAGTAAAAGCTATGGAAGTCACTCAGCAGGTTTCTTGGGAGAGATTTAAGAAGTTATTTCTGGACAAGTATTACCCTAAGTACATGCAGAATCAGATGGAGCTAAAATTTCTTGAGAGGGAACATGACTGTACTGGAATATGAGAAGAAGTTCACTGAGTTGTCAAGGTTTGTGACAAAGTATACTAGCACTGAGGAAGAAAAAGCAAAGAAATTTCAGCAAGGATTGGAGCCTTGGATCAGAGATAGGGTGGCTATGTTTGAGCTTGAAACTTATGCGGGAGTAGTATAGAAAGCTGCTCTGATTGAGAATAATGGGATGCAGTCAAGGAAAGAGAGGGATAACAAGAAGAGGAAGGTTCCATTTTATGGAGAAAAGTCTGAAGCTGGAAGTTCGCAAGATCGGAATGTAAAGAGGATTGGTTTCCAGAAGGGCGGAAATTTTCAAAGGAAGGGAAATTTGGGCAAAAGGCAAGAATCAAAAGGGAACAATCAGGCAAGCCAAGGGCAAGTTGGAGAAAACAGGTTCCAGAGGCCAGAATGTAAGCACTGTGGAAGAAGGCACCCCAGAGTATGCAATAAGCTGAGTATGACCTGTTATAGGTGCAATCAGAAGGGACATTTGGCAAACGAGTGCAAGATGCCGAAGCCAGGAGTTACGTGTTACAAGTGTGGGAAGACTGGACACATGGCTAGGGAGTGTAAGGCAACAGGACCAGTCAGAGCTCTGATGAACGTGGCAAGTACCAGTGCAAGCGTGCCAGCTGAGGTATTGGCATTACCTCCACCACCCGCACCAACCTCGCAAGCAACAGCAAGGACATTTGATCTAAAGATGAAAGACGCTGTTCAGAATTCTGAGGTGATAGCAGGTACACTTTTATTCAATAATGTCAAAGCTAAAGTATTGATTGATTCGGGAGCAACAAGATCTTTCATATCAGAATCTTTTGTTGATAAGCTCCAATGTGATAAAACGGTTATGAGTGAGGTAGTAAATGTGGTAATTGCGAACCAAGAGAAGATTCCTGTGAATCAATTTTGTCCAAAATGTGAGATTGATATTTCGGGATATAAGTTCTCAGCCGACTTGATACTCTTCAAGCTGGGAGAGTTTGATATAATTTTAGAAATGGATTGGTTAGGAGAGAATAGTGCTCAGATAAATTGTAAGACCAAGAGAGTGTATTTAAAGACGAAGAGTGGAGAGAAGGTAGTATTTAAGGGGCAGAGGCAAGAGCAACTATTTCTTACAATTATTCAGGCTAAGAAGTTACTTAGAAAAGGTTGTGAGTCATTCCTAGCATATGTAGTGGATTCAGAGAGAGGCAGCCCCAGCATGGAAGATATTCCTGTAGTTAATGAGTTCCCCGATGTGTTTCTCGATGAACTACCAGGCTTACCACCAGATCGACAAATTGAGTTCGAGATCAACCTTGCTCCAGGCACGGAATCAGTTTCAAAGGCTCCGTATAGGATGGCACCAGCAGAAATGAAAGAGTTGGCGAGCCAGCTACAAGAATTATTGGATAAGGGAGTGATACGACCAAGTACGTCGCCATGGGGAGCACCTGTTCTCTTTGTGAAGAAGAAAGATGGGAGTATGCGTCTATGCATAGATTACCGGGAGTTGAATAAAGTAACGATCAAGAACCGCTACCCGCTACCAAGGATAGATGACCTTTTTGATCAGTTAAAGGGAGCAAAATGCTTTTCGAAGATTGATTTGAGATCGGGATACCATCAATTAAAGATCAAGGAAGAAGATATTCCCAAGACCGCATTTAGGACCAGATATGGGCATTATAAATTCCTAGTAATGCCGTTTGGATTGACCAACGCTCCGGCCGCATTTATGGATCTGATGAATCGAGTATTTAAGAAGTATTTGGATAAATTTGTCGTGGTATTTATTGATGACATCCTTATTTATTCTAAGTCGGAAGAAGAACATAAGCAGCACCTCTGGATAACATTGGAGATACTCCGACAAGAGAAGTTGTATGCCAAGTTTACCAAATGTGAGTTTTGGTTAAAGGAAGTTCAATTTTTGGGGCATGTTATTGGAAATGAGGGAGTTAAAGTGGATTCGGCGAAGATTGAGGCAGTTATGAGTTGGGAGAGGCCAAAGACTCCTACGGAAGTGCGAAGTTTTCTAGGATTGGCCGGATACTATAGAAGATCGTCAAGGATTTCTCGAAGATCGCCACGCCATTGACCAAGTTAACCAGAAAGAATCAAAAGTTTGAATGGAGTGCAGAATGTGAAAATAGCTTTCAAGAGTTAAAACAGAAGTTGGTAACAGCTCCGGTGTTGGTACTTCCAGATGATCAAGGGAATTTTGTAATATTCAGCGACGCTTCACATAAGGGTTTGGGTTGTGTGTTGATGCAACACAGTAAGGTAATAGCATATGCGTCAAGACAGTTGAAGCCGCACGAGTTAAAGTATCCGACGCATGACTTGGAACTAGCCGCCATAGTGTTCGCACTCAAGATTTGGAGACACTATCTCTATGGAGAGAAGTGTGAAATCTACACGGATCACAAGAGTTTAAAGTACATTTTTACTCAGAAAGAGCTCAATATGAGGCAGAGGAGATGGCTGGAATTGATCAAGGACTATGACTGTTCGATAAATTACCATCCTGGAAAGGCGAACGTAGTGGCCGATGCGCTGAGTCGGAAGGAGAGATTGAATATGATGATAACATCAAAAGAGTTATCTGAAGAAATCGGAAAATTTGAATTGGAACTTTGTGCTTATGGGAAAGTCAAAGAAGTTTGTCGTGCAATGACCTTTCAGCCAACACTAATGGAAAAGATAAAGAAGTGTCAAGAGGAAGTAATGGAAAAAGAGAAAAATCAGTTATCTGGAGAAGAGATTAATACTAAAAGGGATGAGCAAGGAATACTAAGGTTTTCATCCAGAATATGGATTCCTCATGTACCTGAATTAAAGAATAAGATCCTCCGTGAAGCCCACCATTCGAAATTTTCAATCCACCCGGGAAGCACCAAGATGTATCAAGACTTAAAGAAGAACTTTTGGTGGCCAAATATGAAGCGAGACGTGGCAGAATGGGTTGCGAAGTGCTATACTTGTCAGAAAATAAAGGCAGAACATCAACGACCAAGCGGATTAATTCAGCCCCTGAAGATTCCAGAATGGAAATGGGAAAATATCGCTATGGACTTTATAGTAGGGCTACCGCGAACAAAATCCGGACATGACGCAATATGGGTTATAATTGATCGTCTTACGAAGTCGGCGCATTTCCTTCCAATAAATGAGAAGTCGTCACTGGACAAGTTGGTTCATCTGTATGTGCACGAAATCGTATTAAGACATGGAGTACCCGTATCAATAGTTTCAGACAGAGATCCCCGATTTAACTCGAGATTCTGGAAGCAATTCCAGGAATGTCTTGGCACGAAGTTGAATATGAGCACGGCATATCACCCGCAGACTGATGGTCAGAGCGAAAGGACGATTCAAACAATCGAAGACATGTTGCGCAGTTGTGCAATCGATTTTGCAGGAAGTTGGGACGACCACCTGCCATTGATTGAATTCTCATATAACAACAGCTATCATTCCAGTATCGGCATGCCACCATATGAAGCTTTGTACGGGCGAAAATGTAGATCACCAACAAGTTGGGATGAAGTAGGAGAAGGAAGAATTCTCGGCTCAGAATTGGTACAACAGTTGCATGACTCAGTCAAGTTAATTCAGAAAAGGTTGCTTGCTGCTCAAGATAGACAGAGGAAGTATGCGGATCCAGCGCGTAAGGATGTTCAATTCCAAATTGGCGAAGCTGTATTGCTAAAGGTGTCACCTAGGAAAGGGTTGATGAGATATGGCAAGAAAGGAAAGTTAGCACCTAGATACATAGGTCCTTTTAAGATTTTGAGTCAAGTAGGAAAGGTGGCCTACGAGTTGGCCTTACCAGCTCAGTATCGGCATGTGCATAATGTGTTCCATGTGTCGTTACTTAAGAAATATAATCCTGACACTAGCCATGTGATAGAATATGAACCCGTAGAAATTCAGGCAGACCTGTCATTTGTGGAGCAACCGGTTAAAATACTCGACTGGCAAGTAAAGAGTCTTAGAAATAAGTCAGTAAAGTTAGTAAAAGTACTTTGGAGGAACCCTAAGGTCGAAGAGTCGACTTGGGAGTTAGAGTCTGATATGCGTTCCCGGTATCCTCATCTGTTCTCTTAGATTCTGGGGACAGAATCCCTTAAGGGGGAGAGGATGTTACGACCGGCATTTTATGTAATATTATTTGTGAATTTGGTATAATATTAAGTCAAATGAAAATATATTCAATGATTGTACGTTTGTGTGAGTGAAAATTTCTGCATTATAAATTTGCTTTGGGTAGTATATGATTTTTCAAAGCAAGAGTTTATTTAATTTCTTTATTTTTGATTTATAAGGAATATTCTAAGCTTTGGAAAAATCTTCTTTTAAAAGGCATTTTGTTCACAAATTTTGAAAATGATTTTATGAAGTCTCTAAAAATACAAGTTAATTTATGGTATAAATTTTATAATTTTTGAACTTGTATTTTATTTTATAAAAATAAATCATTATAAATTTTAGTTGTCATATTTATCAATTTACATGAATAACCTTGCATGCAAACTCTCTTCTATTTAATCAAAGGGCAAAGAAGACATTCTCAACCCCACTAACTCACATTTTGCTAACCAATTTACCCCTTTACCCTTGCATGCAAATCTACCTAACTATATTGGAGGGTTACTCTTGTAAAATCTCAAACCCACTCACATTATAGTCAAATCAATGCATAAAAACAAGTCCAAGAAGTGATCATCACCTCACTTCACCACACCACTTCACTCTCTTCTCCCTCCCTCCTCCCTCACCTCTCGGTTTTTCCCCTCCCCTATCGGCAACCACCAAAACCGAGCCCCATCCCCTTCTTTCTTCAACTCTCACTCAAACAATCATCTTATATCCAAGTAATTTTACTCCCTATATGTTATTCTTATATATATTTCAAAAGTTTAGAGTAAAAAACCTATGTTTTGACCTTGCATGGTGATGTTTTTGTTAAACTCAAAGTGAACCTCCTTGATTCTTGTGAATCTAAGGCTTTCACCATGAGATATAGTATCATAGGGCCAAGAATGGCTAAACATAAGAGTGTTACACTTATGAAATGTTGTTCTTACCCTAATCCATTCGGCCATGACTTGATAGGAGCCGAATGGATGGTGTTTTGTTGCCTTGTTACATTTTTGTGTATTTTGTGATGATAACGTGAATTTTATAGTAAAAGCTTGATAAAACCCTTTTGCATGCTAGTTGATCATTTAGTTGTAATCCATGTTAGGCTTGCATGTTGAATTATGATAAAAATTTATTTGGAAATCATGTTGCTTTGGCTTGAAAGATCCGAAAGCATGCATGCATGTAAATCACTTTTGATTTTTTTTGGAAGTTTTGATCATTTAGATTCATGTTGTTAGTGAGCCTTAATTTCAGTAGGAATAATGTATTAATATTGATTTATACTTCTTATTGCATGGTAATAATTCGTGGTTATCTATTATAAAAAAAAATATATATCTTGTTGCTTCAAGAGCATAAAGGTTTGTGAATTGTAAAGAGTAGTCTCTTTTGTTTTGCCATAGTTGCACCTTAGGTAAGGATGATCTCACCAAGGTTATTTTGAGAAAAAGGGAGTTAGTTCAGTAGAATACCATGTATAAGTCTTTGTTTAAGTTTTGAGTTGTTGTTAGATAGGTTTGTCAAGTCAAAGCCTTGGAAAAATGAGAGTTATAGTTTCTGCAGAAAAATCAGTTTAGTACCCTGAGGTTTAGAGTGAGTTTTGACCATGTCATTGATGTGCACTTTGAGGCCCAAGCTACCAGAAGTTAGTATGGGGAGTATATAATAGGTTTTAGGAGTTGGTTGGAGGTTTGCATGTTATTTGGTTAGGTGCACAAGTAGAATAACAAAATCTGTCCAGCAGGGGACAGTTTTGTTGCAACTTAGAAATAGGGAGATTTGGCCATGTCATGGGTAGGCCCTCATTAGGCACAATTGGGCCTTAGTTAGAGGGTATGTCAGAGAAGTTTTTTCAACCATAGTTCATAGGATATGAGTTAGAACCATGTGTCACAAGATAATTCAAGTCAGGGCATTTTCTGCCCAGAAAAACAGGGGAACCTTGGACTTTTAGCTTAGGCCCAAGAAGGCCCAAGCCAGGCCTTTGAGCCACATCAAGCTTGGGAGATGCCCTTAGGTCAGGAGAGTCTTGTGTAAAAATTTTGAAGAAAAACTTGTAGTTTAAGAGTGTCTAATGCACTCAAGAAACCTTAGTTACCATTCTGAAATTTGCACCAGTGAGCACTTTCACTTATCACATAGCTTTAGAACACTTAGAAGTGAGTATTAGGTCAACCACCATAGTTGTAAGATAGTATAAGGTCAGTAGAGCAAAAGGCACAAGTGAGGGTCAATAGGTTTTGGATAGTTTAGGAAAGGCACATTGAGTTAGGAAGCCCAAATTTGAAGACTTTGTTTAGTTAGCGACCAAGTGACTTAAGTTGTGAGTCGAGATCATCCAAGCCTAGTGTGGCATTATGGTGTATATGATGTTATTTGGTATTAATATACGATATGTGATTATGTGGCTACGTGTGTACATTTGAAAATATAATGGTGGATATGAATTAAGTGCGTATAGGCCTAAGTGCCATCCATGTTTAATTTCGGGTTGTAAATAGGTTAAGATGGTAAGAATATATTATAATGAGGATTATTATTATTTATGTAGGATCTCGAGACGAGGGAAAACTTTCCATAAAAGTCGAGTGAAGCTCCAGTTGTTGCTCCTACCAGTCAGACCAGACCAGTCTATCTCAAGGCAAGTGATTCAACTTGACCTTCGTATTTACTGTAAACAGTTCATATATATATCGATGCAATTATCCTGAGTCATTTTGATATATTTAAATCAAGCGTATCTTTTGTTTATCTTTGAGTTACATAGAGATGCCATGAACCCTCGAGTACGTATTGCAAGTAGTTCAAAAGTCTTTCATGATAGTTTAATGCCATGATAAAATAGAGATTTGTTACAATACTTTATTGATCCTTTTGATTATCATGCTATTGATCCCTGAGAAATCTTGATATTGCACCCTGATGCTTTGATTCAACTCTTGAAATAACCTCGATAGAAACTTTATCTTGATACCTAAAAGCCAATCATTTCTTAAATTCATTCATGATTGTTTGATAACCCTATCCTTACCCTAAAGCTTGATACCCTATTATATCTTGAGCTGATGATCACTTTCTTTATATTTTAACACCTCTATCCTATTGGAACCAGTGATGCTTATCTTCTTGATGTTCTAGTACCTATACCTTGTCTACAACCATTGCTTTAAGCCTAGTTGGCATTACTCTTTCATATTATCCAATAGCCTTGCTCAATTTCCTTGTCAAAGTTCTTGTTTATGGAAACCTCTCAATTACCCTAATATAGTAAAGTCTAGTGGATCATGGCCCTGAAATTTAGTGTCATATTTCCAGTGTTTCAAGTTGATCCATAATCCCTTGATAAAAATGATTACAGTCGAAAGAGATTTTGTCATAAATCGGCATCAGTTTTTAAAATGATTAAAATGTGGATTTTTCAGTCCCAAAGGGGGATAAATGTTTTCTTTGAATGGTGGATCTGGACTGAGACGCGAGTCCTTTCTACACTTATATTAGGCTTAAAAGTTGCCTAGGGATTCCCAATAATGTTTTAGAACCCAGCGAGGTTCGGGATTACTTCGCGGCTGATCACCGGCTGTAATCCGTAGCGTCATAAAATGATTTTGATTAAGAATGATTTTAAAATTGTTTTGATGCAAGCATAATGATGCCAACTCACATAAGTTTTATCTCTCGTTATCATTGATTATGTCTTTCCATTGTCATTCCTAAAGGTATATCTCGATTTATGTTTTGCGTTGTACTGTTAGCACTTGTTGAGCTTTTGGCTCACTTCTTGCTTTACCCTGATATTACAGCTAGCAGCTATGGTTAGATTCAAGCAGACTGCCCGTAAGACCTGTGATGCTGATGCTTATGTTCGAGCTCAGGTAGAATAAGTAATAATAGCTGTGAGGATTCCGTATTTGTAATCAGATGTAATAGCTGGTAGTGATGGGCTGTTCCAAACCCTAAACTGTAAGATCTTGGATTGGTTGTGTATCCTTCATTAAAATGATATAATAGCTATATTTATTTCGCTATTTAAGTTGGGGGTGTGACATTTGCGATATATTGGAGCATGCTGATATGGTATATATGCATGTCTGTTTCGTAATCTGGTTATCTATCTGTTGATTTCAATGCTTATAGTTGCATAATACCTATGCTAGAAATAAGCAAGTAGTTGCGTATACCCTTAGTATAGGGGATAAAAGGTGAACATATTTCTAAACCGGGAGTCGATGTTCCCGAGTATATTATATATATATATATTTATATATATATGGATATAGATTTTAAAACTATGGATCGAATAAGGTTTATTCGATACCTTTATTTTACTTAATTGAATATTAATTTGAGTATTCATTCGAGGGCTTATGACTCAGTTTATATTATTATTGAATATTACTTGGATATTCATTTGAGGATGTATGACTCCTTTATTTTATGAACATTATTTATAGTATTCATTCGGGGTATTATGACTCCGCTTATTACTTAATAATATTCTTTATTGTATTAAAGAATAAGGTGTCGATAATCAAACTTATTTTTGATTATTCAAATAAAGATATTACTTTCGTATAAGTATATCTTTGATTATTTGCTATTCATTTCAAGTATAAGTTTTAATACTTCTACTTCAATTATTTTATAAAGATTATTCTTTATGGGAATATTATTTAAATAATAATATTCAGACATTTTCTAAATATTCTGGGGACTGATTTACTTCATTAAATCAGCTTCACTCCAAACATTCTTAAAAATGTTTTGCGAGTCTTCAAAATGATTTTTAAAAGTTAGAGCGGATCCCAAAACTCATTTTTTTTAAGATCCTCCTTTCGAAGGGGATTTAAATACTCGCTCAAAACCTGATGGATCCGGCTCTGTGGTGTGTTTTATATTCGCAACAAGGTTGCTGTTTTGATAAATGAATTGATTACTTACCCAACACTCGGGAAGTAAAATTCTTGGAACAAGTTAATCCATTAACAGGCATCGCCTGGGAAATATCGGTGAGTTCTCCTTTTCAAATAGATACGACTTCTTGGTGGAGCCGTATCAATAAGTTTCTACTTGGGGAAAGTGGGGACGAGCTTTACGTTTCAGAGTCATGGATTTCATCTGAACTAGGAGTGGCGTAAGTGGCCGAGTAGCGCCGGCCCAGCCTTATTATATTGGCCCAAATGGCCTGGAAGTTCCGCTAAGGCGGTCCATTCCTTAGGAGTTCAGTGTTCGGTTGACAAGTAAATCCGACAGGTTCTCCTCTACATGTAGAAAATGGTGGGGTTGTACTACTACGACTGATCATCGTAAGTGGTCTTCCTGGCGCGGCAAACTCCCGTAATGAGTTCATCATCCAATTGGATAATTTCTGCAACACTACCCAGAGCACTTCGATAGAAAGGCTACGGTTGGGCGATTGTTGAGTGTTGGCAGGGTCAAGTTTTCAAAATGATGTTACATCAAATGAAGTATCTCGTAACTTCATTTTATTTTGATAATATTTTAAAGATTTAATCTATTCAAATCTTGCCTTATAGTCTCATCTATGTGATGAACTTTTGAAGCTAATTATAACTTGAACGGTGGTAGTTCAAGTAGTATTTAGGAAAGATATAAGTATATTGGGGTATCTTGTAATTTCATCTTTTAAACTTATATCTAATTAATAATTGTCTTATGAATGACAAAGATTTTCAGAAAAATGTTGAGACAAGGTTAGATATATGAGATCACCTTGCAACGATATTTTTTTTTACAGTTATACACTGGGACTTTATGTATATTATTCATGGAAGAGGACTTCCAATATTTTGAAAAGTATATATGTATATATATATATATACTGAATATTTTACGACTTCATCGCATTAAGATATTAACTTGGTTCATTTTTTTTGACCAAGACTTTCATGAGTACTATGAGAAGGCTCATATATTGTTAATCATTATACATATTATTTTGGTGGGCTTGCTGCTCACCCTTGCTTTCTTCTTTCATCACACAACATCAGATAGACAAGATGAACCAGACCAAGCTCCCGATTCGCAAGAGGTTAGGAGACGCTCCGCAGTTTTCTAGAAGCACTGATGCCGCCATAGCTGAGGTAGGAACTACCAATAGGCTAGGCTTTCAACTTTTGATGTATCAGATTATGTATATTTATGAATTGTAATAATGGCAAAGAAATGTAAATTTATTCAGAAACCTGTTTAAGGTGTATTGGCATATAATTGTGGAATAAAATGACTTGTGATTATTTTTGGATATTCATCTCTGAGACTATAACTTGTGGTGTGTGTGTTTATTGTGGGGTCACAGTACAGAGTAGTTGATTATTTATTAAGATTGGGTGTTGTTAAGGGAAATGGAACTCGTGACAACCCGGATCCCCGACCCCGGATTTGGGGGTGTTACAGAAATCCTACAAGAAGCTCACAATTCTAAGTATTCAATCCATCCTGGGAGTACCAAGATGTATAGAGATTTAAAGAAGAATTATTAGTGTCCAAATTTGAAAAGAGAGATTGCAGAATGGGTTAGAAAATGTTATATGTGTCAAGGAGTTAAGGCAAAGCATTAGAGACCAAGTGGATTGTTACAACCGTTAGAGATTCCAGAGTGGAAGTGGGAGCACATTGTTATGGATTTTATTGTCGGATTACCAAGGACGAAAGCGAACCACGACGCCATTAGGGTTATAGTGGACAGAATAACCAAGTCAGCTCATTTTATGCCTATTAATGAAATATTTTCACTGGACAAGTTGGTTCACATGTATTTGAAGGAGATAGTAGTTCGTCATGGAGTCCCTGTATCTATTGTATCTGACCGAGATCCGCGATTCAATTCAAGATTTTGGAAAAGTTTTCAGGAATGTTTGGGAACTAAGTTAAATATGAGTACAACTTATCATCCACAGACTGACGTCCAAAGCGAAAGAACGATCCAGACAATTGAGGATATGTTATGTGTATGTGCCATTGATTTTAAAGGAAATTGGGATGAGCATTTGCCCTTAGTAGAATTTGCTTATAACAACAGTTATCACGCCAGTATCGGAATGCATCCCTGTGAAACTTTTTGTGGACGCAAGTGTCGATCACTAGTATATTGGGATGAAGTTGGAGCACGTAAGATACTTGAGCCAGAGTTGGTACAACAAACAAAAGAAGTTGTCGAGGTTATTCAGAAAAGATTAATTGCAGCGCAGGATCGTCAAAGGAAATATGCAGATCAAGCAAGAAAGCCTATGGAGTTTGAAGAAGGAGATCTAGTAATGTTAAATGTAACATCGTGGAAGGGATTATCTAGATTTGGGAAGAAGGGAAAGCTGAGTCCTAGATACGTTGGACCTTTCGAAATTTTAAAGCGTTTCATAAAGGTAACATATGAATTAACATTACCCTCGCATATGGAGCACATTCATAATGTCTTTCATGTGTCAATGCTTAAGAAGTACAATCCAGATTCTAGGCATGTAATCGAGTATGAGCCGATAGAACTACAGGCAGATTTGTCATACATTGAGAATCCAATAGAGATAAAGTTTTAAGGAATAAATTTGTAAATTTAGTAAGAGTATTATGGAGAATTCCAAGGGTTGAATAGTCAACCTGTGAGTTAGAAAGTGATATGTGTGAAAAGTTCCTTCATCTGTTTGCATAGGGGATTCTGAGGACAGAATCCTTTTAGAGGGGAATGATGCAATATCCGGGATATAATGTGTAATTATTTTGTCAATAAATAAATATTATGTGATTATTATATGAATTTTCTGTGAATTATCTGTTAATTGGAATCGGTGTTTGGGTGTTTATATGTGGTAAAATTTGAGAATTTTAATTTTTATTTGTTCAAAATAAAGTACAGATAATTTTGGTATTTTTTATTAATTTATATGTTGTTATATGAATTTTTAAGGATTTATGGATTTAATAAATTATTTTTCAGATTTAATTGTAAGTTATTTTGAATAATTGGGAATCGTCCAACTTTAACCATTTTTACAACCCAGAAGTCTCGAGAAATCTCCTTTCTAACCTAATTTGAATACTCTGAGCATTTTCCGTGTTTTGACTTTTTTGATCTGGAGTACGTTTTTACCTGTATGGTTCCCAGTACAAATTTTACGATATAATTTTTGTTTCGGTAAACCGATAAAACCCGTAGTTTCGAGAAACAAGATATTTTGATTAAATTAATATATTATCTTCTCGTAATTCATGTAACCAAAGCGCTGAGACCAAGATTGTATTTGCAAAAAGCCTGGTTTTGATAATTATCCTAAAACCGGTATCAAATTGGATCAGTTTTATTATTACTTAACAATTAAGTATTCTATTTTTATATCTGATATGATCCAATGGGGTACAAATATTCTGTAAATATAAATAACCCCTACCATATTTTATAATGTACAGATAAACATAATTAAACATTAAAATTATATAATTTTCAGAGAAAAATCCTAGAATTCATCGTGTTATTCATAATCAAACCTAAAACCAGAAGTGTTAACGAACCTGGATTTGGATGTGTGAATAACCAAATTGAAACTTGTGAAGATTACTATCAAGTTCTGTACCTTAGACAACTGCAGAATCAACTGGTAATTTCCTATATTTTCTTTTATTTTCGAATTAATTTGGATTAAATTTTGAATTTTTGATTTCGGTGTTCTTTGTATGATTTGATGCTTTTATGTTGTAGAGAATTCAATCCTGGTCATTTTAGTATATCATAAGCTTGATTTGGAGTTCAATAACATGTTCAAATTTGTGTTTAATCTTCGAATTATGAAATTAGGTTTTATAAACCATTTGAATGTTTTTCAATTGAAATTATGGGTTTTTGATCTAGGGGTTATTAGTAAAATTTATTGATGCCAACGTGTAAAGCTTGTAAAAAAGAATCGATTGGTGGTGGTTTGAAGTGCAAATGATACCAGAATCGAGCTGGCCGGAGAAAAGAAGAACTCGTCGTCCGGTGAGTTTGCTTCGAGTTATTCCGACCAACTCAGCAAGGTTTATCTGTTTGTTTTGATTGCATGAATAGATTTCTGGTGTCCTGTAAATCATATCTGTAGTTTAATCCCTGAACTTTTGAAGATGGTCAAGTTTAGTCCCTGAAATTTCTGGAATTTGCAAAAATAAGATTCCTATTTTGCAAATTAATAAAAATCATATTTTCTATTTATTTTTAATTTCAGAATTTTTTTTAATATTTAAAAATTTCAAAAATCAATATTTTAATTCTGAAAATTATTTTTAATTGAAAAATAAATCTGAATTAATTAATTATTAATTTTAGTTAATAATTAATTATTCAATTGGTTATTTAATTTAAATATTATTAATTAATTAATTTAATTAGTTATTAACTAATTTTAATTCATTATTTCATTAGATTTAATTATTTTGGTTGATTTAAAAATTTTGAAAAATAGTTTTGAGCTTTAAAATGTTCTAAATTATGTTCAAGGCTCGATAATTATTATTAAATGATTTTAAAGTCAGATTCGGGTATTCGAACCTCCGTCCGTCCCCCTCAATTATTTACATTGGAGGACGAGGGCTTGACACGCACTTTAATGCTCTTATTAAATGTAGTTGCATAATTTTTTTTAACATATATATTCTTTTAAATAAAAATATAATGTTCAAACTTTTATAGAAAAAAAGAAAATTTTAAAAATAAATTACGGAAATATACTTTATAGTTTCATTAAAATGCGTGTCAGGCATGTGAAAAAAACTGTAAAAAATTGAAAGGGACGGAGGTAGTAATTATTTATAAAATGATTCTTTGACCCATTTTAATTCTGAAAAATGTTTAAAAATTCGTATTAAATACCCGAAAAATCATTTTTAACCCCGAACCTTCTTTGCAAAAATTATTTTTATCGAACATCTTACATGCTAAGTGTTATGTGCTATCTGATTGATGTGTAATATGCCTGTATGTACATTGTTTGACGCTTTTCATTATAACTTTCAATCCGTACGTCGGATTTGGGTGAAACGAAGGGTAAATAGAAGCTTATAGCGTCTACGTGACAATTAGAATAAGATGAGAATGAGTATTGATAGATACTTGTAATGTCTAGCAGAGGAATCAATGCATAGAGAGGGAAAACAAGTGGTGAGTGAGTAGAAATCGATAGACGTGAGCAAGTAAACTGAAGGTCAATCGAGATAAGGCAAGTATCTCTGAACTTTCTTGTGATATGTATTATAAATAGTCCTGATTTATATTGCAAGTACTTTGAATTACTTACCCTTGAACCCTGATCACCTCAATTGATATTCGAGCCGTAAGCCTTATTCTTTGTAAACCACATACAAACGATACTACTCCACAAATACATTTATATCATACACCGATTAACGAAATGGTTTTTTTAACGTACAAACATTTATACCTTCTACAATACCTTGTTATACATTATTATCCGTCGATATCATCATCCGTTGATATAAGTTCTGAAGTGAACTTCTGATAGTTTCTGTTTGATATCATCAATTGCTCCTAACAATCTCCCCCAACTTGTTCATTATGGAAATATGGACAAGTTCCAATTGATGATGTCAAAACTATCTAAATGTAGGAATCAAGTATGCATATTCAATCTTGCTTCAGTGAATATCAGACTTTACTCTTCCTTCTGAACTGCTTCTTTATCTTGAGAAATGTCAGCGGTTAATTCATCAGCCCAATCAGCTCTATAAATCTTTTTTCTTTGGCGAGCTTGGCTAATTTCTTCTTCTTCACATTCTTCTTTAGTATCATAATCTTGAACTACTCTATAGATTAGATCTATCAGCATTTGAGATTTAATTTCTTAGATACTGTTTTCTTCTTTACAACAGCTATAACTTTAGACTTTGTAATCTTTGACTTCTCTCATATCTTCTCTTTTCTTTTAAGCTTCTTGTTAGCAGCTATAATAACTTGTGATCTGAGATCTTTTGCCTGACTGATTTCTCTTATAACTATACCTCTGGTTGGTCTTTTAGAAGGATCATCTTCATAAATTACTTGAGAAATAATAGCAATATCAGCATTTACTGTCCTCGTGGAATTCTTGAAGTCTTCCTCCATTTGCCTTGACTGTTCAAGATCAACTCCAGGATTTTCTTCTGCAAATATACTTCTACTCACCTCAGAGTCAAATAATTGAATCTTTGGATCCTTGTTTAATAGAGTTGTCTTTCTTCCTTTAACTTTCAGAGTTTGAAGATATTGACTTGCTTCAGCACCAGCTTCTATCTCCAGAATACCTTGGTCTTCATCAGCAGCAGTTGTGACTTGTGAATATTTTTGCATTTTTATAGTCACAGTCAAATATTCTACTCTTTTTTTATTCCTCTTACTCTCTCCACCTTGTCTAGATTGAAATCTAGTGATTTCTTTTGATGAACCACTAATTCCAACTAGCTCTTCACCTCTTCTCCTTTCACTTTCCTTTTGTCCCACCCTTATTACCTCCATCAGGATTTTCATCATCAGTATTTGTCAATGTCAGATGTTTGCATTTAGATCTAAAAATTTTCTCCCCCCTTTTGGCATTACTACCAAGCTGTAGATAAAGAATCGGCTCAATTGAATTTTGTACTTCTGTAAGTTGATCAGACATTTGAGCTTGTTTAGCTTCCAATCTAGCTTGACTGGCTTCAATTGCAGTTTGTCTGGAAACTATTGGTGTAATTTGTTTATGAATTTCCTGATGAGTAGCCAGCTTTGAAGCAATCAATGATTCTTTAATCTGATTGATTCGAGTATTAGTTGCTTCATGAGCTGTGTGTAAGGATCTGACAACTAAAATTGATGCTTTCAAATGATTCAGCATATCAGGATTTGTAATCTTCTTTTCTTCTGTTTCCAGATGTATAACAACTTGTGTTTTGGAAATAGGATATGTATCATCTTTCCAATGAGCATTCCAGAAATTATCAAAATAATTATGCTTCTTCTTAGCATCTAACTCTTTCATTTTCTGTTGTCTCACATGCATAGGCATATCTTCAGGGAAGAAAAGAACATCCTCAGGATCTATAATAACATTAAAAACATTAGCTTCTTCACCAATATTAAATTCTTCAACAGTGATGCATGACTAATTTATAGTTATTTTATGTCATGTTATGCTTTTTTTAACCTTGTTTTGTGATGTTTTAGTCCTAAATAATTAGTACTAGTTGTTATTTAACTTAGATGGATGCTAAGACTTAATTTTATGATGCTGAGGTTCAGGGCCCGAGCCTGACGAAAATTGTAATTCAAATAGATTTCTACTTTATTTTAAAATCTCTTTTAGTTACCTTGTATGATTGAAAAAAGGTACCATCTGAGTATGAAAACAATTAATTAGGGTTTTATAGAGGGGGATGTATTAAGAGAGGCTAGAGAGAACTTGAGCAAGGATTGAAGGGATTCACTCAAAGTTTGAGAGATTTCATCAAGTTGTATCTTTCTTAACTCTATACTCTTGTAATCATGATTTTGGATATTAATATATGTTTGTTTTCTTCCTTAATTATGAGTAGCTAATTTTCTAATTCGAGAATTAGGTAGTATTCGTTGGTAATATATGTTTATTTGATTGTAATGCAAATTCTCTGCTTTGTTAATCTATCATTGAGGGCTTAACCCAAGTAAGGGAGTCATGAACCTTTAATTTTATCTATAGGAGTTGATATGAATTGGGAGAGGGGTCATAATTCTTGTTTATGAAATGATAGACATAGTTTAATTATTGATTGGGAGATTAATATGTGATCTATGAAACTTATAATTCTTGGGTCTTAATAGTTTATAGTTATATTTCAGTTGATCATGTGAGTGACTTTGGGATATAATTGTAGGCATTATTTTGTATCTTGGGAGAAAACAAGTAAACTTTAGAAGAGTTGGTTTTAGCAAAGTACGAGGAGTAGATATCGTAATACATCAATAATCATTGAACCAATAGAAGAACCCTAGTTCTCGGGTTATTTTTCCTTATTTATAAATCTTTGATTTAATTACTTGGTAGTTTAATTTAGTTAGTAGCAAACACACCAATTATTTCTACACACGTCTAGACATTAAGAGATCATATACTTGAATTAATATTGATTTAATCCTTCCTTGAGAACGAACTTACAAAAATACATAACAACAAACAACAACCGGATTTTGCACTAATTGCTGAACTTCATCACCGGCTTTAGCATATAAAATAGTATTAAAAATTGGTGCAGTATGTGATCCAGTAGCTTCAGAAGCTTCCACACCTTCTGTAGTTGACTCCACATCTTCAAGTATTGTAAATAAATGAATTGGAGCTTCGAGATTAACTTCCAGAACCTCACTTCCTGTAACATGATGTGGTGATTCTGAAATGGATGAAACTTTATGAATGGACTGTTGTGCTACTACATCTTCAACAACAATAGGGATTTTTTTAGGTGATGGTAAAGTAGAGTTAATGGACTATTTTTCAACAAAAACAGAGATTATCTCATGTGGTGAAATAGTAGAATGTATGGACTGCAAGAAAGTATTTGTACTTAAACTTGCATGGAGATTAATAGCCCTTGGTACATCAGAGTTTTATTGAGATTTAACATATTGTTGTTTAACATCTGTTTCTTTAGTACTCTAAGAACTTGCAAACATATAGCAATTAAAACTTAATCTCTCTATTTTTTTTAAAGTAGTCTCACTACTCCTCACACCACACATCTCATGACTTTTAATAGTCAGAGCTTCCTCATAAGGATTACTAAACCTTATCTCTCATCTACCTCTCCTTTTGCCAGGAAGGATCCTGCCTCTCTTAAATTCTATTTTTCTCACAATCTTTTCACACATCTCAAAGAAAAAGGCTCAGAAAGATTGTCCTACAAAAATAAGAGGTGGCTAAAGAAGGGTGATCTGTGGTCATACAACTAGAGGTAATCCTTAAATAAGGTCTAGAAGTAATCATACCAACATGATTTATATCATGAAAAATAAATGCTGAAAAGACTGAATTAGTATTTAGAATAAATGTTGATAAAGTAATAACATTATTTATACCTTGTGAATATACAATTAAGCTCACAGTTGATATTGTGGTTATGAAAGTTTTTGTTTATCAATATTGAGAACCTCCATTTGAATTGGAGAGGATTTGATCAGGTTACTTCCATGTACCATGATCTCAAACCTTGTTCTTCTTGCAAAGAACTAACACTGTAATGTGTTTATTGAAAGCTATCACAGAGTCTTCAGTAAAAACTAATGAAACCTCTTTGTCTCTATTAGTATCATTAAGATCTACCTCAACAAGTAGTTTTTAACCAACTAAATATTGTTTCTGAGTGGTGAGCACAATTCAAGAATTATGTCACTTGATTTTTGGCAATATTTGAGAAAAGAATTCAAGTGTTTCAATTGTGAGAAGAAATTTAAGATAAAGATGTGTAATGTTAAGAAATGAGTGTGAACAACTTTCTTGATGAGAAAAAGAAAGTTTCAAAGAATTTGGATATAATGCAACACTCAAAGATTATAATTCTCATAAACTCAGAATTAAATCTTTCATAAATTCCTTTTTTAACAACAGTTACTTCTTTATTGTGCTTAATCTGTATTGAAGTGATCACATGAACTTGAAAAGAGATTAGTTTATTCACATGCACTTTTAAAAACATCTGAAGTTAAGAATGTAGTACTGATTTGGATATCAACAGTTAAAAGCATTCAAGCACACACAAGAAAGTAAACAAATAGTCATTCACTTAAAGAATCAAAGAAGCTTAAAGATTATCATTAATCATTAAGAAGAAAAGTACAAGATTTCATAAAATTTTAAACATAAAATCCTAATACAATCTAACTACTAGAAATTCTTCTTCTTTTCTTCTTCCAACTTCTTCATCGAACTCTGATGGAAGATACGTGACATAGAACCTGCAAGAGAAATGATATTCTCTTGCAATGCCAACCATATGAGGCGATGTTGTTCTTCCTCGAGGAATCGTTGCGCAACCTCCTCAGCTCTTTTCATCTCTTCAAAACGGATGTATATTCGAAATTGATGAAGTGACTGAGTGTCATCCGAGTTTATTCGATCAAGAATCGACTGTGGGATCTCAGAAGAAGGATAATCTTGGCCGTTGAAGACTACCTTGAGATGAAAGGGATCGAAATACAACCTTCCATATTCAGGAATAGAGACTGGTCGATAAGCTCCATGTGAAAGAGAACAAACAGTGGCCATAACAACTGAATGAAGAAATTGAGTGAAATTTGGAGTTTGAATGAAAACGGTAGTGAGTAGTCTTGAGAGTGGAGGGTTGTATTTATAGCAAAGAGGTTTAGAAACTGAAGGGACTCTTTGATTAACCATGTAATAATTAACCATAATGCAAATACACCATTACACGTATCTAGGAAAATAAAAAGTAATCTCTCTCTTCAGATTCCTATTCCCAATGTAAATACTCAAGTATTGCTAGATACTTGCATCAGTAGCTAACCCATTTAAGAAATTAAAAGATATTCCACTAACTCACTAATAAATTAAAAATACTGAATAACCATTTATTTTGAATAAATTCAAAATAATCAATGAAGTATAACAGTGAATCATGGTTTGACTATTATCAGTATTTTAATTCCAACTATCAGGATTTATTAGTCAAAACTGGGTTGACCAATATCAAAATTTATCAACTACTGACATAACCTATTAGTCAAACCAAGTTTAACCAATAACACAACATGTACGCATAATCAGTAGTTCAACATGCATTTTTCATATGAGATAATTTAGCACAAATTGCATGTTATCATGGCATCAACATTTAGCACATAAATCAGTATCCAACAAGTACTGACACATAATAAGATACCATGCTTCAAAAATATCAATAGTCTTAATTATTAGAGTTTGAGAATTGTCCTGATATCATTGCCAATTCATACACCAATCTTGTAAAAGTAGCTTCACAAAGAGGCTTGGTGAATATATCTGTTACTTGTTGATCTGTTGAAACAAAGACCAATTCCACTCTACCTGATTTCACATGTTCCCTTATGAAATGTTACCTGATGCTGATGTGTTTAGTCATTAAATGTTGTACTGGATTTCCTGTCATTGCAATAGCACTTTGGTTATCACAATATATAGGAATAGAAGAATAGTCTAACCCATAATCCAGTAGCCGATTCTTCATTCATAGAATCTGAGCACAACAACTTCCAGCAGCAATGTATTCTGCTTCTGCAGTTGATGTGGAAATTAACTTTTGTTTCTTGTTATACCAAGAAACCAATATGCCACCAAGAAATTGGCAGCTTCTAGAAGTGCTTTTCCTGTCTATTTTGCATCCTGCAAAATCAGCATCTGAATATCCAATTAGCTTAAAGTCTGAATCTCAAGGATACCATAATCCCAGATTCATATTTCCTTTGAGATACTTAAAAATTCTTTTCATAGCTAACATATGAGGTTCTCTAGGATCAGATTGTAACCTTGTACAAAGACAGGTAGCATACATGATTTCAGGTCTACTAGCAGTCAGATATAAAAATGAGCCAATCATACCTCTGTAGTTAGTTATATCTACTGAAGAACCAATATTAAAATCTAACTTGGTTGCAGTGGCCATGGGAGTTGATGCAGTTGAGAAATCTTGTATTCTAAATATTTTGAGTAGATTCCTGGTGTATTTGGATTGATTCATGAAGATTCCTGCATCAGTCTGTTTAACTTGTAACCCCAGAAAGTAACTCAGTTCTCCCATTATACTCATTTGATACCTGGACTGCATTAGCTTTGCAAATCTCTCACAGAGTTTATCATTAGTAGATCCAAAAATAATATCATCAACATATATCTGTACGAATAAAAAGTCTTTACCATGGTATTTATAAAAGAGAGTTTTATCAATTGTACCTCTTATGAAACCACTCTCTAGCAGAAATAGAGCAAGTGTTTCATACCAGGCCCTTGGAGCTTGCTTCAGTCCATAAAGTGCTTTATCCAGTAAGTAGACATGATCTGGATACTTTGGATCAATAAACCCTGAAGGCTGTTCGACATAAACTTCCTCTTCGAGTTCTCCATTTAAGAATGCACTCTTCACATCCATTTGGAACACCTTAAACTTCTTGTGAGCAATATAGGCAAAAAGGATTCTAATTACCTCAAGCCTTGCAACTGGAGCAAATGGGTGGCGCCCCAAAACCCGGGGTCAGGAGTCTCGGAAGCCACACTATCTAAACTCACACAACTCACACTACAATATGTAAATACTCACGCTTCACGACCCGACACTTAACACACACACACACTTATAGGTTATTGTCTTGGAAACGAACCATCATTACTAGAGAAATTTTATTACAACCCAAATATAATTAGTCTTACCGGGGGGTGACCTTTAAGTAAGGTTAATCCGCCGGCCAAATATACGTTTCTTATTTCTTATCTTACATAAACTATACTTATAAATAAGCTGAACTATAAACAACTGAAACCTAATCCAGGTTATTCCGACTACTTGAGGTACCGCACCAAACAATCTACGGAACAACTGGCCATTTCCTACCCATTTCCTGGATGTGGTTCTCATGGCAGGCATCTTGATTCACTGTTGTGTTTTGTCAATTTAAGAAAACAAGTGTGAGCTATGATGCTCAGCATAATAATGTACAATATGAAAATGACTGTATAATAACATCATATTTTATGTATGTGTTTTATTTAAAAGTAGATTTCTTGGTGTCCCACACCTTCTTATGAAAACAATTCTTTAAGGGGTTTTATAACCTGCGAATACCTTAATAGTAATCCCAGCACCAAGGCTTGGGTTACGGTATTGCATATCAATTCCAATTGGAAGAGTTTGGACATCTCACATGAGCCACCGCATACGATGATCAGTCGTCTTACGAAAGTAACCTTCTTTACTAGTAAAAGGACGAACACCGTCATCTCTCGGGTATCACCCTGGCCGCATTCGGGCTACGTGTCCCATTTTCGGGTATGCAAATACTTCACAAGTTCCTGAGTACACAGAGTACCTTCGCCTGCGGTACCTTTGGTAGCCCATCTAGCACACGTAGTACCAGAGTCTACCCCTCCATTGTCCTTCAACATAATTCTATCAATATCGAGAACTCGAACCACATCAAAGTTCCCCAAGTGTTTTGCTTGTTGATAGAGATAGTTTATCTTTTTTTTTTAAAATATAAGTGTATATATATGTATATACGTACTTCCGAGAATTTCGGAGGAAGTACTAGGGATGTGAGTTGACCGTTGTCAACAGATAATTAATAAGGGGAAAAGTTTCTTCTCGAAACTATATTCAATATAATAATAAGTCGGGATAATATTCACCGACGATCTGAAATTATTCGAATAATATTTCTGAATCAGAAAGTATATCAGGATCTATGATCTTTAAATCAATAACAATCCTTAAATAAATAATCATTAATTAAATAGTAGTCTATAAATAATTAATTGATAATTGATATTAATCATACCTCGAATGAATTATTCTCTAAACGATTTATTTAAATAATATTCCTCAATTAGTTTGTGTTTACATAATTAATAATCTATAATGATTAATCGGGTTTGAAATAAATAATCGTTGAAGTATACTATTCCTATAATAAAGGAATACGTATATAGTATTTATTATCCGAAGCAATAAAATATAGTTGAGGGAATATGCTTGTTGGGAAATCGTTTTAAAAGTTCGAGGTGTTTTAATGTTTCTTAAATGGACGATGAGTCCCTTTAAAACGTACTACTATGGACTTATAACTGCCCTATGATATCTCCGGAACGATTCCCGGGTTTTATCTTAAATCCCGACCGACCCTCGGTCTTATATAACACATCACGCTTAAAGCGAAATAACATTTCACGATATATACTTATCGTACAACATCGCTATATTATGTGAAAATTCAAAAACTACGTATCATGACAAACATGGTATTTAAGCGATGATAGTAAAACAATCATTTCACAACACAACAATAAAAATGGAGTTGGGTTTGTAAACTTGCCTGGGTATCTCGAGGTGGAGGATGCTCTAGGTTCCGCCCCGAAATCTATAACCATAAACATATTTCATTTCGTTAGGTTCCGTCCTAACTTACGGTAACTCGCACTCATGTGCTACTCATTATACACCCTCTCAATTCATAATACCCTTAATATTTCTTTTAAGTCATAAACACTTTATGGTCACTTCATTTTCCTAAGTATCTTAAGTTCATTCTCAATATCGTCGTCGGCTCCGCTTAAGGATTCTTACGGTTTCTACTCGCGCGGTCTCGGCTCCGACATTTTTATAAAATTGAGAAATCATTATTTTCACTTGAATTTTTTATAAAAGTTAGGAAACTCAATATTTTACTCACTGTAAAAATATCATGATTTATGAACATTATTTAGTCTATCCTTTATATTTTCAAAGTTCGTGATTCGTAGCAGTTTTTGTCGCGTAAATCACTTTTACTCAAACGACCATAACTTTTGATCCGTAAATCGGAATCAAGTGATTCAAGCGCCTAAACGATCCTTATAAAATTTTCTATCCTAAACAGATGTTATTTCTCAAGAATCTACAGTTTACAACTTCGGGACTTTCTGCAGAATCTTAAAATTACGGTTTGTTGGTTTTAACAAAGTTACGTTTACGATCGGGGTTTCGTTTACGCCTTAACTATCAACATAACCACCAACAATCATCATATAATCATCAACACACAAAATCCTCTCAAGAACATAATGTTCTTGAGGCAATAACAACCAACCTTAAATCTACTTAACTAAATCATCGAGATTTTATCAATAACACTTAGTAAGCTAGGTTTACTAACACCTACTAAATGGATCTTAAACATGAACCTTAAATAAAGTTAGGCCAAAGATTTTTACCTTTCTTGAAAGCTTGAGATGTTTTCTTGAGGATGGTGGAGGCTTGGAAGTGCTTGGTATGATTTTTGGAACCTAAAACCACCATTAAAATCAAGAACCAAAGAGAGGTTACTATTCACACTATTCACTAGTGAGTGTCTTGAATTTATTCCACCCATCAAACCTTGATAAAAAGAGATGAAATATTTTTCTTACCTTAGTTTAGTTGCTAGGAGGCTTGTGAATTAATTGTGTGATTTTACAAGAACTAGAGCTTGGAGTTTTGAATTCCCATTTCCCTTTTTTTCTTCAAATTGCCGAATGGGAGCTTTGTGAGGGGGGGGGATATTTATAGCACTTGGTTGCTTCTCTTGGATGATTTCTAGGTCGCTTCTTGGAAGGTGACTTGATATCTTTGCAATTTGATCTTTATTCATCCTAGGATAGCCTTAGGTTTATTCCTTATCTCCAAATCCATGGACATATCTTTGTAGCTTGCTAGCTTACAAGCTAAACTACAAGGTTAGCTCCTTAGCACACTATTTGCTAGCTAGCTTGGTCATCCTAGGGTTAGCTCACTATTTGATGAAGTAACCATGGTTACTTCCTTACCATGGTTTGGTTAGTGCGTTACATTTAATTAATCGTTTACGCGTTCGTTCGGTTACTTAAACGTTCTCCGCAATACTTATTCGTAAATGGTTCGCAATGTAATTCTTTTCATATTTATTCCTTATATTTTTATTTTTCCTACTTGAATATAAATTTGTAGGATTTTAATCTCGTAATTATATTGTGATTCCCGTAATCCTTGATAAGTCGTAATTACGGTCGTTTTTCAAAGTTCGTTTTCTTCGAAAACTAATAGCGTTTACATACACTCATTTGGTACGTATAGTCGTGATATCAATTCCGAAACTCATTTTCTTATGCACTATATAGTGTGGGCTCAAAAGTTTTTCCCGTCTGTCAGGGTTACTATTCATTAAATGTTTTACAGGGTCTCAAAAATTCGAGTTATTACAGTCTTCCCAATCAATTAGAAAATAAGTGGGGATATCTATTCCTCATGGTGTCTTCAAGTTCCCAAGTTGATTCCTCAACATTTTGATTTCTCCACAAGATCCTAACTAGCTTCACCATTTTCTTCCTCAACACTTGTTCTTTCCGGTCCATTATCCTAACTGGCTGCTCGATGTAGGTCAGGTCTATTTGTAAATCTACCTGCTCGTACTCTATTACATGTCGGGCATCGACATGGTACTTTCTCAACATGGATACGTGAAACACGTTGTGTACTTGTTGCAAATTAGGAGGCAAGGCGATCTCGTAAGCTAGAGGTCCTATCATCCTCAAAATTTCAAAGGGTCCTATGAATCTGGGACTCAGCTTACCTTGCTTTCCAAATCTCATCACTCCTTTCCACGGAGATACCTTCAATAACACAGAATCTCCTACTTCATATTCTCTATCCTTCCTGGTCTGGTCGGCGTACTTCTTTTGTCTGTCCTGGGCTGCTACCAGTCTCTTCCTGATGAGTTCTACCATTTCTATGGTCTGCTGGACTAACTCTGGTCCTAATATGTTGTGTTCTCCAACTTCATCCCAACACAGGGGAGAGCGACATCTTCTCCCGTAAAGAGCTTCATACGGGGGCATTCCTATGCTAGCGTGATAGTTATTGTTGTAAGAAAATTCTATCAGGGGTAAGTGATCATCCCAATTTCCTTTGAAATAGATGGCACACACTCGCAGCATGTCTTCAAGGGTCTGTATAGTCCTTTCGCTTTGTCCATCAGTCTGGGGGTGGTAAGCAGTACTCATGTTTAGTCTGGTGCCTACACATTCCTGGAAGCTTCTCCAAAATCGGGAATTAAACCTCGGGTCTCTATCTGACACTATGGCTACAGGAACGCCGTGTCTTATTACAATTTCCTTCAAGTAAATATCTACCAACTTGTCTACGGTGTACCTTTCGTTGATTGGTAGGAAGTGTGTAGACTTGGTCAGTCTATCAATGATAACCCATATAGCATCGTGATTAGTCTTTGTCCTTGGTAAGCCTGTCACAAAATCCATGGCTATGTGTTCCCATTTCCATTCCGGAATTTTCAGG
The DNA here is from genome assembly GCF_009905375.1 of Apium graveolens. NCBI lineage: Eukaryota > Viridiplantae > Streptophyta > Magnoliopsida > Apiales > Apiaceae > Apium > Apium graveolens. Next base: position 61,516,534 of record NC_133650.1, read on the forward strand.
GGTCGCAACAGTCCACTAGGTCGCTGGTGTTCCGCCTTCACTCTCTGGCATGCCAAGCACTTGCTGACCCACTCCGCTACTTCTCTCTTCATGTTAGGCCACCAATAATATTCCTTAAGGTCACGGTACATTTTCGTACTTCCTGGGTGGATTGAATATCTAGAGCTGTGCCCTTCATGCAACAGCTCGTCCTTTAATTCTTGCACATTCGGAATCCAAATTCGGGATGCATACCTCATGATCCCTTCCTCATCCTTCTCGCATCTCACTTCTTCACCGGTCAATGTCCCTTTTTCCTCACTCATCTTCTTTTCCTGACATACTCGTATCTTTGTAGTCAGTTCTGGTACTAGCTTAATCTCAAATAATCCTTCTGTTTCCTTATCGGTCATCCTCACGTCAATTTCCATCTTCTCAAATTCCTTAATTAATTCCTCCGATGTCATTATCATCTTGAGTCTTTCCTTCCTACTAAGGGCGTCAGCCACCACATTAGCTTTACCCGGGTGATACAAAATTTCATAGTCGTAGTCTTTTATCAACTCTAACCATCTCCTCTGTCTCATGTTCAGTTCCTTCTGAGTAAAAATATATTTGAGGCTTTTATGGTCAGTGTAGATCTCGCATTTCTCACCGTATAGGTAGTATCTCCAAATTTTTAGGGCAAATACTATGGCTGTTAATTCTAGGTCATGCGTAGGGTATCTGCTCTCATATTCCTTCAATTACCGAGAGGCATACGCTATAACTTTGCCGTGCTACATTAGTACACATCCTAATCCTTTAAGCGATGCGTCGCTGTATATCACAAACTTTCCCTTTCCATCGGGAAGAGCGAGCACTGGTGCTGACACCAGCCTCTTTTTCAGTTCTTGAAAACTCTCCTCACACTTTTCCGTCCATACGAACTTTTCTGCCTTCCGGGTAAGTCTAGTCAGTGGACCGGCTATCTTAGCGAAGTCTTGCACGAATCTTCGGTAATATCCTGCTAAACCCACGAAACTCCTAACCTCTGTTGGGGTTGCTGGTCTTTCCCAATTGGATACCGCCTCTATCTTGGCAGGGTCAACTAAAAATCCTTTGCTACTCACCACATGTCCTAAAAACTGAACTTCTCTCAACCAAAATTCGCACTTCGAGAACTTGGCATATAATTTCTCATTCCTCAAGATTTCTAAGACTATCCTCAAATGTTCTGCATGTTCTTCCTCTGTCTTTGAGTAGATCAGAATATCATCTATAAAAACTATCACACATATATCCAGGTACTTTTTGAACACTCTATTCATCAAATCCATAAAGGCTGCGGGTGCATTGGTTAATCCAAACGACATGACTAAGAACTCATAGTGTCCATACCTAGTGCGAAAAGCAATCTTTGGTATATCTTCCAGTTTGATTTTCAACTGGTGATATCCTGTCCTTAAATCTATTTTGGAAAAATGTACAGCTCTTTTGAGTTGGTCGAATAGGTCATCAATTCTGGGAAGAGGGTACCTATTCTTTATAGTCAGCTTATTCAGCTCTCGATAGTCTATATATAATCTCATGCTGCTGTCCTTTTTCTTTATGAATAGTACTGGTGCTCCCCATGGTGACATACTGGGCCTTATCATTCCGTTATCTAATAATTCTTGCACTTGAGAAGCTAGTTCTTTCATCTCAACTGGGGCTAACCTATATGGGGCCTTGGATACTGGTGCCGTCCCTGGTGCTAACTCTATAGCGAACTCTATTTCCCTGTCAGGTGGTAATCCTGGTAAGTTTTCTGGAAATACATCCTCGAATTCGTTTACTATGGGTATGTCCTGTATGTTGGGGACCTCCTTCTGGGTATCTATCATATAAGCCAAATAGGCCTCGTTACCATTCCTTAACAATCTCTTTGCTTGAAGCATGGTCAAAAATTTCTGGTTCTGTCATTGACCTTTAAACACTACTTCTTTGTAATAACCCCAATTTTTGGAAATTTTTGAAACCCTTATGAATAGTGTTTTTGCTGAATGAGAAAAATTTTCATGCCACGCTATGTAGGGGTTCTGTTATTGATCTTATGGGATATTATTAGTACTCTATGTGGTATATAAGTGTATGTAAAGATCGTCAGAATCCAATTCCGAACACTTTGATTTTTCCCGGAAATCCACAAGATACGGAGAGAATTGAGTATAAGGTAACAGGATAAAAAGGATTTAAATTAAAGGATTATAAGAGAGGATCATAGAAGGAATACAATATATTGAGAAAGGTTAAGGGAACCTAAGTAATAAGATCCCGGGTATGATCCCTCAAACGATAAACGAGAACGAAAGATAAGCGAACCGTAAAACAAATAAGTGACCAAGAGACAAGCTTGTACAAGAAGCCAGGGATTGTGACATCATAAAACCACAAGGTGTGGACAAGTGGGAGCATTATGACATGTGCAAGGTGACACAAGCATGACATGGGAAGGAAGGAGGTGTGGTGGCTTTTTAACCACACAAATTCAAGGGCAACAAGGTAATTAACTAAATCAAACACAAAAACAAGCCAACCAAGCCAAGAAAAATCATTTTCATCAAAATCAAAAAGAAACCAAGGCATGGTTCATCATGCTCTCGGCTTTTTACTATTGCAAATGGGCAAGAATTCAAAAACTCAAGATCCAAGCCTCCTAAATTGGTGAGTTAATTCCCTAATCATCTTCATGCTTAGTTAGGGCTATATCATGAGTTTAAGCCATCAATTCCTTCTCCATCTTCTCCATTTAATCAAAGAAGAAGACTATGAATAGTGTTTTCAAGTTTTTAACTTGAAGTTTTTCTTATTTTTCTTGAAGATCCAAGCATTCTTAAGACTTCTCAAAGCTTCTTAAGGCTTCCTAGCTCCTCCCACCACTCAAAGGAAGGTATACCATCTCCAAACCCTAGAGTCCTATATATTATAAGATGATTTTGATTAGTAGGATGATTTTGTAGCTTGTTGTTGTGATTAGAGTTTGGGATTTGAAATGGTAGTGAAATGGAATGGTAAATGTTGAGGTTTTGATGAAAAGAACTTAAGTATGATTAAAGTTAAGCTTAGGCATAAGTATGAATGATTAAATTGAATTGGTTGGGGTTGTTATGATGTGATGAGGATGGATGTTGGTTGTATGTTGGATTTGAGGTTGATTTGGAATGGGTTTGAATGGTTTAAAATATTGGAAATCGCGTAAATATAGCCGTCGTAACGTCCGATTTTCTTTGGACTGTTTTTGTGCATAGCATTAGGACCCGAGAACCCCCTGCTAGATTATGACCACTGCCATGTTTAGATAGCTCATGTTATGAGCTTCGTTTTGATATGTAGTTCGTTCGATTCCGATGCACGGTTTAGGAGAAACGACCGTTTCAAGTAACGGCGTTTCGTGAACGAAACTTTTCCCCTCGCCTTACTTTGAAACATAGGTTAAAGACCAATAAGGGTTAATTAATGTATGAAACATTTATGGTAAGTGTGTTAGGCAGTTGGTAAGACACTCGCGAAGGAATTGCCTTAAAACTCGTAATGGTTAAATTATTAAAAATGGTGGAGCCGAGGGTACTCGAGTGACTTAAGAGAATCAGTAAGCGCAAAGCGAGCGTTAGAGTCTAATTTGGTTAAAGTATAGATTTACAAGTGACTTTGGTTTAATTCCAACTCACATGTTGTTTATAGGTTATCAGACTCGTCCCGAGCCATTTGTAACCCCCAGTCGCTCAGGCAAGTATTCTATCCGTTATACTGTTGTTGTGATGTATACATTTGTATATGCATGATCTTGCGATAAATGCATATTGGTTATTTAGCAAATTCTTGCGATATATTGTAGCATGTGATATGGTATATATGCATGCCTATTTCATATTCTTGAAATATATATCTGTTGGTTCAGTTGATAATACCTATGCTAGAGAATAGCGGTAACTTGCATATACCCTTAGTATAGGGACCCAAAGGTGAAAATATTTTCTAAAACCGGGAGTCGAGGATCCCGAGTAGATTTTGTATATATGGATATGGATATATATATATATATATATATATATATATATATATATATATATATCGAATAAGGTTTATTCGATAACTTTAACTTTATTTTATTATTGAATATTATTTGAATATTCATTCGAGGGCTTATGACTCTTTTATATTATTTATTGAATATTATTTGAATATTCATTCGAGGGCTTGTGACTCTTTTATATTATTTATTGAATATTATTTGAATATTCATTCGAAGGCTTATGACTCAGTTTATATTATTTAATGAATATTATTTGAATATTCATTTGAGGATCTATGACTCCGATTATTTGCTGAGGTATATTCTTTATTTTATTAAAGAATAAGGTGTCAATAATCAAACTTATTTTCGATTATTCAAATAAAGATAATACTTTCATATAAGTATATCTTTGGTTATTTAATACTCGTTTCAAGTATAAATTTTAATACTTCTACTTCAATTATTTTTATAAAGATTATTCTTTATGGGAATATTATTTAAATAATAATATTCAGTCATTTTCTAAATATTCTGGGGACTGATTTACTTCATTAAATCAGCTTTACTCCAAACACTCTATAAAGTGTTTTCGAGTCTTCAAAATGATTTTTAAAGTCAGAGCGGATCCCAAAACTCATTTTTATATTTAAGATCTTCCTTTTTTAAGGGGATTTAAATACTCGCTCAAAACCTGGGGAATCCGGCTCTGTGGTGTATTTTATATTCGCAACGAGGTTGCAGTTTTGGTAAATGAATTGATTACTTGCCCAATGTTCGGGAAGTAAGCCCATCTAATTGAGTCGGCATAAGCGACAGGCCGGGGTACGGTCTATGAAAGTGTAAGTGGCTGGGTGGCAGTCCATCAACGCGTAAGAGGCCGGGTGGCGGTCCAGCACTAGGTCCTTATGTGGCCAGGGTGATGACCGGTGGGAAATTCATCCATCTACTAGTAGAAAAGGTTACTTATTGGTATCTTTGCCTGATAAGCAAGATATCTGGTTTATGCCAAAATTCTTTTCCTTTCCAAAATTCATTGGATGTTTCAAACTCTGTTCATACTTTACATAACAGAGGTTCCAGGAAATGTTTAAGAGATATATATATATGTGGATATATATATATCGGGACTAAATAAAGTATCTCGTAACTTTATTTCATTCAATAATATTTCAAAGATTGAATCTATTCAAATCTTGTCTTGTAGTCTCATCTATGTGATGAACTTTTGAAACTGATTATAACTTGAACGGTGGTAGTTCAAGTAGTATTGGGAAAGATATAAGTATATTGGGGTATTTGGTAACCTCATCTTTTATACTTATATCTAATTAATAATTGTCTTATGAATGACAAAGATTTTCAGAAAAACGTTGAGACAAGGTTAGATATATGAGATCACCTTGCAACGATATTTTTTTATACAGTTATACACTGGGACTTTGTGTATATTATGCATGGAAGAGGACTTCCAATATTTTGAAAAGTATATATATGTATATATACTGAATATTTTGCAACTTCATCGCATTAAGATATCAAACTTGGTTCATTTCTTTTGACCAAGACTTTCATGAGTATTATGAGTAGGCTCATATATTGTAAATCATTATACATATTATTTTGGTGGGCTTGCTGCTCACCCTTGCTTTATTTCTTCATCACACAACAACAGTTAGGAAAGATGGCCAGACTCCAGCAGACCCAGCGCAAGCGCGTGGGAAGCGTCCCGCGTCTTCCCGTTGATGTTGTAGCTGCTATAGCTGCAGAGGTAGATCTATTGTTGATCAGACCATCTACTTTTGAGAATCAATTATGTATAATTATAACTTGTGGCAGATAATGGCAATTAACTGTAAATTTATCAAGTAATCATTTTGGGTTGTAATAACTTTTAAATTGTGGATTCAAAGACTTGTACTTATTTAAATTTCATCTCTGAGACTATAACGGGTTGTGGTGTGTGTTAGTGTGGGGTCACAGCATAAGGTTATTTTTTATTAATTAAGTGAAGTGATATTGTGGAAAGAAAGACCGTGACGACCCGGATCCCCGACCCCGGATCTGGGGGTGTTACATTCTTTATAATTCTACACTCTTATCTTAACTTTCTTCTGTTCACAATCTATTTGCGCTCCGTTACTGGATAACCAATCCATTCCTAAGATCACATCAAATTCTCCTAATGCGAATGGTATTAGGTCGACCTCGAAGATCTTCCCTTCTAATTTCAGCTTGCACTTAGGGTATATTTGATTTACAGGGATTATTTCTTTGTTTGCTATTTCCACTCGTAATACCTCACGTAAGGGTATGGCATTAAGTTTTAACTTGCTAGCAAAATCTTGAGATATAAAAGACTTGGTTGCTCCAGAATCAAATAGGACATTTGCATGTTCGGAATTTAACAAAAGGGTACCTGCTATCACGTAAGTGTTTCGGACAGCATCCTGAACAATCATGTTGAAGGTCCTAGTGGCTGGAGGTCGGTTGGATGCAGCTCTACTCATTCCTGAGGCTGGGGGCTTCAACATTGGGCAATCCCTCTTCATGTGCCCTACCTTCCCACATTGGAAACATGTTACTTTGGGCCGGGTGCAACTGTTGGCAAGGTGCCCGATTTGGTCACACAGGTAACATCTCAGAGGGGCTCTTGTCTGGGTACACACTCCAAGGTGCCTCTTCTTACAGGTTGGACATTCTGGTATTGGGACACGTGGTTGGCTATGAAATGTTGCCCTAGATTGTCCGCCGCCCTGGCCAACGCTCTCACTTGGGGCCTTTCTGAATCCGGGGCCTCTTGTAGGTTGGGACACCGCTCCCCTGACGAACTTGCTTGGAAGGCTCCTATTCCCGGTTCCTATTCCTTGGCTTCCTATTTTCCTCTTCCTATTCTCCTTTTCTTTCACAGTCTGTTCACTGCCAGCTTCAACAATCGAGGCTTTTGGTACTAAGGTGGCATAGTCTGTCAGCTCTAACACTGCTACTCGGTTCTGTATCCATTGTTAAAGACCAAGCTGAAACCTTCGCGCTTTCTTTTCTTCGGTATTTACAAACTCAGGCACAAATCTAGACAACTCAGTAAATTTGGCCTCATATTCTGCCACGGTCATCTTATCCTGTTTCAACTCCAGAAACCTAATCTCCATTTGGGTTTCCATAAACCTAGGTAAGTACTTGTCTAAGAACAGTCGGGTAAATCTATCCCATGGAATCACAGCATCAGTTTCTAGGTTTCGTTTGGACTCCCACCAGTAGTTAGCTTCTCCTTTCAGCATGTAAGAAGCGAAAATGGTCTTATGTCGTTCCTCAACTCCTAGTATCTTGAAGGACTTTTCTATCTCTTTCAGCCAGGCCCGTGCTTCAATGGGGTCGGCAGATCCTAGAAACTCTGGGGGTTTGAGGGATTTGAAGGCTCTAAAGGCAGTAACTGCAGTCTGTTGGGCAACATGGGGCTGTGGTGGAATAGGCTGTTGGTTCATATTTGCTCTCAGCAGTTCCATAAATTCATTCATGGGGTTCCCTCCCTGTTGGGTATCCTCAGCCTCTTCTTCTATATATTCTTCCTCATCATATTCATTATAGTCTATGTCTTCTTCACTTTCCTCATTTACTACTGGGTCACCTCGTTGTTGGTTAACAGACTCTGTGGGCTGTGCCCTGGTTCCTCTTCTACGGTGTGGCATTATTCTGATAAGGAAAATTGGTCACATGATTATAACAGTTAGGTTATTTTATTCATATATAAGCATGTCATTTATTACATAACAGGTTTTATAAAGTGCATTAATATAGACATCATTTCTTAATAACTGCTTAGATATATATTCATAAGATCTCCCAATTATATCTCGGGGATGAAACAACTAGCCGAGTTCATACATGCCTGATTACAATCTATCACTACTAGTTCTAAATACTGAAATGAAAATACCTAAGCCGTGTACCCTGAAAGGCTAGAAACGTTATCTACTACTAGCAATCCTATCAAAATTGGTGACAAGTCACTCAGCCTTTTTCAAGGTCTACATCTAGTCACTAATCTCTCAGTCACTATCACTGTGAGTGAGGTCACTCACCCTCCTCATCGCTCCTGCAATCATCATTTCTGCATCAACTACTGGGATGTATCCTCCCACTGATGTCATCCTCATCTGAACCCAGGTACGGAGCTCGGTCCCATCGATCTCTCTACGGGCTATGGCTGGGGAAGCAGCTCTGAAATCTCTGGGGTATCCTAGTCGGGTGGTCTCTCAGCTGTCAGTGCCTGGCGTAACTCAACAATGCTGGCAAACGCTGCTGTGATCTCAGCATTAAGCTGACCCACTACCCAATCGTGTATGGCTACATGCATGGTCGCCGGTGGTGGTAGAGGTGAATCTGGGTCGCTAGAGCATATGTTATGGACCTCATGGAACTGTGCGCGTATCGCCTCCTCATCATCGTCATCAGTATAGGACATAGGGCTCTGGATCCCTGGGGGTGGTGTAGGAGAGCGAATAGCCTGGTGTGGGTACATCTCTACATCTCTCCATATTACGCCATTAGCTACGGGGACAGGAAGCTCAGTCTCCACCTCTAGGACATCCTCAGTAGGGTCATCGTCTGAATCATCAATGGGTGGGCTCTCTGGCTCGGGAATAGGGTTATGCTCAGGAATCATGACATCATCAACAGGGTCAACCTCCCTCCTAGGCTCCACTGGTACCTGACACAATAGGCAAGGTGTTACTAACTTAGAGTTGGAATTCCCTTGAGGGTAAAACAGTCAAGACTACCCGTGTAGCCCGACGACGAACTCGACTTGAGCTCTAATTGATTGTTTTATTATTCTTAGGTCTACATATTTTATATCGTATCGTTTCCAAGATTTGATAACCTATGGCTCTGATACCATTTCTGTGGCACCCCAAAACCCGGGGTCAGGAGTCTCGGAAGCCACGCTATATAAACTCACACAACTCACACTACAATATGTAAATACTCACGCTTCACGACCCCACACTTAACACACACACACACTTACAAGTTATTGTCTTGGAAACGAACCATCATTACTAGAGAAATTTTATTACAACCCCAATATAATTAGTCTTATCGGGGGGTGACCTTTAAGTAAGGTTAATCCGCCGGCCAAATATACGTTTCTTATTTCTTATCTTACATAAACCATATTTATAAATAAGTCGAACTATGAACAACGGAAAACTAATCCAGCTTATTCCGACTACCTGAGGTACCACACCAAACAATCTACGGAACAGCTGGCCATTTCCTACCCATTTCCTGGCCGTGGTTCTCATGGCAGGCATCTTGATTCACTGTTGTGTTGTATCAATTTAAGAAAACAAGTGTGAGCTATGATGCTCAGCATAATAATGTACAGTATGAAAATGACTGTATAATAACATCATATTTTATGTATGTGTTTTATTTAAAAGTAGATTTCTTGGTGTCCCACACCTTCTTATGAAAACAATTCTTTAAGGGGTTTTATAACCTGCGAATACCTTAATAGTAATCCCAGCACCAAGGCTTGGGTTACGGTATTGCATATCAATTCCAATTGGAAGAGTTTGGACATCTCACATGAGCCACCGCATACGATGATCAGTCGTCCTACGAAAGTAAGCTTCTTTACTAGTAAAAGGACGAACACCGTCATCTCTCGGGTATCACCCTGGCCGCATTCGGGCTACGTGTCCCATTTTCGGGTATGCAAATACTTCACAAGTTCCTGAGTACACAGAGTACCTTCGCCTGCGGTACCTTTGGTAGCCCATCTAGCACACGTAGTAACAGAGTCTACCCCTCCATTGTCCTTCAACATAATTCTATCAATCTCGAGAACTCGAACCACATTGAAGTTCCCCAAGCGTTTTGCTTGTTGATAGAGATAGTTTACCTTTTTTTTTAAAAATATAAGTGTATATATATGTATATACGTACTTCCGAGAATTTCGGAGGAAGTACTAGGGATGTGAGTTGACCGTTGTCAACAGATAATTAATAAGGGGAAAAGTTTCTTCTCAAAACTATATTCAATATAATAATAAGTCGGGATAATATTTACCGACGATCTGAAATTATTCAAATAATATTTCTGAATCAGAAAGTATATCAGGATCTATGATCTTTAAATCAATAACAATCCTTAAATAAATAATCATTAATTAAATAGTAGTCTATAAATAATTAATTGATAATTGATATTAATCATACCTCGAATGAATTATTCTCTAAAAGATTTATTTAAATAATATTCCTCAACTAGTTTGTGTTTACATAATTAATAATCTATAATGATTAATCGGGTTTGAAATAAATAATCATTGAAGTATACTATTCCTATAATAAAGGAATACGTATATAGTATTTATTATCCGAAGCAATAAAATATAGTTGAGGGAATATGCTTGTTGGGAAATCATTTTAAAAGTTCGAGGTGTTTTAATGTTTCTTAAATGGAAGATGAGTCCCTTTAAAACGTACTACTATGGACTTATAACCGGCCTATGATATCTCCGGAACGATTCCCGGGTTTTATCTTAAATCCCGACCGACCCTCGGTCTTATATAACACATCACGCTTAAAGCAAAATAACATTTCACGATATATACTTATCGTACAACATCGCTATATTATGTGAAAATTCAAAAACTATGTATCATGGCAAACATGGTATTTAAGCGATGGTAGTAAAACAATCCTTTCACAACACAACAATAAAAATGGAGTTGGGTTTGTAAACTTGCCTGGGTATCTCGAGGTGGAGGATGCTCTAGGTTCCGCCCGGAAATCTATAACCATAAACATATTTCATTTCGTTAGGTTCCGTCCTAACTTACGGTAACTCGCACTCATGTGCTACTCATTATACACCCTCTCAATTCATAATACCCTTAACATTTCTTTTAAGTCATAAACACTTTATGGTCACTTCATTTTCCTAAGTATCTTAAGTTCATTCTCAATATCGTCGTCGGCTCCGCTTAAGGATTCTTACGGTTTTTACTCGCGCGGTCTCGGCTCCGACATTTTTATAAAATTGAGAAATCATTATTTTCACTTGAAATTTTTATGACAGTTAGTAAACTCAATATTTTACTCTCTGTAAAAATTTCATGATTTATGAACACTTTTTAGTCTTTCCTTTATATTTTCAAAGTTCGTGATTCGTAGTAGTTTTTGTTGCGTAAATCACTTTTACTAAAATGACCATAACCTTTGATCCGTAAATTAGAATCAAGTGATTCAAGCACCTAAACGATCCTTATAACATTGTCTATCCTAAACAGAGGTTATTTCTCAAGAATCTACAGTTTACAACTTCAGGACTTTCTGCAGAAACTTAAAGTTACGGTTTATTGGTTTTAACAAAGTTACGTTTACGATCGGGGTTTCGTTTACACCTTAACTATCAACACAACCACGAACAATCATCATATCATCATCAACACACAAACTCCTCTCAAGAACATCATGTTATTGAGGCAATAACAACCAACCTTAAATCTACTTAACTTAATCATCAAGATTTCATCAATAACACTTAGTAAGCTAGGTTTACTAACACCTACTAAATGGATCTTAAACATGAACCTTAAATAAAGTTAGGCCAAAGATTTTTACCTTTCTTGAAAGCTTGAGATGTGTTCTTGAGGATGGTGGAGGCTTGGAAGTGCTTGGTATGATTTTTGGAACCTAAAACCACCATTAAAATCAAGAACCAAAGAGAGGTTACTATTCACACTATTCACTAGTGAGTTTCTTGAATTTATTTCACCCATCAAACCTTGATAAAAAGAGATGAAAGATTTTTCTTACCTTATTTTAGTTGCTAGGAGGCTTGGGAATTAATTGTGTGATTTTACAAGAACTAGAGCTTGGAGTTTTGAATTCCCATTTCCCTTTTTTTCTTCAAATTGCCGAATGGGAGCTTTGTGAGGGGGGGGGGTATTTATAGCACTTGGTTGCTTCTCTTGGATGATTTTTAGGTTGCTTCTTGGAAGGTGACTTGATATCTTTGCAATTTGATCTTTATTCTTCCTAGGATAGCCTTAGGTTTATTCCTTGTCTTCGAATCCATGGACATATCTTTGTAGCTTGCTAGCTTACAAGCTAAACTACAAGGTTAGCTCCTTAGCACACTATTTTCTAGCTAGCTTGGTCATCCTAGGGTTAGCTCACTATTTGATGAAGTAACCATGGTTACTTCCTTACCATGGTTTAGTTAGTGCGTTACGTTTAATTAATCGTTTACGCGTTCGCTAGATTACTTAAACGTTCTCCGCAATACTTATTCGTAAATGGTTCGCAACGTAATTCTTTTTGTATTTATTCCTTATATTTTTATTTATCCTACTTGAATATAAATCCATAGGATTTTAATCTCGTAATTATATTGTGATTCCCGTAATCCTTGATAAGTCGTAATTACGGTCATTTTTCAAAGTTCATTTTCTTCGAAAACTAATAGCGTTTACATACACTCATTTGGTACGTATAGTCGTGATATCAATTCTGTAACACCCCCAAATCCGGGGTCGGGGATCCGGGTTGTCACGAGTTCCATTTTCCTTAATAATACCCAATCTTAATAAATAATCAACTACTCTGTACGGTGACCCCACAATAAACACACACACCACAAGTTATAGTCTCAGAGATGAATATCCAAAAAAATAACACGAGTCATTTTATTCCAAAATTATATGCCATTACACCTTAAAAGGGTTTCTGAATAGATTTACATTTCTTTGCCATTATTATAATTGATAAAGATATATAAGTCTGGTATATCAAAAGTTGAAAGCCTAGCCTATTGGTAGTTCCTACCTCAGCTACAGCGACATCAACGCCTATAGGAAACTGCGGAACGTTTCCTATCCGCTCGCGAATTGGGAGCTTGGTCCTGTTCATCTTTTCTATCTGTTGTTGTGTGATGAAAGAAGAAAGCAAGGGTGAGCAACAAGCCCACCAAAATAATATGTATAATGATTAACTATATATGAGCATTCTCATAGTACTCATGAAAGTCTTGGTCAAGAAGAAATGAACCAAGCTGATATCTTAACGCGACCAAGTCGCAAAATATTTAGTATATATGTATATATATACTTTTCAAAATCTTGGAAGTCCTCTTCCATGCATAATATACACAGAGTTCCAGTTTATAACTGTATAAAACTATCGTTGCAAGGTGATTTCATATATCTAACCTTGTCTCAACGTTTTTCCGAAAATCTTTGACATGCACAAGATAATCATTTACTAGATATAAGTTTAAAAGATGAAGTTACAAGATACTCCAATATACTTATATCCGAATACTACTTGAACTACCACCGTTCAAGTTATAATCAGTTTCAAAAGTTCATCACCCAGATGAGACTACAAGATAAGACTTGAATAGATTCAATCCTTGAAATATCATTATAAATAATGAAGTTACGAGATACTTCATTAAGTCCCGATATATATATTCACCTATATATATATACATTTCATACACTCCTTGAAAACCTCTGTTATGAAAATTATAAACAGAGTTGCAATATCCAATGAATTTTGGAAAGGAGAAAACCTTGGCATAAACCTGATATCTTGCTGATCAGGCAAAGATACCAATAAGTAACCTTTTCTACTAGTAGATGGATGAATCCCCCACTGGTCATCACCCTGGCCACATAAGGACCTTGTGCTAGACCACCACCCGACCTCTTACGCGTTGATGGACTACCACCCAGCCACTTACACTTTGATAGACCGTACCCCAGCCTGTCGCTTATGCCGACTCAATTAGATGGACTTACTTCCCGAACGTTGGGCAAGTAATCAAATTGTTTTCTCAAAACAGCAACCACGTTGCGAATGTAAAATACACCACAGAGCCGGATCCCCAAGGTTTTGAGCAAGTATTTAAATCCCCTTCAAAAGGAGGATCTTAAATATAAAAGAATGAGTTTTGGGATCCGCCCTAACTTTTAGAAATCATTTTGAAGACTCGAAAACATTTTTAAGAATGTTTGGAGTACTGCTGATTTATTAAAGCAAATCAGTCCCAATATATTAGAAATATCTGAATATTATTATTTAAATAATATTCTCATAAAGATAATCCTTATAAAAATAATCGAAGTAGAAGTGTTAAAACTCATACTTGAAATGAATATTAAATAACCAAAGATATACTTATACGAAAGTACTATCTTTATTTGAATAATCAAAAGTAAGTTTGATTATCGAAACATTATTCTTTAACAAAATAAAGAATATTATTTAATAAAAATAAGCGAGTCATAAGCCCTCGAATGAATATTCAAAATAATATTCATTAATAAAATAAAGGGAGTCATAAGCCCTCGAATGAATATTCAAAATAATATTCATTAATAAAATAAACGGAGTCATAAGCCCTTGACTGAATATTCAAAATAATATTCATTAAATAAATAAAATAAGGTTATCGAATAAACCTTATTCGATTAATAGTTTTGAAAACTATATCAATATATATATATATATATAAATAAATAAATAAATATATATATATATATATATATTATACTCGGGAACATCGACTCCCGGTTTTAGAAAATGTTCACCTTTGGGTCCCCTATACTAAGGGTATACGCAACCATTGCTTAGCTCTAGCATAGGTATTATGCAACTATTAAGCATTTGAACCAACAAATATATATCAAGATTACGAAATAGACATGCATATATACCATATCACATACTCCAATATATCGCAAGAATTTGCTAATAACAATCATGCATCTATCACAAGATAATGCATATACACATATACATCACAACAACAGTATAACGGGTAGAAAACTTGCCTGAGTGCTCCCGGATAGACTTAAGCTTAGAGTGGGTCCGATAACCTATGAATAACAACATAAGTCGGAATTAAACCCCGGTCGCTTAAGAAACTAGACTTTAACCATTTAGAGTCCTAACGTTTGCTTTCGCACTTAACGATTAACTTAAGTCGCTCGAGTACCCTCGGCTCCACCATTTTTAATAAATTAACCATTAAGGGTTTTAAGGCGATTCTTTCGTGAGTACCTTACCAACTGCCTAATCCACTTTACATAATTGTTTCTTACCCCAATTAGTCATTTAAGGTCCTTAACCAAGGTTTCAAAGTAAGGCGAGGGGTAATGGTTCGGTCGCGAAACGCCGTTACTTAAAACGGTCATTTCTCCTAAACCGTACATCGGAATCAAACGAACTACATATCAAAACGAAGCTCGTAACATGAACTATCTAATCATGGCAATGGTCAAAACCTAGCAGTGAGTTCAAGGGTCCTAATGTTAAGAACAAAAACAGCCTAAAGTAAATTGGACATTACGACGGCTATGTTTACGCGATTACCCAAATTTAAAACACTCCAATTCAACCCACAATCAATCCACAATCACAACCCAATAAAAACTCCATCCATACTACATCATAACAGCCCCAACAACGCAACATTAACAATTTATACTTATTCCCCACATGAACTAAAAGCTTTACTTAAGTTCTTTAACTAATTAACAAGATTTACAACTCCAAACACATCACAAAACCAACCAATATCTAAATACACAATAACCATGCCTCTCATGAACCATACCAAACATACTAACTCTAATTTATACAAAAGTAGGGCAAGGGTATGAGATTATACCTTCCTTGGTGAGTAAAAGTACTAGGGAGCTTGGAATCACCCTTGAAAATCCTTACCAAAGCTATATCTAAACAAAAACACAAGATCAAAATTTCAAGTTCTTGAAAAACACTATTCACAAAGAACTTTGATGAATTGATTAGCTATGATAATCATGGAATCTTGAGCTTAAACTTATGGCTCATCTAAGTTATGAATTATAGGAGCTAAAGAAACAAACCTCTTGAATTATGAAGGTGTGTAGCTTAAGTTTTGAAAAATTTCCCTTGATTTTCCATGAAAAAGCCGAGAGCTTGATGAAGAAATGGAGTGTTTTGTGTTTTTTTGTGATTTGTTTTGATTTGCCTTGGTTGGTTGACTTTTGTTTTGCTTTAATCATTTTTAACCATGAAAAAAATTTGTGTGGTTATAAATCAACCACACCTCCTTCCCTTATGGCATGCTTATGTCACCTTTCCTATGTTATCTTGTTGGTTTGATGACATCATCATCCCTAACCTCCTTGATTAACTCTTAATTGCTTGCCTAATGACCGCTGATCTGTTATACGGTTCGCTTAACTTTCGTTCTCGTTTATCGTTTGAGGGATCATACCCGGGATTTTATTACTTGGGTTCCCTTAACCTTTCTCAATACATTATATTCCTTTTATGATCCTCTCTTATAATCCTTGAATTTTAATCCTTTCAATCATGTTACCTTATACTCAATTCTTTCGGTATCTGGTGGATTCTCGGGAAAAATCAAAAGGTTCAAATTTGGATTCTGACGATCTTTACATACACTTATATACCACATAGAGTACTAATAATATCCCAGAAGATCAATAAAAGAACGCCTACATAGTGTGGCATGAAAAGTTTTCTTATTCAGCATAACACTATTCATAAGGGTTTCAAAAATTCCAAAAATTGGGGTTATTACATTCTCCCCTCCTTAAAAGGATTCCGTCCTGGAATCAGATAGAAAATGAATAGGGATACTCTCTTAACATTGCACTTTCTAACTCTCGAGTAAATTTTCCCACATTGTGGTTCTTCCATCAAACTCTGAATAGTTTGATAACCCTTCTCCTAAGCACTTGTTCCTTTTCACTTTATAATTCTTCCTGGTTGCTCCATATAGGTTACGTCAGGTTGCATGTCTATGCGCTCATATGCCCCTATATTTCTGGCATCCGAATTACACTTCCTTAAAATTGATACGTGGAACACGTTATGAACTTGCTACATGTTCGGGGGTAGGGCTAGCTCATATGCTATCCTTCCCAATACGTCTTAATATATCCAAGGGTCCAACAATTCGTGGACTTAAACTTTCCTTTCTTTCCAACCCTCATCAATTCCTTTTTAAGGGAATACTTTTAACAATACAAGGTTCCCTCCTTCATACTCTTTGTCCTTTCATTTGTCAAATCAGCATACTTCTTATGTCCATCTTGAGCTACTCCCAGCCGTCCTCTGATTAGATCTATTATATCCTTGGTCCTTTGGACTACTGCGGGTCCGAGCATCTTGCGCTCTATAACTTCATCCTAACATAAGGGAGATCGACATTGTCTTCCCTCAAGGATCTCATAAGGCGACATCTCGATAATGACATATGATCTATTGTTGTAAGAAAACTCAATCCGTGTTAAGTGATCATTCCAATTTCTTTCAAGTCTATTGCACAGACTCTCATTATAGCTTTTAGCATTAGAGCTTTTGCTTCTCAATACCCATTCTTTTCCAGTTCGTAATCGCTACTACCTTCCGTTCCTAATATTATACTGGTTATACTTTTGCTCATTAGCGTTCTATAACCTTTTAATAACCACGTCAACCTTAGTATCACGAATGTGTTTCCATTCCGAATACCACCATAACTTTACTACTCCTTTTTCAGCTGTTTCTATTTCCCAAAGTTTGATCAATCATATAGAAGTAAAGGAATTTGTTGAGAGATCACTATGATCATGAACACTTGTTATATCGCATAGTTAGTAGAGAAGGTGGCCAGCCTTTAGTACTTGACAAGCAATTAAACAACATGTGGTATCCTACTAGGCTTCTATCACACAGATAGATAGTCATTCGGCAATACCTCCCCTTTTGGAAGGGTTGTTCTTCTCAGCTTACATGAAATGAAAAGAAGAGAAAAGAACGAACTGAAGAGAATTGTATATTCGTAAAAAAAAAATTTATTGCCATAAAATATCTGGCTTGGAATCTACCTCTGAACTATAGAGGTTTGTCATAGGAGAACAAAACATATATGTATTTATATCCACATCAAGTATTATAACATCGTATTTCACATGCCTAAATATTTTTGCTATTCCGTCCATCATTCTATGGACCCATGCTCTTCCTCGAGCTTATACACAATCACTTATGAAACTCTCTCGATATCGAAAATCGAATCTGGGATCTCATTCTAGACATCATCGTTACTAGAATTCTATGCTTGCACCGCAACCTTCCTCATATAGTAATACGACTCTCTTTTCATAAGAGGTAATAAATATTCAATAGGTATATACTCTACTTAATTAGTCTATCAATGATAACTTATACACTACCACGACCCGATTAGTGGTACTCAATCTCAACATCCATTCCAATACAACTCTCACGGTTGTAATCAGCTCATTACTCGCAGAATCATTGCTGCATTACTATGGTCCACCACTGACCTACTGTCGTCATTCACTTTCCATGAAATCTTAATATCTAACCATACGGAGTCCATACATGTCGTATAGAATACTTCTAAGGAGTTAACATAATCACCAATCATAATTCATGAAGAACACTCCAAACTCTGACGTACTTTCATGACATGAAGTAGATAGAATTGCAGAAGAGTTTCAGTCAAAGCAACGATAGCAGGTTAATACCATTCTTAATCGTATGCCTTAAATAGAAGACTTAACTCAAGGGTTCGTCTAGTCCTTTTTGAAACATGGTCCTAGCTTATCTCAAGATAGTATCTTCTGAGATAGATAGCCCGCTCATGGCGATTATACGAATTAAACCTTTACCAAACTACTATTACAGTTGGGTATTGCATAGTCATCAGAAGGAATGTCAATCTTTCAAATCATAATACAATCTTCACGGCTTTAACCATTATCATTGTATTCTTCTGGCACGAGCGCCGATAATTATCCTCTTACCTTTAAAGTGTCGGCCACCTCTTTGGCCTTTCCTGATAGTAAAATTTCCTTACAGTCAATGTCATTTTAACCACCTCCAAATAAATTTTCTACCTCATTTCAATCACAGCTTATGTGAAGATGTTTTCCTTAAAATCTGATGAGTAAAAAAAAATATCACCATTTTTCCATAAGTTATTGCCTCAGTTTTTAGAGGTTAATCACTGTCACGACTGACTCTCAATCATACTTAGAACATCTTTTATCTTAAGTCCTAATTGCCCTAAACAATTTCGACCATTACTGGTTTGATCCATACTTTCTCGTGGTTTAATACGTGCCCCACTTGGAATCATTATAATTACGTCATATTTCCTTTATCAACATTTCTATTCTTGAGAATTTTGAATATTACCTTTCTCCTTGTAAAACCTCTAAGGTTATCCTTGAATCGTTCCTCATGTATTCCCTAGATATAGGGCATATCAAGATACCATTTATTAATACCAGAATCATTGTCTATATACTTCTGAACAAATTTCTCCACTGATTTTTTAAGGTTGTTATTACCTTAATCCTTTCCAATTCATACTGTCAAAACTCATACTATCCCTATTGAGGGTGAAATGCCAACCTTTATGGATTCCCCTAGGATTCATTTTAAGTTACTGATGTTCTATCCTTAATTCCACCTTTAAAAAGGTACATGCATCCTTCCATGGATAATCAAGTCATATATCCCTAATAAGGGTGTCTTATTCAATCATTCCCACCTCGATAGTATATGCTGAATTTCACAATAACATCTGTATTCAAAATGAGGTCAATCAATATGGCCTCCAAAAGATAACAACGGTTATCCGCTTTTATTGCCTAAATTGGGTAACGATAACAAGGATGTTCTGGAAGAGATTGGTCGTGTTCTACGTGAACTTCTTCTTAATAATTCCTTATTTACTTTTATTGTTTATCTCAACAGTCATCTCAATGTTGGGATATCTTTCATACCTGGCGCCTCCCTTTTTGGGTATCAAGCCACCGGTCTTACACTTCATATTCTTGAAGGTCACTTCCTTCATCCAATTTTCCTAATTTCTTACTTTCTTGACTCCTCAGTCCATCCGTGTTTCCTTATTAATCAATCGATCTATCTCAAAGTTTCATCGAATACTGTCAACTTCAAGGGAATTAACTATACGTATCGCTTACGCCTTCAAACCTTGAATTTATCTCATGATCAGTCACCATCACACTGATGATGACACACTTCTCTATATTTATTGTAAGGGTTTCTTAGGGTTTCCCATACCTAACTCCCTTATCATTCCTCAAACTCTATTGCCTTTATATTCCTTTCCACTTCAATTCCTTTTTATTTTCCTTTCTCTTATCATTATTTCATGAACCAACACAACATAAGCATTGATTTCAAACATCCCGTCATTCTGGATTCGTGTCCTCAGAATGAATCTTGACAACTATTACAACTTAGGTTCATAATTCATCATACTCGTCCGCTTTTGTTCTGGCTCTAAAGCTTTTATACTACCTCCATAACCTTGGGAAGTACTTTCCCGAAAACAATTGTCTGAACTTTAATCAATTTATTATGACCTCTGGCTCCGTGCCTTTCTTGGTCTTTCACAGTGGGTGGTCTCTCTCTTAGGAGGGTAAGTGACAAAAACAGTCTTTTGTGATTCGTCAATCATTTAGAATCTCAAATGATTCCTGTATTTCCTTTAGCCAGGCTCTTACCTCGACTGGGTCAACCTGTTCCTTGGAACTCTGAGAGCTTAGCGACTTAAAGGTCATGAAAGAATTTCCTACCGTATTGTTTCCTCAAGGTGGTGGTTGGGGATAATAGTCTAAGTTCTTTTTAGACAGGTCCATGAATTGTCGTATAGGAGTACCGTCTCGGGTCTCCTTTCCTTACTCGACTTTCTGTTTCCTTAGTATGAAATGTTTCATCCTTCTCCCATACTTGGGGTTATCTTATACGTTAACATCCTCATTTTCCACTACATTATGTTATGGGTTCCTTCTATCTTGATGGCGACCTCCCTGACTATCATGTTCAGGGTTTGCTCTTAATCTTATTTCTCAAACTAGCTTTCATCTAAGATTTCATCTTTAAGCTCTTGAACATTTGGAACCCAAATTCTGTAGGAATACCTCATTATTCCCTTATCATCTTTCTCGGTATTAATCTTTTATCTAATTGTTGGCTCTCTGCCTTCATTCATCACTTTTTCTGGCACAATATGTTCTTTTCCAATAATTCGAACTGTATTGCAATCTCAAACATCTTCTCGGTACCGGCTCCGGTTACCTTCACTTCTATTTCCATTTTTTTAAAATCTCTCATAAACTCTCCCAAAGACATTATCATCTTGAGTTTCTCCTTTTTACTAAGGGCATCAGCCACCACATTGGCTTTCCCCGAATGATAAAGAATCTCCCAATCAATATTCTTGATTAGCTCTAACCGCCTCCTCTGGGGTATGTTGAGCTCTTTCTACGTGAAAATGCACTAGAGCACTTATGGCTTGTGTAAATCTCGCACTTCTCTCCATACAAGTAGTGCCTCAAATATTTAGGGCAAAACTATTGCCACGAGCCCAAGCTCATGGGTGAGGATATCGAATTTATATTCCCTTAGTTGTCTTGACGCGTACACGATTACCTTGATGTGCTGTATAAGAAGCACCTTAATTCCTTATGTGAAGCGTCACTACAGATCACAAATCTTCTTTTCCATCCGGCAATGCCATCATAGGGGCCGTCACCAATCTTTGTTTCAGTTCTTGAAAGTTGTTCTCGTATTTCTCTGTCCATTCAAACTTCTCAGTCTTACGAGTAAGCCGCGTTAAAGGGGGCTACTATCTTTACAAACTTGAATGAACCTCCGGTAGTGACCGACCAATCCTACCTCTGGTAGTCGACCTAACCATGGTCATCAATTCATCAGTGGTCCTTTATTCATTCTTGACAGGATCCTCCATGGGAACCTCCTCAGCAACTATCCCTTCTAGGACAACATCCTCAACCGCTACATCCTCAATATGAACATCATCCGATCCCGCGTTAGGACGCTCTACCGGATTCATAATCTGATCTCCAATAAGTAATAAAACATCATCGCATTGTTGCTCCTCAACCTCAGGGTTCGAAGTCCCGCTACCATATACGATAACGAACTACGCTTCTATCACAATATTTATACGGGTTCCCATAAGGGTTTTAACTGTCAGTACTACGTTAGGTAGCCCGACTATGAACTTGGAAAGAGTTCTTATTATCTTAGTGAACTTATTATCTTAACGTCACATCATCTCTGAGGTTTATAACGCTTGGCTCTGATACCATTTCTGTAACACCCCCAAATCCGGGGTCGGGGATCCGGGTTGTCACGAGTTCCATTTCCCTTAATAACACCCAATCTTAATAAACAATCAACTACTCTGTACGGTGACCCCACAATAAACACACACACCACAAGTTATAGTCTCAGAGATGAATATCCAAAAAAATAACACGAGTCATTTTATTCCAAAATTATATGCCATTACACCTTAAAAGGGTTTCTGAATAGATTTACATTTCTTTGCCATTATTACAATTGATAAAGATACATATGTCTGGTACATCAAAAGTTGAAAGCCTAGCCTATTGGTAGTTCCTACCTCAGCTACAGCGACATCAACGCCTATAGGAAACTGCGGAACGTTTCCTATCCGCTCGCGAATTGGGAGCTTGGTCCTGTTCATCTTTTCTATCTGTTGTTGTATGATGAAAGAAGAAAGCAAGGGTTAGCAACAAGCCCACCAAAATAATATGTATAATGATTAACTATATATGAGCATTCTCATAGTACTAATGAAAGTCTTGGTCAAGAAGAAATGAACCAAGCTGATATCTTAATGCGACCAAGTCGCAAAATATTCAGTATATATGTATATATATACTTTTTAAAATCTTGGAAGTCCTCTTCCATGCATAATATACACAGAGTTCCAGTTTATAACTGTAAAACTATCGTTGCAAGGTGATTTCATATATCTAACCTTGTCTCAACGTTTTTCAGAAAATCTTTGACATGCACAAGATAATCATTTACTAGATATAAGTTTAAAAGATGAAGTTACAAGATACTCCAATATACTTATATCTGAATACTACTTGAACTACCACCGTTCAAGTTATAATCAGTTTCAAAAGTTCATCACCCAGATGAGACTACAAGATAAGACTTGAATAGATTCAATCCTTAAAATATCATTATAAATAATGAAGTTACGAGATACTTCATTAAGTCCCGATATATATATACACCTATATATATATACATTTCATACACTCCTTGAAAACCTCTGTTATGAAAATTATAAACAGAGTTGCAATATCCAATGAATTTTGGAAAGGAGAAAACCTTGGCATAAACCTGATATCTTGCTGATCAGGCAAAGATACCAATAAGTAACCTTTTCTACTAGTAGATGGATGAATCCCCCACTGGTCATCACCCTGGCCACATAAGGACCTTGTGTTGGACCGCCACCCGGCCTCTTACGCGTTGATGGACTGCCACCCAGCCACTTACACTTTGATAGACCGTACCCCGGCCTGTCGCTTATGCCGACTCAATTAGGTGGACTTACTTCCCGAACGTTGGGCAAGTAATCAAATTGTTTTCTCAAAACGGCAACCACTTTGCGAATGTAAAATACACCACAGAGCCGGATCCCCCAGGTTTTGAGCGAGTATTTAAATCCCCTTCGAAAGGAGGATCTTAAATATAAAAGAATGAGTTTTGGGATCCGCCCTAACTTTTAGAAATTATTTTGAAGACTCGAAAACATTTTTAAGAATGTTTGGAGTACTGCTGATTTACTAAAGTAAATCAGTCCCAATATATTAGAAATATCTGAATATTATTATTCAAATAATATTCTCATAAAGATAATCCTTATAAAAATAATCGAATTAGAAGTGTTAAAACTCATACTTGAAATGAATATTAAATAACCAAAGATATACTTATATGAAAGTACTATCTTTATTTGAATAATCAAAAGTAAGTTTGATTATCGAAACATTATTCTTTAATAAAATAAAGAATATTATTTAATAAAAATAAGCGGAGTCATAAGCCCTCGAATGAATATTCAAAATAATATTTATTAATAAAATAAAGGGAGTCATAAGCCCTCGAATGAATATTCAAAATAATATTCATTAATAAAATAAACGGAGTCATAAGCCCTTGAATGAATATTCAAAATAATATTCATTAAATAAATAAAATAAGGTTATCGAATAAACCTTATTCGATTAATAGTTTTGAAAACTATATCAATATATATACATATATATATATATATATATTATACTCTGGAACATCGACTCCCGGTTTTAGAAAATGTTCACCTTTGGGTCCCCTATACTAAGGGTATACGCAACTACTGCTCAGCTCTAGCATAGGTATTATGCAACTAATAAGCATTTGAACCAACAGATATATATCAAGATTACGAAACAGACATGCATATATACCATATCACATGCTCCAATATATCACAAGAATTTGCTAATAACAATCATGCATCTATCACAAGATAATGCATATACAAATATACATCACAACAACAGTATAACGGGTAGAAAACTTGCCTGAGTGCTCCCGGATAGACTTAAGCTTAGAGTGGGCCCGATAACCTATGAACAACAACATAAGTCGGAATTAAACCCCGGTCGCTTAAGAAACTAGACTTTAACCATTTAGAGTCCTAACATTCACTTTCGCGCTTAACGATTTACTTAAGTCGCTCGAGTACCCTCGACTCCACCATTTTTAATAAATTAACCATTAAGGGTTTTAAGGCGATTCTTTCGCGAGTACCTTACCAACTGCCTAATCCACTTCACATAATTTTTTCTTACCCCAATTAGTCATTTAAGGTCCTTAACCAAGGTTTCAAAGTAAGGCGAGGGGTAATGGTTCGGTCGCGAAACGCCGTTACTTAAAACGGTCGTTTCTCCTAAACCGTACATCGGAATCAAACAAACTACATATCAAAACGAGCTCGTAACATGAACTATCTGATCATGGAAATGGTTAAAACCTAGCAGTGAGTTCACGGGTCCTAATGTTAAGAACAAAAACAGCCTAAAGTAAATCGGACATTACGACGGCTATGTTTACGCGATTACCCAAATTTAAAATACTCCAATTCAACCCACAATCAATCCACAATCACAACCCAATCAAAACTCCATCGATACTACATTATAACAGCCCCAACAACTCAACATTAACAATTTACACTTATTCCCCACATGAACTAAAATCTTTACTTAAGTTCTTTAACTAATTAACAAGATTTACAACTCCAAACACATCACAAAACCAACCAATCTCTAAATACACAATAACCATGCCTCTCATGAACCATACCAAACATACTAACTCTATCTTATACAAAAGTAGGGCTAGGGTATGAGATTATATCTTCCTTGGTGAGTAAAAGTACTAGGGAGCTTGGAATGACCCTTGAAAATCCTTACCAAAGCTATATCTAAACAAAAACATAAGATCAAAATTTCAAGTTCTTGAAAAACACTATTCACCAAGAACTTTGATGAATTGATTAGCTATGATAATCATGGAATCTTGAGCTTAAACTTTTGGCTCATCTAAGTTATGAATTATAGGAGCTAAAGAAACAAACCTCTTGAATTATGAAGGTGTGTAGCTTAAGTTTTGAAAAATTTCCCTTGCTTTTCCATGGAAAAGCCGAGAGCTTGATAAAGAAATGGAGTGTTTTGTGTTTTTGTTGGGTCCCAATGAGTTTGTAGAAGGGGGGGTTGAATACAAACAGTACCGAATAATCGAATTAAATGCGGAATAAAAAATGTGAAACAAAATTCAAGTTAAATAAAAATATTATTAAACTTGAAAGGTGTTACAACAACTGTATCGATTACAAGGAATTAATCTCAAATTAATTATCACAAATCTAGAATAAATTCGACATGAACTTTTTCTATTTTTGTAATAAAAAGATTCAAATGCTCAACGCAATTTGAGATTAAGTTCTAGGGATTTTGATCCGCTAGATTGTTACACAAGAACAAGATAAATAATTCTAGTGGTTTGGATTTAACATTAACAAACTAGAAATTGATCTTGAATTTGTGCAGATGAAGAATGTTATATTTCAAGGCGGCTGCTCTGTTCTTGACTTGTGTGTATGAATAAAATGATATGCTGCTTCTCTGCTTCTATTTAAATCAACAAACGAATAGAATTGACTTGGCATGACAATTCTATAGCTGGCAAGACTTTCGGTGAGACAATTGAATGAACTAGCAAGACAATCTGAATGAACTAGCATGACAATCAGAATGAACTAGCAAGACAATCTGAATGAACTAGCATGACAATCAGAATGAACTAGCAAGACAATCATCCTCCTAGAGTAACTTTTGGTGTGACAATTGAATATGGCCTAGCATGACAATCGGTATGACAATCCTGATTGTCATGCTAGTTCATTTTCAAATTGTCTTGCTGATTTAATGCTTGAATTTAATCCAATTAAGCTTCTGAAAATTCCTAAAATTCCTAGAATTAATTCAGAATTAATTAATCAATTAATTCAATTAATAAATAAATTATTCTTCGCAGATATAATTTATTTTCTTAATTAAATTAGATGACTTAATTAATTAATAGAGAATTAATTCTAGTCTTGAGCAGCAACCATTCTTCTGCAAATCTTCTGAAAATCACTGAAAATTATGAATCAATTCCACCACTTCAACGTTGACACTCGATGTACTGTCTGGTTCATGAGTGACTAACTTCCGTGACGTTTCTTCATGTCTTGACTCTGACACTTTGATTTTCTTCAGATTAAATCCTTGTAATTAATTGATACTCTGACGAGATCTCTGTCACTTGATTAAATCCACGATCTTGACTTATATCACTGAGGCATGATCAATTTCTTGAACTTCTTCCAGTGAATTAATTC
The DNA here is from genome assembly GCF_009905375.1 of Apium graveolens. Taxonomy (NCBI): domain Eukaryota; kingdom Viridiplantae; phylum Streptophyta; class Magnoliopsida; order Apiales; family Apiaceae; genus Apium; species Apium graveolens. The sequence continues at coordinate 61,543,411 of NC_133650.1, forward strand.
CTCAAGTCTGTAGATGAACCTTGTCTCTGAATCCTTTGACAGATATTACTTTGCGAGATCTCTCTGATGGTAGTTCCACTATTTACTTATTACATTCTTATTTGAGTTGAGTTGAATCCTCGAATATACAAATAGGTCTATGACATATGACTTACAATCTCCCCCTATTTGTTTGTTAGACAATAACACACAAATACCTAGAGGATAACTCAACTAACAAATAAGAAAAAGATATAAACATACATGCAAAGTAAATAGCAGAAAATTTCTGGATGAGATTTAACATTTTCCAGATTCCAAGTAGATGTTCCTCTAGACTGAACATATCTTCAAGTAGTTCCATCTTCATTTGTACAACCACATTTCCTGTTGAGAAGCCCATATCTCTTGCTTCTCCCCCTATGAGAATCAACTAATTAAAGAAGATCACCTTCGTTTTACCACCTCTCCCGTACAATAGGATCCGCAGATAAAAACCAATGGTACTCCCCTAACTGCTTCTTCCCTTACTAGGAAATCACCTTGTGTTTACCACCTCTCCCGTACAATAGGATCCGTAGTTAGAAACAACAATGGTGTGGTGTAGTGTACATTTTTAGGATCTTTTTCTTCCTCCTTGCTATTTCTCCCCCTTAGTTGAGGAATCCTCCAAACTATTTCTTAAGCTTTTATCTCCCCCTTAAAGAAGGAATGTATGCCGTCGTCTGAAGGAGTTCTCATATTTCACTTGGTTGGAAAAGAAATAACAAGTAGTTTCTCTTTCTACCTCACTGTGAGTGTGTGATTCTGTTTAGTGTACCTCACATGTGTTTCACTCTTCTCTCCACTCGTGTTTACACTCATTCTCACAAGTGTATCACTCCTCTCATAGCTCCAAAAATCAGCTATACCTGCAAGGAAAATCACCTTAGCCATCCTTAAGGAGGTCACAGGTGGTGCAATGGGAGTTCACAAATCCCCATCCTTGTTAAACTCGTCAGATAAATCTGAGTCATAATCTACAAGTTGCTAGTTTCCCTTTTAGGGTTCCAGATTTAAATTCTGGGAAGGTAAACAATGATCCAAAGAATTTAGCATAAAGATCACAGTTCCCTTCTAATGCCTGTGAAGACATTTCCTTGTGACTCATCAGGTAATATCTGAATCATTGTCAACAAGTTGCCGATCTGCACCTATGTCAGATCCACTATCCGCAGATGCATCCAGGGGATTTAAGCCTGGGGAGGTAGACACTGACCACTGACATATGGCTTTTGGATCAGTATCCTCTCCTAACACCTGTAAAGGCAATTGGTCCACTAACGAACCTTGAACAATCGAATCTGACCTTAAAATGGTCGAAACTCTTGTTTCCGTCAACTCATCCTTTGTGTGTGTAACCTCTCCTTGTGCATCAAGAATTGATTATGTTTGAAGTGGTGACACTACATCGGATACCTTGGCCGACAGGCAAAATTCAATAGACTCACCCTGTTGAGAGAATGAATCTAGTAACTGTTTTTGTGCCTTTTCAGTCATTACATCTTTTTGAGAAGATGTATGGGGGCTAGCAGTTATCTCGGTTTAAATACTACTCATCTATGTATGAGACAGAGCTACTGGGTTGACTACAGAACCTTCCTTATGTGGTGCACTAGGCACTATCTCCCTCACGCTCATTCATACTATATTTAGTGGTAAGAGAGTGTTGGTTGGTTCTGTTTTTGTGTTTGTCTTTACAGTCTGGGATAGACGTTGTGGGTTTTCAACCTCATGACTGTCAATGAAAGAAAGTCATTGGAGACTGAACCTGTAACACAGAACATATGGTGATAGAGAGAAAATGATTTACAATAGTGATTTCAAAAGATTTTACACGAAATAAGAAATCACTAATGTAGAAAGAAGTTTGATTTTGTTTTTCAATATGAATGATTTTTTGATAAAACATTGATCACTTAGGGTAAAGTCTAAGTAATTCTCATTCATGTCAAAAGCTTACAAATATCTGCAACATAATGTTAACAAGATATCATTGACCGATACTTGTCAAGTACTTTAGATACTAATTGTTATGTTGCATAATTATGACGACTCTACTAGTTCATATAAAATTACAATTTCTGTTAGAGTGCCATACCATGTCCTTGATGATTGCTTGAGCAGTATACTAGTTCATACCAACCTGAAGTGAGATTGTGAAGAAGAAATTGCATAGTCCAATAGATCTGCAGCTGCAAAGTCCATGAACTGTGGTGCATTGACTTCCTCTTTTGACTTACCAATCAGGAGTACACTTGTACACATATTACTAGAGTACAATTCCAAGTGTAATGTGCAGCAGGTGTCTGATATGTCGTAATATTCTCAAGTCTCGTCACTGGTGCTATATGTTAGATGATGCTTCCTGATAATAACCTAGCACAATATACAAAATTATAATGATAACATTCCCAGCTTGCAAACAGCCATATCCCTCGGATAAACCTTTGCTGTTATCTCCAAAGGTAACCAGGGGGCCAGCTTTCTCAATCCACATTTGATAGCAGGGCTCTATCTCCGGTCATATGTCTTGATGATCCATTGTCAAGAATCCACACTTCCGGTTTCACCTGTTTTAATGCCCTGCACTACAAATGGATTAGACCTTCTTCGGAACCCAAACTTGGTTGGGCCCGGCATACTTGTAGAATTGTCCTTTGTCAGGCAAAACAACATTTTTAATTTTAATTGCCTCAACTTTCTCAATGACTGAACATTTGACCTTGTAAACAGCGTTAACAAATTTCTGTTTAAGCTTAGGCACAAATGTCTCCTTTCTAGCCTTAGAAGGACTAGCAGTCTTAGACCTATCATGCTTCTTGTTATTCACATGCTGACGAGGAGTAGTCTTATCATTAGACACATGCTTACCATTAAAATAAGCATACATCATATTAAAAGCACAAGACATACAATTAGCAACACCACATGCTTTATGAGAGTGATTAACAGCAGGCAATTTATGCATGGTAGACATGGCATTATTGTTATCCAACTCATGTGTGTCTGAGTTAGTCTCAGTTGCTTTCACAACTTTGACCGGAACTTTCGACTCACTTGACTTGGAAACAATCTTCTCATCAGCAAGATCTTCAGCACGTATTTCTTCTTGAATAACAGAAGAGGTCGCATCAAATGGTTCAGCAATTGATGCTTTATAGAGGGGTTCATCAACACCCTTAAGCACATGTGGTACTTCCCTCCCTTTAGCACAGACATGGGGAGGGGAGTTTATGCCTAATTCTCCAATAGCAGCATTGTAATCATAACCTATTCCAGATGTTTGATTAACAGCTTGCTTACTGTAGAACTCTTTAGCCTTCGAACAAGAATTGAAGTAGGCTCTAACCTTAGTCTCAAGACCGGTGATCTTGTCTTTGAGAATAGTTTCGAGTTTTCTATAACAGTCAACTCTATTCTCTAGAAAAGATACCTGTTCTTTTAATTTGTCTTGATTAATGTGCACAAGTCTTAATTCATTGACCTCTTTCTCAAGGTCTGTGATCTGTAAACTTAACAGTTCATTATCACGACGTGCACAATCTAAGTTACCTCTTAGATGATAAACCATTTCAGCATCAGAAAGTTTTACCTCTATTCTTGACGATGAAGCTTTTCCATCAATAGCCATAAGAGCAAGATTTCCTTCATCTTCATCTTCACTGTCAGTATCATCCCAGCTTCTTCCCTTTGCCAGATAAGCCCTTTCAGAGTTCTTTCTTACTTGCTTTGGCTTCCTACATTCTGTGGCAAAGTGTCCCAACTCATTGCAGTTATAGCATCTAATGGTGCTTCGATCAACCATCCCTGTTTTGTACCCACCACTGCTGGTGTTAGAGGATGAAGATCCACCTTTCTGGAATTTGTTGTAGTTGGACTTGTACTTAAGCTTGGGATTCCTCCTGAATCTGACATGGGAGAATCTCTTGACAATTTGGGCCATTGATTCATCTTCCAATTGCTCCAGCTCTTCCAAGGAATAAATTGATTGATTTGTAGTAGGAGGATCATATTCTGCTACTAACTCATTTTCCTCACCCTTGGAAAACTGTACCATTCTTTCTAACTGTTGAGATTGTTGTTGTTGTTGACCTTCAGCTACAAGTGCAGTAGATGTGCTGACCATTCTATCATTCCCGTAGACTTCCTTCTGTTGAATCTGCTCCAACTCATAGGTTTTTAACACTCCATAGAGCCTGTCCAAAGAAATCTCACTCAGATCTCTAGCTTCTCTAATGGCAGTGATTCTATGTTCAAGATGAGCTGGCAGTGTTAAAAGGAACTTTTTGTTGACCTCCCTGATTGAATAATACTTTCCATTGATGTTCAGGTTGTTGATCAACGCATTGTACCTCTCAAACACTTCAGTAATTCCTTCTCCTGGATTTGATTTGAAATGTTCATATTCAGAGGTTAGGATTTCCAACTTGTTCTCCCTAACTTCCTCTGTGCCTTCATTAATCACCTCAATAGTTTCCCACATGTGTTTGGAATTTTTACAGTTCATCACATGTCTGTTCATCAAGGGATCAAGGGAATCAATTAATATTAATTGAAGGCTGGCATCCAAGGAGGCTTCTTCCTTCTCAGCAGGAGTAAAATCTTCAGGCTCTTTTGGATAGGTTCTAGCTTCAGTAGTCACCACACCATCTATTATTACCTCCGGTTCAATAACCATCGGAGTTTTTATACCCTTCTTTAACAAGTTTGAATATTTGGGATTTGCAACTTGTAAAAATAATAGCATCTTCTTCTTCCACATGATATAATTTTCTTTATCAAATTGTGGAATTTTAACGGTTCCAACTTTATGTGAAGTCATTATGAATTTTTGAATAAATAAAAATTCAAGGAGTTGAAAAATCACAAAAGTCTAGGATCTTGATTTGTTCGTTAATCAGAAGGCTCTGATACCAATTGTTGGGTCCCAATGAGTTTGTAGAAGGGGGGGTTGAATACAAACAGTACCGAATAATCGAATTAAATGCGGAATAAAAAATGTGAAACAAAATTCAAGTTAAATAAAAATATTATTAAACTTGAAAGGTGTTACAACAACTGTATCGATTACAAGGAATTAATCTCAAATTAATTATCACAAATCTAGAATAAATTCGACATGAACTTTTTCTATTTTTGTAATAAAAAGATTCAAATGCTCAACGCAATTTGAGATTAAGTTCTAGGGATTTTGATCCGCTAGATTGTTACACAAGAACAAGATAAATAATTCTAGTGGTTTGGATTTAACATTAACAAACTAGAAATTGATCTTGAATTTCTGCAGATGAAGAATGTTATATTTCAAGGCGGCTGCTCTGTTCTTGACTTGTGTGTATGAATAAAATGATATGCTGCTTCTCTGCTTCTATTTAAATCAACAAACGAATAGAATTGACTTGGCATGACAATCCTATAGCTGGCAAGACTTTCGGTGAGACAATTGAATGAACTAGCAAGACAATCTGAATGAACTAGCATGACAATCAGAATGAACTAGCAAGACAATCTGAATGAACTAGCATGACAATCAGAATGAACTAGCAAGACAATCATCCTCCTAGAGTAACTTTCGGTGTGACAATTGAATATGGCCTAGCATGACAATCGGTATGACAATCCTGATTGTCATGCTAGTTCATTTTCAAATTGTCTTGCTGATTTAATGCTTGAATTTAATCCAATTAAGCTTCTGAAAATTCCTAAAATTCCTAGAATTAATTCAGAATTAATTAATCAATTAATTCAATTAATAAATAAATTATTCTTCGCAGATATAATTTATTTTCTTAATTAAATTAGATGACTTAATTAATTAATAGAGAATTAATTCTAGTCTTGAGCAGCAACCATTCTTCTGCAAATCTTCTGAAAATCACTGAAAATTATGAATCAATTCCACCACTTCAACGTTGACACTCGATGTACTGTCTGGTTCATGAGTGACTAACTTCCGTGACGTTTCTTCATGTCTTGACTCTGACACTTTGATTTTCTTCAGATTAAATCCTTGTAATTAATTGATACTCTGACGAGATCTCTGTCACTTGATTAAATCCACGATCTTGACTTATATCACTGAGGCATGATCAATTTCTTGAACTTCTTCCAGTGAATTAATTCCTCAAGTCTGTAGATGAACCTTGTCTCTGAATCCTTTGACAGATATTACTTTGCGAGATCTCTCTGATGGTAGTTCCACTATTTACTTATTACATTCTTATTTGAGTTGAGTTGAATCCTCGAATATACAAATAGGTCTATGACATATGACTTACAGTTTTTTTGTGATTTGTTTTGATTTGCCTTGGTTGGTTGACTTTTGTTTTGCTTTAATCATTTTTAACCATGAAAAAAATTTGTGTGGTTATAAATCAACCACACCTCCTTCCCTTATGTCATGCTTATGTCACCTTTCTTATGTCATCTTGTTGGTTTGATGACATCATCATCCCTAACCTCCTTGATTAACTCTTAATTGCTTGCCTAATGACCGCTGATCTGTTATACGGTTCGCTTAACTTTCGTTCTCGTTTATCGTTTGAGGGATCATACCCGGGATTTTATTACTTGGGTTCCCTTAACCTTTCTCAATATATTATATTCCTTTTATGATCCTCCCTTATACTCCTTGAATTTAAATCCTTTCAATCATGTTACCTTATACTCAATTTTTTTGGTATCTGGTGGATTCTCGGGAAAAATCAAAAAGTTCAAATTTGGATTCTGACGATCTTTACATACACTTATATACCATATAGAGTACTAATAATATCCCAGAAGATCAATAAAAGAACCCCTACATAGTGTGGCATGAAAAGTTTTCTTATTCAGCATAACACTATTCATAAGGGTTTCAAAAATTCCAAAAATTGGGGTTATTACAATTTCCGAAACTCATTTTCTTATGCACTATATAGTGTGGGCTGAAAAGTTTTTCCCGTCTGTCAGGGTTACTATTCATTAAACGTTTTACAGGGTCTTAAAAATTCGAGTTATTACAAAATGTCTCATTATAATCAATGCCTTCTTGTTGTGAGTAACCCTTTACAACAAGTCTTGCTTTATTCCTTGTAATAATTCCCTCACTGTCAGTTTTGTTTCTGAACACCCTTTTTGTGCCAACTACAGATCTATTCTTTGGTATTGGCACAAGAGTCCAGACTTTGTTCCTTTCAAATTTATTCAGCTCCTCTTGCATTGTTGTAACTCAGTCAGTGTCTTGCAGAGCTTCTTCAATCTTATTAAGTTCAGTTTGAGATTGAAAAGAATGGCAGAGACATTTATTCTGAATGGCTTTTCTTGTTCTTACACCACTATCAGGGTTTCCAATAAATAAGTCAGGTGTGTGTGACTTAGACCATGTTCTTGCAGACGAAATTTAACTCCTTGAAGACGAACCTCCCCCTTGATCCATGAACTCTCTGTTATTTCTTTGATTAGTACCACTATCGTTTCCTGATGCTCCCCCTGAATCAATATTCCTATAGTTATCAGTATTTGACTCATCGGAATTTGAGGTAGATGAGTTTGATGATCTTTCTGTCTGATGTTTCTTGAGTTAAATCACTTGTAGTAGTCTCTGGATTTGAGTCATGTTGCTCCCCCTCAACATATGCTTCAGTGTTATAAGTATTTCCACTATTTTGTGGAACCTCAGAGCATTGAGTGATATCAGGACTTACTGTATCAGAGTCAGGACTTAAAAGTTCAGTATAAGGTACTTCATTTTCAAATCTCAATTTGTCATGGTCATCTGCATCTTCTAGACCTGTTATCTTCTTGTCATCAAAAGATACATGTATAGATTCTATGACTATTCTTGTTCTCTGATTATAAACTCTAAAGGATTTTATGGACAATGGATATCCCACAAAAATTCCTTCATCAGCTTTCAGATCAAACTTGGTCAGCTGTTTCAGATGAGTTTTGAGAACAGAACACTTACAAACAAAAACATGAAAGTACTTCAAATTTGGCTTCTTTCCCTTCACCATCTCAAATGGTGTTTTTCCATGTTTGTTGATCAATGCTGTATTTTGTGTAAAGCAAGCAGTTTGCACAGCCTCATCCTAGAAGTAGGTAGGCAATCTTGCTTTCTCTAGCATGGTTCTTGCAGCTTATATCAGAGTTCTATTCTTTCTTTCAACAAATCCATTTTCTTGTGGAGTTCCAGGAGCAGAAAACTCTTGTTTTATCCCCTTGAGTTTGCAGAACTCTTCCATAGAGCTATTCTTGAATTCAGTTCCATTATCGCTTCTGATGATCTTCACTTTGTATGTTGATTCTTTTTCCAGCTCCCTCACATGATCAAGAAGAATGGATGGAGATTCATCCTTGGTGTACAGAAAATACACCCATGTGTATCTTGTATATTCATCAAAAATTATGAGTGCATACCTCTTCTTGGCAATTGACATAACATTTACTGGACCAAAGAGATCAATGTGAAGTAGATGATATGGTTCAAGAATGGAGGATTCAGTTTTAATCTTGAAATTAGTTTTCCTTTGCTTGGATTTTTGGCATTACTCACATAAGCCATCAGGAGTAAAAACTTCATTGGGCAATCCTCTCACAAGATATTTCCTCAAAAGTTCATTGATATTTTTGAAGTTGAGGTGAGAAAGTCTTTTATTCCAGTTCCAGCTGTCTTCCACAGATGCTCTACTCAATAGAAAAACTTCTAAATCATCAATACTTTTGGAGACCCTGGCTTCATATAAACTACCATGTCTTACACCAGTCAATGCACTCATTCCATCAGACTTACTGACAATTTCACAATGCTCCTCATAGAAGTTGACATGGTAACCTCTGTCACATATTTGACTCACACTGATCAGATTATGCTTCAGTCCTGTAATTAGAGCTACATTTTCAATGATGACATTTCCAATTTTGATTTTTCCATATCCCAAGATTTTTCCTAAGTTGCCATCTTTATAAGAAATGCTTGGGCCCGCCTTCTCCTCAAATTCTGATAGCGGGGATTTATAACCAGTCATATGTCATGAGCGTCCACTGTCCAAGACTAGAGAATTCTTCCTATCACCCTGCAATCAGTAATTTGAATCAGTTAGTGTTTTTAAGGACCCAGACTTGCTTGGATCCTTTGGCCTTTTTAAGTTTGTTAACATATGCAGCAGAAGACTTTTTATTAGAGTTTATGTTATCATCCTTACTATCAGTATTTATACATACATAATAAGATTTTTCTTTAATTAAAGAGGGTTTCAGTTTATAATAATCATAATACAAACTGTGATACTCTTTGCATGTATAAATAGAATGCCAAACACTACCACAATGAAAATAAGGACTCTGTGGTTTATATCTAACTGTTCTATTCCTAAACTCTGATTTGGAAGGAACAATATTTATCTTTTAATTCTTCTTGCAAGAATTAGCAAGATGATTAGTGCTACCACAGTTTGAACAGGTCTTTCTAGGTGCATTAGGAGGAGTTACATAATTTCCATTCTTATTAACACCTACCTTGCCATTCCTATTTTTCCTAGACCTTTTCCTCTTATCTTTTATGTGTAGATCCTTCAGCTTTTGCTTAAGTTGTTTCTGAGTCATTGAACCAATATTTACTAATTTTGTGAGAACTTGTTCACTCTTATCAGTAATTAAGTTTGATCTAGGTGTTGAGGTTGTACCTTCCTCATGGATTGACTTAACAGTATTAGCACTAGGATTAAACTTAATGGTCTTTATTTGAACATTGTTCAGTTTAAACTTTCTATTAGTTTTTATTGGTTCTGTTCTCTCAGTTTCTTTTCCACTTTTCTTATCAGAATTAGATCTAGCTGAATATCCTAATCCTGATCCCCAACAGCCATTCTCTAAAATTTCTTGAGTTAGTCCAAAGTTTAATAAATTCTCTTTCTTTTTCTAGCTCCTTCTCTAGATAAGCATGTTTTTCTAACAATTTTTCTTTAACATAAACAACATTATCTCTTTCTTTTTGAATTTCTAGCATGGAAAGCAACTCAATTTCCAGGTGATCATTCCTTTTCTTCAACTCAGAGTTTTCACTCTTGATTCTATTATTCTCTAAGGTTTGATCCCTATAACTAACATGCAAAGACTTAAGAAATAATCTTAATTCATAGATAACATCATTATCAAAAGCAAGAGTAGTCTGAGGTACCTTTAATTCAGCACTGTCAGCCTCAACATCAGCTTTTGCCATGAGAGAATAATTGACTACATCATCTGAATCTGATGAATCATCCCAGTTTCTCTTCCTTGAGATCAAGTCTTGTTTCTTCTCAGCTCAGGGTTTTCTACAGTCAACTGCAAAGTGTTCAATTCCATCACAGTTGAAACATCTCTCTTTTGACTTGTCAAGTTTTCCAGATCTAGATTCCTTCACATCAGTATTTCTTCTGTTGTTCCTCTTATCATAGTTTGAGAAACTGGAACCTTTTCTGAAAAATCTTCTCCCTTTCTTGAAGTTCTTGTAGACCATCTTCTTGAAGCTTTTAACCAGTAGGGCAGCCATTTGATCCATGTCTTCATTGTTGTTATGATCACTATCTGTATATGATTCAATATCGGTATTTGATTTATCATCAGAATTTGATGATTCAGTATCTGACTTTGCAATCATGGCTTTCCCTTTGGAGTAGATTTTCCTCCTAGCTTTCTCCTTTGGCTTCTCTTCAACCTTGAGTGCAACTGGTCTAGATTTAGATCTTTTCCTCTTGTTTTTTTTGCTCCATCTTTAGTTCATGAGTTTTCAGAACTCCATAGATCTCATCTAGAGGTGTGTTATCAAGTTGATAGTTATCCCTTATTGATGTGACTTTAAAGTCCCACTTTTCAGGGAGAGCAAGTAGGAACTTCAAGTTTGAGTCCTCCAAATCATATTCTTTCTTGAAAAGAAATAAGTCATTCAGCAACTTCTGAAATCTGTCATAGATCTCAGTTAAGGACTCATTGTCCCTTGAGTCAAAGTGCTCATATTCTTGAGTAAGTACTGTCCTCCTATTCTTCTTGATAGCGGTTGTACTTTGACACTTTACTTCTAAAGCATCCCATATCTCTTTTGCTGTCTTACATCCAATGACTATATTAGACATAACACTATCAAGACTGTTATGCAGGATGTGTCTGACCTTAGCATCCTTCATGATAGATGAGATATCTTCAGGAGAATAGTCCTTCATGTCTTTGTCTATCATCTTCTCTGGTTCTCCTGCAAGCGAAACAACTACCTTCATTGGTCTATGAGGACCATCATAGATCATGTTTAGATATTCAGGGTTTGTGGCTTCCAAACACATGGCCATCCTGACTTTCCAGATTGGATATTCATGTATCTTCAGGATAGGCACCTTGATTGCTTCATACCTACTCGTGTTGCTGCTTATCTGTGATGTGGCTGGGGGTGGTGGCTTCAGATTCGGTGCTTCTTCTTCTTTATCCGACATTGTTGATTGATTTTCAGATCTTAAACTGTGTGTACGTTAATAGCAGGCTCTGATACCAATTGTTAGGCCCTTAATCAACTGTAGAGGGGGGGGGTGAATATAGTTAATATAATCAATTCGACAAAGCTTCAACAGAATCAACAGTTTTTATATTAACAGATAAAAACTGATTACAAGTGTACTCTCTTGAAAGGATCAATAAATATCCTTGGGAGCTTCTAGGTTATGCGAAAGATATAAAATGTCACAATGCATATAGCATGAACCTCATCTGTGCTTTATATAGAGCATAACTATACAATGTATAAGGAATCCTATTCTATTAACAACAAGGAAACCTATACAATACTTCTGAGATAAAGTCCTTCACCGCCTTTAATTTCTGTTACCTTTTCCTTATTGAAGATCAACTGATGTGACAAATACTGATTACATCATCCATTGACATCATCATCCGTCGATATCATCATCCGTTGATGTCATCATCATCCGTTGATATAAGTTCTGTAGTGAACTTCTGATAGCTTCTACTTGATATCATCAATTGCTCCTAACATCTCAGTATTGTCACTGTGACTTGCTGAGCTAGTTAGCTCACACTTGTGAATCTGTTTATATTATTTTTCATTTAGGAAAGAAGTTGTTGGTAGCGAGGATCTCCAGACCAGTGTGCGAGCTAGGATTCCAGGTTGAGTTGGATCAAGCTAGCTGGAGACTTTTATTTTAGTTTTGAGTTTGAAAGTTTGTAATAATGTTTGTTAATCAAATATAAGTCAAACTAGTTAGGATTTGGTACGATGTAATGTAATTATGGTAGTGGCTTGTGTTCATACTTTAACCTGTTGCGATCCATGGTTGTGTAAAGTAGGGTCATTGCATATATTATTTCTTAAAAAGGTTTATATATAATGTGTGTATGTGTGTTGTGAACCCCAAACTTCTAACCCGGGTTTGGAGGGCGTCACAAATCTAACGGAACGATAAATGTTCTTGATTTTAGATTTCTGGACGAACTCTAGAGCACCCTCCACCTCAAAACGCCCAGGCAAGTTTACGAACCCGACTCTATATACTGTTGTGTTGTGAAGATTATTTTACCGTCTTCGTACCAATACCATGTTTGCCATGATAGTGAAATACGAGTTTTTACGTATCAATAATGATTGAGTTTATGATGAATATATCGTAGAATATTTTTACACTATAGTAGAGCGTGATATATAAATTATAAGACCGAGAGTTGGTCATCTTTTATAAACTAAAAACCCGAAGATCATCTCAGAGTTGTTTTGGACGATTAAAAGTCCGTATATATTTATTCCAAGGGACTCGATGTCCTCTTGCGAAGTATTAAATACCACGAATTCATTTAAAACGATTTCCAAAGATCGTATTCCCCCAACTATATTTAATTAATCGAACATTGAATATTATTTCAAATATTCATTTAAATAGGAGGAATATTCTCCAACGACTATTTACTCCAAACTCAATTATTTTATATTTATTAAATGTTACTTTAATTATTTAAACATAAATTAGTTGAGAAATATTATTTCAAATATTTTTTTTAAATATACCTATTCGAGGTTTAATTATTTAATAATTAATATTTAATTATTAAATATTCATTAAATGATTTAAAATAATTTAAAGATCCAAAAATCTATTTAAAAAATATTTTCTGAACTCCAGAAAATCAGTTTAATACTTTTGGATCGTCGAAATGTTTTATCTCGATGGATTTTAAATATTTTGACTATAATGTCAAAAGAAACACCCCTTAATTATTTATCTGTTGACAACTGTCGACTCACACTATCATAATACTTCCTCCGAAAATTCTCGTAAGTATATATATATATCAATGTGTACCTATCAACAAGCAATATGCTTGGGGAACTAATATAAGTTCTAGATATATGATAGGATTCTTACAAGGACAAGGAGGGTAGACTTCAGTACTTCGCGGACTGGGGGGACTACCAATTTACTACCGCATCAGAAGGTACCTTATATACCGATGAACATGTGGAGTATGCGTACCTGAGAGGGATGGACGCAAAACCGTGTCTTGAGAGGGATAGACACAAAATTGTGTACCTGAGAGGGATGGACACAGAAAAAGCCCAAATGTGGCCAGGGTGATAACCAACAACAAAGGGAATCATCCTTCTACATGTAGAGAACAATAATAACATTCTGTTGTACTATTGATCATCGTATAGTAGGGGCTCCGGTGAACATTCTTCCAATTGGAATTGAGATACAATACTGTAACCCAAGCCTAGGTGCTGGGTTTACCATTAAGGTATTTGCAGACTAATAAGTCAATCAAAGAATTATTTTGAAAAGAGGTGTGTATCACCAAGAAAAACTATTTTAAAGAAACATATACATATCATACAGAATCATATATGAATTTTTTATACAGTCTTTTCATATTGTACATTATTATGCAGGGTATTATAGATCACACTTTTTTTCTTAAAATGACACAACACAACAGTGAACCAAGATGCCGGTCAGAAAGCTTACATCCCGAAAGCGAGTAGGAAATGATTAGCTTTTCCGTAGATTGTTTGATGTAGTGCCACATGTAGACCATATAAGCTGGATTGGGTTTTAGTTGTTTTTAGTCCAGCTTATATTTAAGTATGACTTAAGTAAGGGAGAAATAAAGAAATGTATATTTGGCCCCCGGTCTAACTTTAAGTAAATGTTACACACGTAGTAAGACTTAATTACTTTTGGTCTATAATAACTATCACCTGGTGGAATTAATAACTTTAGTAATGTATTGTTCAATTCCAAGACAATAACCTGTAAGTGTGTGTGTGTTGATTAGTGTGGGATCATAGAGGTGTGAGTAAATATATAATGTTGTGAAAGATAAGTGTTAAACAAGATTCAAGATGGCATGGCCTCCAAGATCCCTGACCCTGGATTTTGAGGCATCACACTCGATTTACTTTTGGGTCCTATGCCTGCGAATGGTCCTGGACCTGAGTGCTTGCAGAGGGTCTCCCCGTTGTACTCTTTCCAGCTCTAACCATTGTATCAAGTGTATGAACAACTGGCCAAGATTTTAAGCTAAAAATATAGATCTAAGGCTGCTTTTCAATAATAGAAAAAATTACCCAGAACAACAAAAAACAAACTTTCTGGGTTTTGGCTAACAATATTGCGGAATGAGTATAACTGGGTCTATAACACGAAGAAAATATGCAAGCTAAAGCAGATCTAGGTTCTAAAATAATCAAAACTATCTATAGCACATACAAACGTGGCTTAAAAATGGACGAAGCTGGGCCCACATAAATGTTTCCTAAAATGATGAGCACACACAAATGTGACTTAAATAGATATCATTCATGGTTATGCGAGAGGTAGGTTTCTTGGGTTCTTACAGGTTAAGGAAATGGAATCTTTTAAAAGTTTGCTGATGAAAGTAAATCCAGGGGTACCGAGACCCAAGGATGGAGAGCCCCTCATTCTAGCACCAAATGATAATTCTGGTGTGCGGGGCTACTCCTCCCAACACCGCGCCTGGACCCTTGTAGAGGTGTGGTGTAGTTGTTGTGGGGTTTCTGTAAAACAACATCGGAGGGGGGTTTGAGCACCACGACGACTCCAACGTGAGAGTAAGAACTCGCTTTTGGGGGAAGATGAAGGTAGATAGGAATGCAGGATGGCTGTGTATGTATACTTGTGTGTAAAAGAGCGTAACCCCTAAATCCCTTCTCTTTGAGGTATATATAGACCAAAGGTAGGGTTTAGGAGTTGGTACCTTTAGATCAGGGTCGTTCATTGCAGGAGGCGTAGGACGGCTAGATTGGATGGATTCCATACACGTGTCCTGGTAAGGACCACATTTAGGATACACCAAAGATGTGCTGATGCGTGTCATATTTATCTCAGTTGTTGGTTATTGATAGCTGTCATTGTCACGTGTCCACATGTCCCTCCTTGGTGGGATGTGGGGTATGCTTGTATCTGAGCTGAGATGGTAAACACAGTGCCAAAACCCTCTATATTTAGTAAGAGCCTTTTGAGGTGCCTTAATTTCTCAGAGTGAGTTCTAAATGTTATTTGAATCCTGACTCCCCGATGCTCCTCTTTGAGTTTGCAGCAATTTGTAACCACTTTTGACCGTGTATTGACTTGAAAGTTCCCACTCCCATTATATCATATCCATCTCCAAGTCTTGCTCAATATGAGTTATTCTAATGCACTCCTGATCCCTACTGTTGAAGATATCTTATATGACCTTCCAGTCCCAAGCATGCGTACATGTGCATGTTGAGTGGCATTTATGACACTTTATAGTGCTCTAATAAGCTTTGAATTGATGTATTTGTACTCAAGTTGTTAAGTGTTTTAATATGTTTTCTAGTGTTTTTGCATTTCTGGAATTAATCTGTGAATCAGGTGAACTAGCATTGTTTTGGTGCTAATTTGGTATGAAGGTGGTGTTGGAATAAAAGCTCGTGGAAAGCCGGCTCAAAGCAGCAAGGAAAAAGATGAAATCTGAGTTTTTCCCAGAAGGACGGCGCGCCCACGCTGTGACAGCGCGCGCCCGTGCCAGATTCCAGAAAAGCAGCGCACCCGCGCTGTGATAATGCGCGGCCACGCTGGTGCGAAATTAAAGAATCCTGATTCTAATTCAATTCTAAGTAGAGAGTCTTCCAGATTGCAAAGGGCTGCTATGTATATTAAAAAAAGGTCATTTTTAATAAGTAATTAAGAGAGAGACATACCAGAGCGCAAGGAGAGCCGTAAGAAGACCGTTTTAGCACAATTCAACAAAGGCGAAGAAGATCTTGTTTTTACTTGTGAATCTTTGTCTTAAGTTGTATTTGGATGCTAGTTTTCTTACTTGTGAACCTTTACTCTTGTTTGTACTTGGTTTTATTTATTCGTTATAAAGACTACGTTTGTTATACCATGCTTTCATCGAAACCCTCATTGATGATGAGTCTGATCATGGGCTAATCGTTATCATGGGGTTCTGGTGGATTTATTTATGGATTTATTTAGGTAAATTGTTTTGATACCTTAGTATGTGGTGATTGATTGATATCCTAGTATTGGTTGTGCATATTCGTCTTATGAGCGTCGCAAACTTATAAGATAGTGTGTTAATTCTTAATGAAGCGACAGTGAATTTAAGGATTTAGAACTTGCCATGCTAGCATAGGTTCATGTATTGTTATGCATGATTCGTAAGTAATTTTAACCATCTTACTTGCCCTGTGTAATCTAGATAGATAACTTGTGCTTAAACCATTATGTTGTCAAATTCTATAGACGTATAGGGTCTCAATATAATTGGTGTCTATTCAGCTTCTATCTCTTTTGTGGATGTCTTGTAGTATAGTACTCGTGCAACGAAAGTTGGCGTTTATCAGTTTCGTATTGTCTGATTAGTGTCATCACCATTGCATGCTAAGGTTGAGAACAATAAGGCTATTGAATGAAGTATTTAATGAAGTTAGAATCCCATGTTTGTCATATATATTAATTCAGTCAATCTTGTTCTCTTAGTTATAATAGTTAGCTTAATTCTTAGTTATAAATAACCACAATTTGTTATCGTCTACCATACATTGTTGGTTAAGTGCGGGAATTAATTAATTAACCAATACAGTCTCTGTGGGAACGAACTAGAAAATATTATATACTACTTGTGAACTCGTATACTTGCGTGTAATATTAGCGCGTGTTTAGCGACTAACAAGTTTTTGGCGCCGCTGCTGGGGACTACAGTGTTAAGTTATAGTTTATGTGCTTTCCATCAGTGGTTGTTAAAGTTCATTAACTCAGACATTATTACTTATCTGTTTCCTTGTCTTATTTCAGGTACTCTAGCGAGGGTATATGCATACGCGTTCGCGTACTCGTAACAGAACACTGGATAAAGCCGAGGAAGAACTTGTAGGAGTTCGTAAGGAAGTTTTTGAGGAAGAAAAGAAGGTAGAAGAAGAAGAGAAAGTTGGAGAACCAGCTTTAGTAGAGATGGGTGATCAAGCGGAAAATCCGAAGGCTTTGATGGACTATTCTCAGCCTAAGATTAATGACATTCAGTTAAGCATCATCAGACCAGCCATCAGGGCTAACACTTTTGAGATCAAGTCAAGCACGATTCAGATGATACTGTTAGGGCGAAATCACGCACTAATATTCACGCAAGTATACGCGTTCGCAAGTAATATAGAATACTTTCTAGTTCGTTCCCTCAGAGACTCAAACTAATTTATTGTCTAATTAAACTCACTCACCAATGTATGATTATTTCTCAATGTTAAGATAACACTTAAAATTGTTGATCAAATATTAACTATAATTAACTACTTAATTAACCACTTAACTAACACTTCAATTTATCAATAATAAAACACTCATGAGATCACAACTTCATTATTACTTCCTTCTATAGCCATAGTTATTACCTTTAGCATGTGACAGTGATGATATTAATCGAATAACACGAAACTGATAAAAGCCAACTTTCATTGTACTAATACCATTCTACCAAACATCCATAATTAAGATAGAAGTTGAATAGTCATCAATTATGTTGAGTTCCTATATGTCTACAGAAATTGACAACACAACGATTTAAGCACAAGTTATTCCTTTTGATTACATAGGGCAAATAAAACTGTTAGAGTTACCCACTAATCATGCACAACGTACATGAACCTATGCTAGCATGGCAAGTTCTAAATCTCAAGATCCACCGTCGCTTCACAAGAGATTAACACCCTATCTTATATGTTCGCGATGCACATAAGACGAATACGCACAACCAATACTAGATATCATGCAATCATCACACACTAAAGTATTAAACAATTAACTAGAGAATTTCATAATAAATCCGTTGCAACCCCATGATCACGATTAGCCCATAATAGAACTTATCGCCATCATGGGTTCATATGAAATCATGATAAACAAACACAAGAAAATATCAACTAAACTGATTATATTAAAACAGAGTACGTCACAAGAGTAAATAAGTCAAAGCAAGAAAACTAGCATCCAACGTTACAACGAAACAAGAATCACAAGAATATATGCTTCCTCTTCGTTGCTGTGTGCTAAATCGGTCTTCTTCTCTATCTCCTTCGCTTCTTGCAAAACACAATCTAAAACATAATCTCCTCTTCATACTCTGTGAAAAACGTCTCAAATCTACTTATATAATAGTCCCATAAAACTCAGATTACATAGAAGTTGGAAGCTAAACAGAAGTAGAAGTCTAAAATAATTCAGCTTTTTCCCCGACCCTGCGCGGCCGCTCAGCATTTCTGCGCGGGCGCGCAAGGCTGCTGCGTGGCCGCTCAGCATTGCTGCGCGGGCGCGCAGGACCCTACTGGAAAATTTCCAGGTTTGCTCCGTTTTTTCGCCGTAATCTGCCCGTTCTTTTCCTCTCGCAATGGTGAACACATGCCAAGGCTTATTCTTGATGATTCCTTCTCCGAAATGCAACTAATACCCTGAAATGCATAAACACTAGAAAAACGCATCAAATACACAAAATACTTGATTTCAAGACCCCAATTTAAGCCATTTTAAGACGTTCTAAGTGGTATAAAATGCCACTTATCACACCCCCAAACTTAAATCGATGCTTGTCCTCAAGCGTCACAGACTCAAAAACAAATAAAAAATATGCATGAATGCAATCTATATGAAAATGCAACGATCCCCCTTACTACAATTAACCAACCAATTTGTCACGTCTCAACGAATGCAGTTAGACATTAAAGATCAATAAACTCATGCAAACGGACATACAGCCAGAAACGTGGTGTGTGCAAATGCTTAACAGATATGCTTCAGAACTAGACCAATTACTATGACTAGACTATCCTCAAGGCAATCCTACGATTATACAAAGAATAAAAATTCTAGGCACAAAGTGATATACAACACTACAAGAACTTTGGAGCTTACTACGGAATCGTGCTTTTTATTTACAACTCAAATGCTTATTTGACCGTGCAATGAGTGAGGTCCACAAAAAACTTATACAATGGTATCCATGTAATGAGCGTTAGGTTAGCGGATCCCAGACTCTAAAAGCCTTAGGTCACTAGGCACAAACTCCCCTAAGAACTTAATAACTCGAATACCAAAGAGCCCACTCTTGATCAATTATACATAAATATATATATATATATATATTTTTTAATAACTCTGAGCAAGTGCGTTTCGCTCCATCTTGCTCAACCCTAGACTACTCGCATAACATACGAGCCGGCTACTAGCCATTTGACGCCTAGCCACAACTAGCAACACAATTCCATTTTTACTCCATTTTTTTTCTTTTTCATGCCTTTACCACTAAGAACCTATTATTAAATTCTAAGCATAATAAATAGATTATCCTTGAAAATAATCAGATCATAACAACAATCTAGTCCTTAAGCATTCTCTAAGACTTAGTGAAAATACAAGTGCTTCTAGCATGCATATCAACCTACACAACTTAATATCACTTTAATGCTATCACTACACTCGCCTCAATATCACAATTCAGTCGATAAATCATTGCAAAAGGGATCATGGTATATGCATGAGCTATATGATATGACAAACAAATAAAGCTATATAAAAAAAAACTATATGGCAAAAATTATGCAACTATATGAACTAACTATCATAAATATGCAGCTATATGACACACACAAAATATTCCTTAACTACCACCCCCAAACTTAAAATCTTCACTGTCCCCGGTGAAGGTAGTAGAAAGGAACACAGGGTATACCTACTCGGAGTCATCATCATCATCACCCTCAGTGGGTGGAGTATCAGGCGGCGGGTATGCAGAGTCCTCACCAAAAACTGGCCACTGGATATCAGCTCCAAGGCCTCGAAAAGCAGTCCCTAACGCAAGGGTGAGCTCCTGAGCAAACCTGCTCTGCGTCTCATACATGGCATCCATCCGCCGTGAAAGCCTCCTATACTGGGCATCACCCATCCCAGCACCCTCCTGAGCTCTCGAAGAACTAGCCTCACCACGCCCTGGCCTGGCCATAGTAGCACCTCGTGCTGGACGCCCTCCTGGAAGACGATAACCCAGCCCATGCTCCTCAGGCTCACCACCGGTCCACTCCTGCATCCCATTCAGAGTGCCAGAATCTATCGGAGTTGCTGGCAACTGTAACTGCTCATGAGCCGGCCAGTTCACTCCTACTGCTCGGCATAGCTTCGTAACCGTGGATGCATAAGGGATGTTCATATGTTTTGCTCCCCTCAAAAACTTCAGAATTCCTTGGTAGATAAACTCACCAAGGTCCACATAGTATTCCTCATTCAGAATTCCCCACAACAACTGTGCTCTCTCAACTGTGACCTCGTATGCATGTGAAGAAGGCAAAATATTAGCACATATAAATGCATTCTATGCACGGGCATACCTGTTCATGGCGATCGCCGGAAAGTGACGATACTCATTATTGGCTGGACTGCGATTCCAAACTGTGCCCGGTCGACAGAGAGTCGCACAAATCAAATCCAAGTCAAAGTCCTCAGCAGTCTTTTCATTCCAGTTCTCCTCCTCGGGCTTCCTCTCTCGCTGTCCAATCACACGGCGAATCGCCGCAGGATGATAATCAACCGTCAGCCCACGAACTACAGAAAACCCATTCTTTTGAGCCTTCGCGTTCGCGTAGAACTCGCGAACAACACTCATCGGTACTGCTTCGGGTGACTCACAAAAAGCTATCCACCCCTTCTTTGCAATCATGGGCAACAACTCACCATCCCTCCCTGATGGTAAAAACCCCCTCTCCTTCAGAATCGGCTTCCCCAACAGCCTAGTGTACTCCTCCTCCGCGGCTCTGTCAGTTAACCGAGGCCTTGCAGCAGTACCCCTTGATGAATCAGCAGTAGGAACTGTGCTGCTGCTGTCAATAGTGCGTGCTCTCTTGGGTGCCATTGATTTGTGAATAAAAGTGTGTAAGAACTGATTTTTGATGTTTATGAGAGGGTTTAAGTGTAGGAAGTTGTGGGAGATATGTAGGATAGGTGTATGTATATATAGGGTGTGGAGTAGGTTAAATTAGATTAGGAGTGGGGTTGAGGGATAAAATCATGGGGTAATGGGAAAAGAATTCGTGGGTTTATGGGCTGTAATGGGTTTTTGTGTTTTTGTTTTTTTTTTTTTTTTCTGAACTATAAAAAAAAATTTCTGGAACTCGACCCCTGCGCGGCCGCTCAGCATTTCTGCGCGGGCGCGCAGCAAGCTGCGTGGCCGCTCAGCATAGCTGCGCGGGCGCGCAGAGGGTCTCTGGAAATTTTTTTTTTTAGCCCCTGTTTTCTGATTTTTTTTGTGTTTTTGGATAGGTTATTAACTTCTAAGGGTTCCTGTAACAACAATTCATGGGTTGCCTCCCACGCAGCGCTTCTTTTTCGTCATTAGCTTGACGTTCCGTACCTTTCTCACGTAGTCAACAACATGGCACTAACCACCTCT
This sequence comes from Apium graveolens, assembly GCF_009905375.1. Lineage (NCBI taxonomy): Eukaryota > Viridiplantae > Streptophyta > Magnoliopsida > Apiales > Apiaceae > Apium > Apium graveolens. Next base: position 61,565,368 of record NC_133650.1, read on the forward strand.
CGGTTTGCCATGTCCCCATAGTAGTGCTTCAACCGCTGACCGTTAACCTTGAATGCTTGGTCCGAATCATTCTCAAAAATTTCCACCGCTCCATGTGGAAACACAGTTTTGACAATAAAAGGTCCAGACCACCTTGATTTCAACTTCCCAGGAAAAAGTCGGAGCCGAGAGTTGAATAACAGAACTTGTTGCCCTGGCACAAATAACTTAGGATGTAGCTTCCTATCGTGCCACCTCTTCACCTTTTCCTTATACATTTTGTTATTCTCGTATGCTTGAAGTCGAAATTCATCAAGTTCATTAAGCTGAAGCATTCTTTTCTTACCAGCTGCATCTAAATCCAGGTTCAATTTCTTCAATGCCCAGTAGGCCTTATGCTCAAGCTCCGCCGGTAGATGACATCCCTTACCGTACACCAACTGAAACGGTGACATCCCAAGTGGAGTTTTGTATGCTGTTCTGTAAGCCCAAATAGCTTCATCGAGCTTTAAAGACCAATCCTTCCTTGACGGACAAACAACCTTCTCTAGAATGCGCTTTATCTCTCTGTTAGACACTTCCGCTTGACCATTTGTTTGCGGATGATAGGAAGTAGCTACTCGATGATTCACATTATAACGCTCACTACTAGAAAAAGTAGAATAGACATCGGCTAAAAACTGATGTCTATGAACAAAAAAATCCGATGTCTTCGTGGGTGATGTTAAAGACCCCCCATTTAACATCGGTTTTAAACTGCTGTTAAAGAAGACGTATAACATCAGTTTTTAAAGATGTTAAATTTCTAATTCATATCTAATCTTCACATATTATCATAATATGATATTTTTATCAATTTAAGCATACATGAAATAGGCAAAATATTTTCATTTACCCATTAAACTAATGTTACTAATACCAGTAACAACGGTTTTCAAGATAAACCGATATAAACATAACTTTTGACATCGTTTCTTTATTTTAAACCGATATCTATTGGTGACAAACCGATGTCTATAAAGCTTAATAACATCGGTTTTCTGTTTTAAGATTTTTTTTATTGTAGTATTTAACATCGGTTTTAATCGGTATTACCGATGTGAATGTTCAACCAAAACTGATGTATTATGTTAAAATAACATCATTTTTCATTAATATAAATGGTGCACATTTTAAAAAAATGAATGCCAAAAAACTTGTCAAAAGAAGAAACTATTAAAATCAAACTCCAATGATCATTACCAAATCAAATCGATCAAGTCCTACAACGATGAAAAATCGAAAACTTGTAATTCCCATAGCTATGCCTATAATACAATTCATACATCTATGTAATAAATGACAACTGATTACCCACATATCATTTGCCAACTAAACTACGGAAGCTTCGCCATGGAATATTTCCAAAATATGGGCTCGGTCCACATGGAAACAAGGATGTTCTTGACTGTGATGTGGCACAATCTCTTCTCTCCTTAGGCATCTTGATACATGCAGAAGACTGTCACCAAAGAGAGAAAAAACATTGCACTATATATATTATGTCAAGCAGAATGAACTTACCATAGCAGCAAAAAATTGTAAACAACTATATTTACCTTGTACATTTTTTTATAAATATATGTTGCAGTTCCATGAGCAAGTAGAACATTGTGACCTACAACATAAGGCTCATTTGCAGAATTTCCATCCTTGCAGTATAAATAGCTAATAATTTAACATCTTCTCGGTGCCTCAAGCACTAAATCATAGCCTTGAATGGAAAAAGTATAGGGCTCATTGAAGGTCATCTGGTGTTTAACCCTGTCACCAAATTCCTGGAAGCATGTCTCAGCAAATGTGATAAAAGTCATCACTGCAAAAGCAATTATCTTCTGATAATCGAAAAACTTCACATACCTTTCTTCCTGGGTGAAACTTCTTCATAAAATGAACATTTTCCTCTTCTCTGTCTTTTAAAAGATAGCTGCCTTTCCTTTATTATATTTAGCACAAAGATTCACTCAGTAGCCAGTACCAAACACCTACATTGGGTTACTTTTGGTGTATAACAAGAATATGAAGCCAAGGAAGCATACTCGATTTCGTATTTAGAAGCCAGACGTGTATATTTTTCTGCATTTACTTTCGCAATCACAATGGAATCCTTCGATTCAAAAGGGAAGAAGCAGCTTTATCCAACTGCAGGCAACAATTACAATTGTCAGTATCATGCTCATCATGGAACTGAGAATAGTTCCTAGTATTTACGCCATAATGTTACCAAGCAATCCATAAAGTACATAGGAGCTCAAGTACTTCTCAATTTTAGGCCTAGATCAGAGTAACTTTTGAGCTTTTACAGATCCTTATTGTCTTTTTCCATTTTCCTCTTTCTGGTAAATTTTATGACTGTGAATTACAGTCAATAATCAGGCTGTGAATTACATTAGAGTATCCAAGAATATGTTATGATCCAAATCAACTCCAGACTCAACAATTACTAATAATTATGAAATTGATATCAGATTGTCTGTAAATAAAAAGCATACCTGCCCAGCAATAGCAAGATCAGCCATAACCAACTGGTTAGCCCAATCAGTGGCAACCATCAAACTCATCACATCCACAAAGCTAACCTGCTTACTACTAAGTTCATTCTCCAGATCACCAGCATCAGACACATCAATTGCCCAATAAACACTAATAAAGTTATGTTAGCTCAGTTTACTAAACATACATGGGAACTGGTAAAGAAGGCAGATCTACCATTGATTCATCTGAGTATCCAACACAAGATTATGTGATGTAGGCCCTCGATATTGGAAGACAGCATAAATGTATATTCCATCTGTTAGCATACCAAGTTGCGAATGTGCCATTTTTTCTTTTGGCATATCAAACCTTCCGCCCCATGTATTGTTAGTAAAGTTGTAAATGTCGACATGATAATGCACCAAAATCATTATAAAAAATGATATAACACAATATTGAGTACCAAAAAGTTAGCAAACACAAAAACATGAGTCCAAGAATTTACAAGATCGATGGTGCTATATCAAGTAAACACAAAAAAAGATCATTAATCTATAAAGCAGCTCCGTCGAGACAGGGGACATGTGTACTAACCGTCTATTTTCCAATTAATTAGAAGGGCAGACCAATCAACACAAGTATTTGATAACACTCTTTCCTGGTTCTATTTTTCGGCTTTTCGAAAACCACAACTTTACTAACTAATCATAAATATACATAAAAACTAGCGGGGATAACAAACATAAATAGTATGTGTAAACAAATACATAGAAGTCTTTTGTAATAAAGAAGTTGCTACAAACATTATAAGAAACATTATTTTTAGGATTAACAAGATTAGGGAAGAGCTGAGGAGAAGTGTGCCAGTTAGATATGTAAGAATTAGAAGAAGCCCAAAAGAGATCTTTACAGACCCTTGCAAACCCAACTTCTGGTATTCCAAGATGTTCACTATCAATGTCCATGAGTTTCATCTCATCTTGTGACTTGTAGCACCATAATAAGATTAGCGAGAAGTACAACCCATTAATATATTTTTTATAATGTATCACCTACATAAATAATTTAAACAATTACTCATCTAAATAAAACTTTAACATACTCAATTCAAACAATTACTCAGTTATTAACAAATTAGGGTTTAAAAATTTACCCAATAAAAGCTTTGACCTCCACCGCAAAGAGAGCACAAAGAGAGCACAGAGAGAGCAGTCGAGGAAAGAAAGAGCGATACTTTTACTTCAGTTGAGCGAGAGGGATGGAGTTGTTCTTCAGTCGAGTAGATCTTCAGTCGGGCAGAGAGAGACGAGAGTTTTTGATTTATTTGATTTTATGTTTATGTTTTTAGAGATGAGAGTATGTATATGTGTTTTTAATTTTTAATTTTAAGTGAAAAGTTGAAAAGAGGGGGAGGGAGATAAGGATTGAAATTTTTTCAAGGCAAAAACGGGGGAATTTTAAAGAGGGAATCAATTATTTGGCTAAGGGGGAAATGGGGGAGGCGTGCTGGATTAAAATTTTAAAACAGACATATAACATCAGTTGGTATAAATAATCGATGTTTATATAACACAAAGACACCGCTTGATTAAAACCGATGTAAAAAATACTTTTTACATTGGTGCCAACAGCAACCGATGTCTAAGAGGCGATGTCTATTCTACTTTTTCTAGTAGTGGCTGCATCATAGAAGTGAACTTACGGTTGCAAAAATGCGATCCTTCATCACTTATAATTACCCGAGGTGTTCCAAACCTTGTGAAAATTTGCTTATGAAGAAAATTTAGCACTGCCTTTGCATCATTTGTCGGTAAAGCTTTAACTTCGACCCATTTTGAGACATAATCGACTGCCAGCAAGATGTACTGATTATTGCAAGACGAGATAAAAGGCCCCATGAAATCGATTCCCCATACATCAAAGACCTCGACTTCAAGCATCACATTTAATGGCATCTCATCCTTCCTTGACAAATTTCCCACTCTTTGGCAACGATCACACCTTAAAACAAACTGATGAGCATCCTTGAACAAGGTGGGCCAGAAAAAACCTGCTTGCAGAATACGAGCTGCCGTCTTCTCACCTCCATAGTGTCCACCATAAACCATGGAATGGCAGTCTCGTAATATCCCCTCCGTCTCACAAAACGGGATACATCTCCTGATGATCTGGTCAGCTCCCTGTCTAAACAAATATGGTTCATCCCACATATACCACTTCACCTCAGGCAGAAACTTCTTCTTTTGCGCGGATGTCAAATTAGGAGGCATTATATTGCTGACAAGATAGTTTACAATATCTGTAAACCATGGTTCTTCCTCCTGAATTGCAAACAACTGCTCATCCGGAAAAGATTCATTGATTAACGTCCTATCTTGTGAAGTAGAATCGGGATTCTCCAACCTAGAGAGATGGTCAGCTACTTGATTCTCAGTACCTTTTCTATCTTTGATCTCTAACTCAAATTCCTGAAGTAAAAGCACCCAACGAATGAGTCTCGGCTTCGAATCCTTCTTAGAAACCAGATAGCGAATAGCTGCATGATCAGTGAATACTGTTACTTTCATACCAAGCAGATAAGATCGAAATTTCTCAAAGCCAAAGACTATAGCCAAAAGCTCCTTCTCAGTAGTGGTGTAGTTCAATTGGGCCCCATTTAAAGTCTTACTCGCATAGTAGACCACATGGAAGAGATTTTTCTTGCGTTGTCCCAGAACTGCACCTACCGCATAGTCACTCGCATCACACATCATCTCAAACGGTTCTGTCCAATCTGGTGCTGTAATAACTGGTGCCGTGATCAAACTCTCCTTGAGAGTTTTGAATGCTGCCAAACATTCATCATCAAATTTAAAAGGCACATCTTTCTCAAGTAATTTGCACAACGGCTTAGATATCTTTGAAAAGTCCTTGATGAATCGCCGATAAAAACCCGGATGACCGAGAAAACTACGGATTCCTTTCACTGAATTAGGTGGGGGAAGATTTTCAATGACTCCCACCTTGGCCTTGTCCACCTCCAGACCTTTGCTAGAGACCTTATGCCCAAGGATAATGCCTTCACGCACCATAAAATGACATTTCTCCCAATTAAGCACCAAATTAGTTTCCACGCATCTTTTGAGTACGGTGCGCAGATTATTCAAGCATTCATCATATGAGTTTCCAAAGACGGAGAAGTCATCCATGAACACTTCGACGTTATTTCCAATCATGTCAGAGAATATAGCCATCATACATCTCTGAAAGGTGGCCAGGGCGCCACATAACCCAAACAAAACTCTTCGAAAAGCAAATGTGCCAAATGGACAAGTGAAGGTAGTCTTTTCCTGATCCTCTGGTGCAATACAAATCTGATTATACCCGGAATAACCATCCAGAAGACAAAAATACTCATGTCCCGCCAATCTGTCAAGCATTTGATCAATGAATGGGAGAGGGAAGTGATCCTTCCTTGTGGCTTTGTTCAATTTTCTATAATCCATGCATACTCTCCATCCTGTCACTGTTCGAGTAGGGATGAGCTCATTCTTTTCATTTGTGACCACAGTGATACCTCCTTTCTTAGGTACACATTGCATGGGACTCACCCACGAGCTGTCAGAAATAGGATAAATGATGCCTGCATCTAGCCATTTCAGAATTTCTTTCTTCACCACCTCCTTCATGATCGGGTTCAGTCTTCGCTGCTGTTCCACAGTTGGCTTACTACCTTCCTCTAATAGAATTTTATGCATACAATATGAAGGACTTATCCCCTTGATGTCTGCTATGGTCCATCCTATAGCCGATTTGAATTCTCTCAAAATCCTTAAGAGCTTGTCTTCCTCACTACCTGAAAGGTCAGCTGAAATAATAACAGGTAACGTAGATGAATCACCTAAAAAGGCATACCTCAAGTGTTCAGGTAATGGTTTAAGCTCCAAGGTAGGTGCTTCCTCTATTGATGGTTTGAGCTTCCCTTCAGCATTCTTAAGGTCAGAAGTACCAAGAGATTCAAATGGTATATTGAGCTTTCGCTTCCATGGAGAAGCGTTCAGATATTGTAATTGCTCGTTGCTATCTTCATCATCGCTGTCAAAATCCCCCACTAAGGCCTTTTCCAATGCATCAGACATTAGCATGTGATCGAGTTCCGAAGTAACTGCGGAATCAATCACATCCACTTTTAAACACTCCTCATCTTCTGTAGGGAATTTCATTGCCTTGAATACGTTGAAGGTCACATCCTGATCTTGGACCCGCATAGTAAGTTCCCCTTTTTGCACATCTATCAAGGTACGGCCAGTAGCCAAGAAAGGCCTCCCCAAGATTATGGGAATCTTTTTATCTTCCTCAAAATCCAGAATAACAAAATCAGCAGGAAAGAAGAGCTTATCCACCTTGACGAGCACATCCTCAACTATGCCCCTTGGGTACGTAATGGAACGGTCCGCCAATTGTAGCGACATGTATGTGGGTTTTGGGTCAGGCAGATCCATCTTTTTAAAGATCGACAACGGCATCAGATTAATGCTTGCTCCCAAATCACAAAGGCACTTGTCAAAAGTTAGATTGCCAATGGTGCAAGGAATGGTGAAGCTTCCTGGATCTTTCAGTTTTGGTGGTAACTTTTGTTGCAGAACCGCGCTGCATTCTTCCGTGAGAGCAACGGTTTCAAGGTCATCCAGTTTCACCTTCCTTGAAAGAATAATCTTCATAAACTTCGCATAACTAGGCATTTGTTCCAGAGCCTCAGCGAAAGGTATATTGATGTGAAGTTTCTTGAACACCTCCAGAAACTTCTCGAACTGTCTATCCAGCTTTTGTTGCTGCAATCTCTTAGGAAAAGGTGGTGGAGGATAGAGCTGTTTCTCCCCTGTATTAGCCTCAGGCAGAGTGTGTTCAATAGTAGTCTTCCTTGGTTCCGCCACTTTCTCCCTTTGCTTAGATTCTTCATCTCTAACTTCAGCTTCGACTTCTTTTGCCTTTTCAGCATCAGCTACTTTTCCAGACCTTAAGGTAATAGCCTTGACTTGCTCTTTGGCTTCCTTCCTGCCTGGTACTTCCGTGTCACTGGGAAGAGTGCCAGGTTGACGATTGAGCACTGCATTGTCTAATTGACCGATTTGATTTTCCAAGGTCTTGATAGAAACCGCCTGACTCTTGCACAACAGCTTAAGTTCCTCAAAATCAGCACTAGTAGGTGCAGCTGCACTTCCCTGTTGAGGATATGATTGCCTTGTAGCATACTGCTGTGGTTGCCGGAATCCAGGTGGGTTAAACTGTTTACTCACTCCTTGCTGATATGGTGGCTGAATAGCATTCTGATTATTTCCCCAGCTGAAATTTGGATGATTTCTGTTGTTAGGATGATAGGTCGCTGGCACAGGCTGCTGTTGTCGCTGATAATTATTCACATACTGAACAGATTTGTTGACAAGAGAACACTGATCCGTAGCATGAGAACCTGCACAAAGCTCACAAACCATAGCTATTTAATTAACTCCATACGTAGCCAAAGAATCAACCTTCATTGATAGCGCTTGGAGCTGGGCTGCAATAGCGGTGGCTGCATCAACTTCCAGAATACCTGCTACCTTGCCTGATGTCATCCTCTGACTTGGGTTTTGATGCTCATTTGCAGCCATCGTCTCGATAAGATTATACGCCTCAGTATAGCTTTTAGCCCATAAGGCGCCTCCAGCTGCTGCATCGAGCATGGGCCGAGATTGGGCCCCCAAACCATTATAAAAACCAGTGATTACCATCCAATCCGGCATTCCATGATGTGGACATTTTCTCAACATTTCCTTGTAGCATTCCCAAGCCTCGCACATAGATTCTGTAGGTTGCTGCGCAAACTAAGTAAGAGCACTCCTCATAGCAGCAGTCTTTGCCATTGGATAAAACTTCACCAGAAACTTTTGCGCAAGATCTTGCCACGTAGTGATGGACCCAGCTGGTTCAGAATGTAACCAGTCTTTAGCTTCATCCCTCAGTGAGAATGGGAAAAGCCTCAACTTGATAGCCTCATCAGTCACGCCATTATACTTAAAAGTGCTGCAGATCTTGACAAAATTCCTTATGTGCATGTTGGGGTCCTCAGTTGCCGCTCCTCCAAAAGAAACAGAATTCTGCACCATCTGAATAGTGCCCGGCTTGATTTCAAAGGTATTAGCTTGAATAGCCGGATGAAGGATGCATGACTGAATGTCATCAATTTTAGGCCGAGAAAAATCCATAAGAGCTGGATCAGCTTGAACAATACGATCTCCCATGTTTACTGGTTCTTTCTGCTCAGTTCCTGAATCCGAATCCTCAAAATCTAACTTCTCCGGGGTATCAAGAACTTCGTCTTTCTCCTCAGGTGTATCTAAGGTCCTCTTGCGAGCACGAGAACGAGTTTGCATAAACGGTTGCTAAAGTACCTGAAACACAACCGAAAAGAGTAATTAACTACTACGTCCTAATCACTGAGTCCTAATGACCAATGATGGTAAGTACATAAACTAAACAAATACGCCGAGTCCCCGGCAGCGGCGCCAAAAACTTGTTAGGGCGAAATCACGCACTACTATTCACGCAAGTATACGCGTTCGCAAGTAATATAGAATACTTTCTAGTTCGTTCCCTCAGAGACTCAGACTAATTTATTGTCTAATTAAACTCACTCACCAATGTATGATTACTTCTCAATGTTAAGATAACACTTAAAATTGTTGATCAAATATTAACTATAATTAACTACTTAATTAACCACTTAACTAACACTTCAATTTATCAATACTAAAACACTCATGAGATCACAACTTCATTATTACTTCCTTCTATAGCCATAGTTATTACCTTTAGCATGTGACAGTGATGATATTAATCGAATAACACGAAACTGATAAAAGCCAACTTTCATTGTACTAATACCATTCTCCCAAATATCCACAATTAAGATAGAAGTTGAATAGTCATCAATTATGTTGAGTTCCTATATGTCTACAGAAATTGACAACACAACGATTTAAGCACAAGTTATTCCTTTTGATTACATAGGGCAAATAAAACTGTTAGAGTTACCCACTAATCATGCACAATGTACATGAACCTATGCTAGCATGGCAAGTTCTAAATCTCAAGATCCACCGTCGCTTCACAAGAGATTAACACCCTATCTTATATGTTCGCGACGCACATAAGACGAATATGCACAACCAATACTAGATATCATGCAATCATCACACACTAAAGTATTAAACAATTAACTAGAGAATTTCATAATAAATCCGTTGCAACCCCATGATCACGATTAGCCCATAATAGAACTTATCGCCATCATGGGTTCATATGAAATCATGATAAACAAACACAAGAAAATATCAACTAAACTGATTATATTAAAACAGAGTACGTCACAAGAGTAAATAAGTCAAAGCAAGAAAACTAGCATCCAACGTTACAACGAAACAAGAATCACAAGAATATATGCTTCCTCTTCGTTGCTGTGTGCTAAATCGGTCTTCTTCCCTATCTCCTTCGCTTCTTGCAAAACACAATCTAAAACATAATCTCCTCTTCATACTCTGTGAAAAACGTCTCAAATCTACTTATATAATAGTCCCATAAAACTTAGATTACATAGAAGTTGGAAGCTAAACATAAGTAGAAGTCTAAAATAATTCAGCTTTTTCCCCGACCCTGCGCGGCCGCTCAGCATTTCTGCGCGGGCGCGCAAGGCTGTTGCGCGGCCGCTCAGCATTGCTGCGCGGGCGCGCAGGACCCTACTGGAAAATTTCCAGGTTTGCTCCGTTTCTTCGTCGTAATCTGCCCGTTCTTTTCCTCTCGCAATGGTGAACACATGCCAAGGCTTATTCTTGATGATTCCTTCTCCAAAATGCAACTAATACCCTGAAATGCATAAACACTAGAAAAACGCATCAAATACACAAAATACTTGATTTCAAGACACCAATTTAAGCCATTTTAAGACGTTCTAAGTGGTATAAAATGCCACTTATCAGATACATAACTCAGTTCAGTTTGGAAGTTCTCCTACTGAAGACCCTAACATGTACATCAGGGATTTCATCGAGATCTGTGACACCTTCAAGTTTAATGATGTGACTGAAGATGCTATCAAGCTACGCCTTTTCCCATTCTCTCTAAGGGACAAAGCTAAGTGCTGGTTACACTCTCTACCAGCAGGGTGTATCACCACTTGGGAGGATCTTGTGTAAAAGTTTCTCACTAAGTTCTTCCATATGGCGAAGACTTCTGCAATCAGGAATGGTCTTACTCAGTTTGCTCAGCAAACTGGAGAATCTCTGTGTGAGTCTTGGGATTGATATATGGAGATGCTTAGGAAGTTCCCAAACTGTTACATATTGAATTCTCAATGATCAAGAAGAAGCTCAGGATCTGGCTGTTCGGATGTCATCAGGATCTGATGTATCATCAGGATTTTGTATGTCATCAGGATTTGTATGACATCAGTATTGGAAGATAGTCAGAATTAGAGGATTTGTTATATTTCTTATAATGTGGAGAAGATATCTGTTACATCTGAGAGATAGGACTTTATCTGTTTAGTTTAAGATATGTATAAGTTTCAGTTAGTCTTTGATAATGCATATCTTAGATTAATCTATTGTAGCTGTGTAGTATATAAAAACAATTTAGGTCATCACTTAGTGTACAACACTCGAGGATCATTCGACCTAGAAGGTCTCAAGAACATCAGTATTTCTTGAGAGGATTTTATAACAGTTTTTATCAGATATATAAAAAGCTGTTATATTTTATTACTTGTTCGAAATATTTATACAATTGTATCCAACCCCCTTAAACAATTGTATCTTTACTGGGCAACAATTGGTATCAGAGCACACTGATAAATTTACAATCAGAAATGATCTAAACATGTCTCTAAACAAGTATGAAAGCATTAAAATTCCCATTCTTAAAAAGACTGAATATCCAACATGGAAGGTGAAGATGCTCATGTACCTGGAAGCTACAAATCCAGATTATCTAGACGTAATCAATGATGGACCCTTCATACCAACAAAACTGGTGCATGCAACTCCTACTGTTGCTGAACACTATCAACTGAAGGAGAAGACAGAATGGACACCGGAAGAGAAAGTAGATGTGCTGAAAGATGCAAAGGTAAAAAACATTTTGCATAACAGTCTTGATTCTGTGATGTCAAACAAGGCCATAGCCTACAAGACTGCCAAAGAAATCTGGGATGCTCTTGAAACTCAATGTCAAGTAACCATGGACATCAAGAAGAACATAAGGGCTATTCTGATTCAAGAATATGAAAACTTTGAGGCCAAGCCTGATGAAAGTCTCACCGACATCTATGACAGATTTCTGACTCTGCTAAACAATCTGTCTTTGGTGGGAAAGGTGTATGATCGAGAGGATTCAAACACCAAGTTTTTGAGAGCTTTGAATGAAGAATGGGAGACTCAGACTTTAATCATACGACATCAGTATGATCTGGATGTAATTACTCTGGATGAAGTCTATGGCATGCTGAGAACTCATGATTTGGAGTTTCAGCAAAGGAGGGAGAGGAAAAGCAGCAAAGGCAAATCTGTTGCTTTGAAAGTTAATGATAAAGCTTCAAAAGAAAAGTCTGTTGGAGCTGTACGAAAGAAGAACAATTTTCCAGAATCAGATACTGATGATTTATCATCAAATCCTGATGATGATACTGATTCTGAAACTGATAAGAACATGACAGATTCTGATGTCATGCAAATGGCCGCATTGGTGGTTAAGGGCTTCAGGAGAATGCAATTCAGGAAGTCTAGGAACAACAGAAGCTTCAGGAAGAAGTTCACTGGAGGTGAAAAGAAGTCAACTGGGAGAAAAAATGGAAATGACTCTAAAGCTGGGAAGCTAGACAAGACAAAGATCAAGCGCTACAACTGTGATGAACCTGGTCACTTTGCCTCAGAGTGCAAGAAAACAAAGCATAATAAAGGGAAGAGCAAAGCCCTAATCACTTCAATTAAGAATTGGATTGACTCCTCTGACTCTGAAGGTGAAAACACATGCTATGCACTAATGGCCAATCTTGATGATCCTACTGCTTTTGAGCCTAAGGTACAAACTCCTTTCTTCTCTTTTGATACTGAAAATATATCTGAATTGAAATCTATTCTTAAATCTTTGCATTGTAGTTTTAAGAATAAGACTTTAGAAAATGATAGACTTTATAACTGAAATTAACACCTTGAAATTTAGGAATGATCAGTTAGAGTCTGACTTAATTCATCATATAGAACTGAAGAATGAATGTGAGAGAGCTAAACATACAGTTAAGATTCTTGTGGCTAGATACAGTATGCTAGAAAAGGATCTAGAAAATGAAATAAAAACCCTAAAGACTGGACTAATTCAGGAAAAAAGGTTCATGAGATGATCTCAAAGAAAAACTGGAAAGAATGCCTAGGCTATAAAGATGGAATTAAGGATGTTGACACTGAAAATAAAATTTCCCTTAAAACTCCTATTAAGTTTATTTCATCAGAAGCTGATGAACCCAAATCCACTTTTGAAAAGGGTTCAACATCAGTATCACAAGAAAAACTGGTAGATGATAAAACTCAAAGAAAGAAAAGCAAGGAAACCATTAAGTCTATTCAGAAAGAAAAGAACATAGGACTTTTGTCAGCAAGACAATTGAGAAAGAAAATATCTGAGGTTACTGACAAACCTCAAGTAAAAAGTCCTAAAAGAAAGAGGAATGGTAAGCAAGGTATTTCTAAGGATTCAAATTACAAGGTTGTTCCCAATGCTTCTAGGAAAACTTGTTTTAACTGTGGAAATACTAATCATCTTGCTATTGATTGCAGGAGGAATAAGAAAAGGAAAACTGCTTTTCCTGAGTCTGATGTTGGGGGTAGATCAGTATTTTATAAACCATAAAATCCTTGTTTTCATTGTGGTAGTAGTTGGCATTCGATTTATACTTGTAGTTCTTATCACAAGTTGTATCACAATTACTCTGAACCTTTACCTAAGTTTAATAAGGTTGCTTGTGTGATTAATTCTATTGGTTTCACTAAACTTGCTTCTGACAAGACAAATCCTGACAAAGGAAAGACCGTCAAAAGTATTCATGACACACAAAGCCTTAAGTTGTCCAAAAAGAGGATCCAACAAGTGTGGGTCCTTAAAAATCCTTCTAATTAATTATTCTTCTGATTGCAGGGTAACAAGAAAAATACACTTGTCTTGGATAGTGGATGTTCAGGACACATGACTAGAAATAAATCCCTGCTGTCAGAATTTGAGAAGAAGACTGGCCCAAATGTATCTTATGGAGATGGAAATATAGGACATACTCTGGGATATGGAAACTTGATAATTGGAAAGGTAGCAATATAGAATGTAGCTCTGGTGGAAGAACTGAAGCATAATCTTCTAAGCATTAGTCAAATCACTGACAGAGGTTATCATGTTGTATTCTATGACTCACACTGTGAAGTTGTTCATAACAAATCAAAGAAAATTGTCTTGATAGGATATAGACATGGTAACATTTATGAAGCAAGGCTACATGAAAGTCTTGAAAATGAAGCTACTTGCCTTATCTCTAAGGCATCAGTAGATGAGAGCTGGAACTAGCATAAGAAGCTCTCACATCTCAATTTCAACTCAATCAATGAACTTGCCAAGAAGGAGCTTGTAAGAGGATTGCCAAACATGCTATACTCAAGTGATGGACTTTGTGATGCTTGCCAAAAGTCTAAACAAAGAAGAGTATCTTTTAAAAGCAAAACAGAATTCTCTATCTCTGAGCCATATCACATGCTGCACCTGGACCTTTTTGGACCAGTGAACATAATGTCCATCAACGAGAAAAGGTACACACTTGTAATTGTTGATGATTTCACTAGATATTCATGGGTTTATTTTCTACACAGAAAGGATAAAACTCCAAAAATTCTTCTGGACTACATAAGGCAAATTGAAAATGGATCTACTCACAAAGTGAAAATCTTGAGAAGTGATAATAGCACTGAATTCAAGAACTCAAAGATGGAGGAATTCTGCAAGTACAAAGACATAGAACAACAATTCTCAGCTCCTGGTACACCTCAACAAAATGGTGTTGTTGAGAGGAAGAACATAACCTTAATTGAAGCTGGCAGAACTCTGCTAGAAGAAGCAAAACTACCCACTTACTTCTGGGATGAAGCAGTAAACACAGCATGTTATACTCAGAATGTCACTTTGAAAAATAGACATGGTGTTACTCCTTATCAAATGTTAAAAGAAAAGAAGCCCAGTCTCAAACATCTTCATGTATTTGGATGTAAGTGCTTTTTTTTGAGAACTCATACTAATCAGCTTGGAAAGTTTGAATCAAAGGCTGATGAAGGAATCTTTGTTGGATACTCACAATCAAAAGCTTACAGGGTGTTCAACCTAAGAACACACACTGTAGTAGTCTCCATCAATGTATCTTTTGATGATAAGAAGATTCCTGGTTTTGAAGAAGACACACATAAAAGTTTAATCTTTACAAATGAAAACGCATTGTTGGAATCTGGATCAATCTCTAATGAACTGTGAAATCCTGATGATCCAAATTCTGACACTCCTTCAGATTCTGAAGATAATCATTGTGCTAATGAGCCTGCACAAGTTGAGGGGGAGCAACAACAAAGGTCAGTTGATGATACTAACACTGAAGAATCATCTCAAAGTTCTTCTCAATCCAATGCTGATTCAACATTAGAAGAACATGAGTCAAGTCCTTATAATTCATCAGGAAATAACCCAACAGATTCAAGGGGAGCCTCAAATGGATTTGATGAGGCATACAATTCAGGGGGAGCATCTAGTTCCAGAAGGATACTTCCCAGTGCCAAAAAATGGACTAAGGATCCTACTCCTGATCTGATCATTGGAAATCTTGATGATGGTGTAAAGACAAGAAGTGCAACTCATAATGAATGTTTTAATCATAATCTACTTTCAAAAGAAGAGCCAAAGAAAGTAGAAGATACACTCAAGGATGCAGATTGGGTCATGGCTATGCAAGAAGAATTGAATGAGTTAGAAAGAAATGAAGTGTGGAAGCTGGTGCCTAGACCTAAGAATAGGTCAATTCTGGGCACAAAGTGGATCTTTAGAAATAAGACTGATTCTGATGGAACAATCATCAGAAACAAGGCAAGATTGGTGGAAAAAGGATATTCTCAACAGGATGGTATTGACTATGTTGAGACATTTGCTCCGGTTGCTAGGTTGGAAGCAATCAGAATCTTCTTGGCATATGCTGCTCACAAGAAGTTCAAAGTCTTCCAGATGGATGTCAAGAGTGCATTTCTGAATGGAGAACTTGAAGAAGAAGTCTATGTTGAATAACCACCAGGATTTGTGGATCCTAAACGTCCTGATTATGTTTACAGACTTGATAAAACACTCTATGGACTGAAGCAAGCACCTAGAGTATTGTATGAAACCCTTGCTCAGTTTCTACTTG
The DNA here is from genome assembly GCF_009905375.1 of Apium graveolens. NCBI lineage: Eukaryota > Viridiplantae > Streptophyta > Magnoliopsida > Apiales > Apiaceae > Apium > Apium graveolens. The sequence goes on from NC_133650.1 coordinate 61,581,347, forward strand.
AAAGTGGATTTAAAAGAGGTACAATAGATAAAACCCTACTTTATCTGAATAAAGTTAAAGATTTTCTTTTAGTTCAAATTTATGTTGATGATATCATTTTTGGATCAACTAATCAAACACTGTGTAATAAGTTTTCAAAGTTGATGCAACCAAGATATCAAATGAGTAGGATGGGAGAGATGAGTTACTTCCTAGGCTTGCAGATTAGATAGATTGATAATGGCATCTACATCAATCAGTCCAAGTACACAAGAAATCTACTGAAGAGGTTTAATATGCAAGAAAGTGCAACTGCAAGTACTTCTATGGCAACTACTACAAAACTTGATCCAAATAAAGGTACAATAGTTGATGTGACAACCTACAGAGTTATGATTGAATCTCTGTTATATCTAACTGCTAGCAGGCCAGACATTATATTTTCCACTTGTTTGTGTGCAAGATTTTAGGAAAATCCAAGGGAGCCACATATTATTGCAGTAAAGAGAATTTTCAGATACCTCAAGGGTATTGTTTCTCTTGGACTTTGGTATGCAAGAGAAGCTGATTTTGTATTATGTGGTTATTCAGGTGCTGATTTTGCTGGATGCAAAATAGAGAGGAAAAGTACTTTAGGAAGCTGTCAGTTCTTGGGAGGCATATTAGTCTCATGGTTCAGCAGGAAGTAGAAATTTATTTCTACTTCAACTACTGAGGCTGAATACATTGCAGCTGGGAGTTGCTATGCTCAGTTGTTGTGGATGAGAAATCAGCTCATGGACTATGGATTATCATTCTTAAAAATTCCTATTTATTGTGATAATCAAAGTGCTATTGCTATGACACGAAATCCGGTACAACACTCTCTTACAAAACACATCAACATCAGATATCACTTCATAACAGAGCATGTCATGAAAGGAACCATAGAGCTTCATTTTGTTCCTACTGAACAGCATCTAGCTGATATCTTCACAAAGCCATTACCTGAAGCAACATTTACAAAGCTTGTGAATGAACTTGGTATGGTTAATTGGGACAAGTAAATTTTTATGTTATCTATTTGATCAAATCCTGATGTATATTGATCAAATATGTCCTAAATGTTATGATTTTTAGTTATTAAGCCATAAATATTTGATGTATTCTATTTTTATATGCATGAAAAATTAAGTGAATTTATTTGCTAATTGTGCATGTCCGAATAAATATATCACTATCATCATTACACATCGGTCTAGGGAGGCGCGCCTTATAAAGAAATCTTTTGGTTAATTCATTAAGTTAACTCTAAACTTAATCATTACTCAGTCCTCTAGTCCCTTGATATTCCATTGACTATTTAACCGTCATTTCATCTCAGACATATCATCTTCTATTATCACACAAAACCATTCTCTCTCTTTTACTCCTCACTATTTTCTTCCTTCGAAAAATGGTTCTTGTAAACATGTTTATGAACTATAAAAACTTCAACGTCGAGTTCAGTTGTGGTGACTGGGAACAGGAATGGCACATCACTGCCATTCCTGATGAGATATGGAACTTGGTTCCACAAGAGGTTCAGACAAATCTCTTGTTCTTTGAGATGGACTATCAAATCCATCTTGATCACTTGGAAGAAGAACGTAGAGAGGCTCTTCTTCAGCAGGAATGGATCATCCGTCTTGCAGTGCTAGTTGTCAGTAGCAGGAGGAACTAATCGATAGTTTTCCTTCTTAGACCAAGGCCGTTGATGTTCACCATCTTATAGTAGGATTATCTTGTAATCTTTTGCATGTAATCTACAAATTTCATAAAATGTACTCTTTTGATATTTTAATGAAATTTCTTTTGATTGCAAGATTTAGTCTTTGTTTATCTCGTATTATGTGCATGTGAATGTTCTCATTGAAGCCTGTTAATCTTTACTTCATCTACTTGAACTGTATTTCTTGATGAATGGTTTGATTAAAATTGTGGTTACTAATAATTTATGATGATTTGACAAACAAATGTTGAATTTTAATTGACATATCTTGAGTTAGTCAAATCCTGATAACAGGTCAGCACGTTCTAATTCAGATTATTAGTGTTAATCGATCTCTGAGTAAGCTTTATTGTTGCAATTAAGTGTCCCACTTTATTAATGATTATTGGTGGATTATCATATAAACAAATTTCAACAGTTGTGTCTTGATATAACTGTATGTATTTTGTATTTACTTCCGTAATTTCCTCCAACATTAAAATCAATTACTCAGATATTGTTTCCTGTTCGAAGTCAAATTCGCTAGGTTACCTTCTTCATACAAGTGTGTTAAACATATTTCTAAAAAGTGAAGCTATAAAACCAAAAGAAATTCCGTGACACAATTCATCATACACATAGTTTCACTGCACACATCTCACACTTACTCTCTCGCACAAGCTATTCACATCATGACAACTTCTGAAGTTTCACCAATCTTCAGTCAAACCATAATCATTCATGGAAACATATTTGGCACTAACAATTGCTTAGCTCTGCTTACACATCAGCAACTACCATCATCTTTTCATTATATTCAGGATTTTCTCCTTCTATGTCCAATTGGATATGCTCTCACAAATCCTGTTAAGGTATCATACAGGGCTGTCATCCAGGTCTGGAACAAAGCAGTGGTAAATTCAACACATACTAGCTTTTCTTTTGAGTATAAGGACCAAAGATATGAAGTTGATGCTGACATTCTACTTCAAGCCTTGAGATTGCCTGCTCTTGATGGTGCTCCTGATACTCACACCAATGAGCAACTGTTTGATATGCTAAGGACTTTAGGCTATCAAGGAGAAATCACAACCATTAGAAAACTGGTCAGAACCAAACTTAAAATAGAGTGGAACTTTTTCTTTGACTGCATCAGTAGATGTTTCTTGAATAAGACAACAAACTTTGATGCTCTTCCATCCACTTCCCTGAGAATTGGGTACAATCTTCTTAACTCTGGTAATTTTGATTATGGTAATACTATATTACAGTTCATCATTGCTAGGATAGCAGATGCTTCAGGAGTAATAGGGTATACTATATTTTTACAACTGATTTTCACTTATCTATGCCCTAATGATATTTTTGACGATGATGAATTACTCCCTATTTTTCAAATTTGAAAAAGCAATCACTGATCATATCAAAAGGGATAAAAAGAATAAATTTTCAGGACCACCCTTTCTTCATAGAGTAATTGTAAAAATATAGTTTCACTGCACACATCTCACACTTACTCTCTCGCACAAGCTATTCACATCATGACAACTTCTGAAGTTTCACCAATCTTCAGTCAAACCATAATCATTCATGGAAACATATTTGGCACTAACAATTGCTTAGCTCTGCTTACACATCAGCAACTACCATCATCTTTTCATTATATTCAGGATTTTCTCCTTCTATGTCCAATTGGATATGCTCTCACAAATCCTGTTAAGGTGTCATACAGGGCTGTCATCCAGGTCTGGAACAAAGCAGTGGTAAATTCAACACATACTAGCTTTTCTTTTGAGTATAAGGACCAAAGATATGAAGTTGATGCTGACATTCTACTTCAAGCCTTGAGATTGCCTGCTCTTGATGGTGCTCCTGATACTCACACCAATGAGCAACTGTTTGATATGCTAAGGACTTTAGGCTATCAAGGAGAAATCACAACCATTAGAAAACTGGTCAGAACCAAACTTAAAATAGAGTGGAACTTTTTCTTTGACTGCATCAGTAGATGTTTCTTGAATAAGACAACAAACTTTGATGCTCTTCCATCCACTTCCCTGAGAATTGGGTACAATCTTCTTAACTCTGGTAATTTTGATTATGGTAATACTATATTACAGTTCATCATTGCTAGGATAGCAGATGCTTCAGGAGTAATAGGGTATACTATATTTTTACAACTGATTTTCACTTATCTATGCCCTAATGATATTTTTGACGATGATGAATTACTCCCTATTTTTCAAATTTGAAAAAGCAATCACTGATCATATCAAAAGGGATAAAAAGAATAAATTTTCAGGACCACCCTTTCTTCATAGAGAGGTCAGGCAATTTTTGTTGAGAAATAGACCTACTCCTACACAAGTGCCTGCAAATCCTGATACTGGCACCTCTGTTATAATTCCTGATGCTAAGACTCAAGAAATCACCCATCTTGTTTCTAACCCAAGCATTTCTTCTTCCAAACAGCAAACATAACAAGCCTCTAAATTAGCCTCCTCTGTTGTCTCTCAAAAGACATCAGTTTTAACAATGGAAGAGGCTGTTTAAGAAATCTGTCACATCTGGACATATAGCTAAACAAGTCTCACTGAGTGATAGTGAGAAGAAAGAAGACTGCTTTCCAATCAGGAAAAGAAGACTGATCATTCATGAAGATTCTGAATCAGATGATCAGATGCCAATAGGGTCCCTGTCAAAAATCAAGAAGTCCATTGATCAAAATCCTGATGACTTGATTGACACTACTTGAATCAAGGAGCCAACTAATGATGCTAGTGCTCTACTTGACAAGCTTCCAGTAATTGAAGCAACTGGTGAACACAAGAAAACTCCAAAGAGTCAGTTGAAAAGAAGAAGTGAAAAAGTAGTTGGATATATCAGAAAGAAGAAGAAGACTCATCCTCTTGACAAGGATGTTAGTACACAAGAACCTAGGTCTCAAAGGGATTTAGCAACTGCAACACATCCAGTCACACAAGAACCATCTTCTCAAAGGGAAGATGCAGACACTGAGGCTGCACAAATCATTGTTAATATTGCTCAGAGTGATCTTCTTGCAGACTCTGTTCAACTACTTCAGGAAAAGCAAACTCATTAGGAGATACTGTCATGAGTGGATGCAATCATTGATGATCCTATTTTTGAGAAGAGCACACAAGAACCTTCATCAAGCATTGCTTAAGTAGCTCACATATCTCAGACTCCATAAGAATTATCAGTTCAAAGTACTGATGATGGTCTTTCACCTTCTCCTGACAGATCAAATCCTGATGATATAACAGTTTCTACTGAGAATCATCCTTCAACTGCACTAGCTACAATTGATGATTCATTACTAGTTGCTAGTTTGAAAAAGCATCTTGATATGCTATTTGTTCCTCCACTTTCATCACTTCCACTTGAGGAATCACCTTCAGGTATTGTTAACTTCTCATATATTCTCATATTTAAATGATTATAAATAGTCTCTTATTTGAGGTTACCTCTATTTATATGACAAGCATACAACTCTTCTCAGCCATCACTTATTTCTTTGCTATATGTATGATTGAGCCTTTCTGTGAGACTGTGTGAAAATAAAAAAAAATGAAAAATATTTTGAGTGGCAGTCTCTAGTACTGGAAAAAGGAGAGGTAGTTTTGAGACAAGAACCTTATAAGTTTTTCTTTACTTATAAAGTTTCTTCTGTGAGAATAATATTACTCATAAAATTAATATATTATGTGAGAAGTGATGAGATCACTTGAAAAGAACAGAGTGATTTAGGCGTTACTATGTTTCTGTTTCAGGATCACATCAACCACAGGCATCTCTTGCAAAGAATCTGGATAAATACAAGGCAATTATGCCTGATTCTGCACATTCTTCTGATGGCTTGTCTGACTCTGACAATGATAGTGATGACGATGATCCTGATACTGCTCCGCTCAAGTCTGCAATTGATGCATCTAAGAAGTCCAATGTTGGTTCTTCTTCGCACTTCACTGAAAATCCTTCTTATTACAATCCTGATGCGGAGTATTTCAGACAGACAGAATGGAATTATAAATGGAGACTTGCAAATACTTCTATCTCATCTGCTGTTGGCCTGCAACACATTCATCGTGCTTATGATGAGATTCAAACTCCTTATCTGAAGTTGCATCTTAAGGCCACAACTATTTCTGTTAAAGGAATTCACTCTGAACTTGATAAAATGAAGAAGTCTCATGTTGGTGTCAAAGAGAAAATTGATGGATTTTTGCTTCACACACCAAACTCAGCTGAAATCAAAAGTGTGAAAAATACCGTCAAAGATGTTGTCAAATCTCAAGACAACATGGCCTCTAGACTTTCCTCCTTGGAAGACAAGGTTTCTTCTATAAGTGACAAACTGGATGCTCTATTTTCTCTTCTTTCAAATACTGATGCCAAAAAGGGGGAGAAGATAGTTGCTACAAATTGTACACCAGATTCTATTCAGACAAATGATAAAGATATTGATGATGATGGTGATAAGAATAATCCAGTTATAGATGTTTAAATTGCTTCTACTGCTCAACAACTTCAACATTATAAGAAGAATGATTCTTCAGGACAAAGGAAGTCTACTGGTGCTTATAAAGCCAAGCACAAGACTACTGCTGGTGCTCCTGAGGATGATGATATTACAATCTCAATTTAGCAGAAGCTAAAGAGATATTCTTTCCCTTACAGGCATAAGGAAACAAGTGAAGAAATTTTATTTTGTACTACAAAGATAAGAATTTAAGCAAAAGAATGCTATGAGTGCTCTTGGGTATATAACTGAAGAATTTCCTGATCTAACGCCTAAAGAAACAGTTATACAACAAAAGGAGCTTTTGGCTCAAATTGAAGCTGAAGCTAAGACTTCTAAAGGAAGAGGAAGAAGAGGTGGTAGATCTGCAAGACAAAAAGGAAGAGGAAGAGGTGGAAGAACTTCTGGATCAAGGCAAGTGACTGCTTTCAACTCTACTTTTATAAATTTTCTATCTATAGAAGGTTATGTTCCTGTACAAGGAAATGAAGAAGATAAAGAGGTTCCGAAGCCAGAAGAGTTGATTATACCAAGGAAGAAAAGATCAGCCACTGACATTGATCAAGTTGATACAGTAAATCAGAATGTAACTCCTGATGCACACACAAATCCTGAGTTAAAAGTAGATCCTGATGCTTTGAACCTGATGACTGATTTTAACTCTGATGAAAAGGTGATCAAAGCATTAAGTGAGTCAGCTCTTTTTCTAGTAATCACTCCTCACATTTTAGAGACTGATGAAAAAGAAAAGATTAATAAAAGGGAAGTTTATCAAGCATGCAAAGAATATTTGCAGAGAGTTTTAAAATCAAAGAGGGAGCTATTGCATAAAGTAAAAGGGAAGACTGATGATTTGTCTTCAAGCTATGTTCCTCTCGGTAAGAAGAATAGAAGATGGAAAGACATCCATGTATTAAATTATTCTAAAGGGTTTAAGCATGTTGAATTTGTGTCAGGTGGGTTAAGAGATTCTATCTCAGAACAGGAAGATGTTGATAAGTCCATCAAGAAGCCTTCTTGGGTGGTATACAATGAAAAACTGAAACTTATCAAATCTCGAACCAGAGGAGGCATTGGTCATTCCAGCATGGAGATCTTGGAATCTGATCTGCTTGATACAGATACTTTGACAGAAAATCTTGGTGAAAGAATTTCTCTTTCACATCTTGAGAAAGTTGAAGCTGTGAAGATTGTTCATAGAAATATAAATGGTAATGATGTCAGAGAAGAGATTCTGTACTTTTTCAGAGATGGTAAAGTAAAAATCTTCACATTGTAGTAACTCTTAATGAAGACTGTGACAAAATTGAAATACATTCACTATCTTCTTAGAGTTGAGAACAAAGTCACCAGAAACTGGTCTTGAAATGATCAGAAGAAGAGTCATGACAAAAGATGATAAACATAATGGTGATTATGTTCCTAAGTACATAACTTATACTGGTCAAGAAATGCAGATGAAAAAGGGAGCTGCAGTGCTACAAGTTTTTCTCAACAGTCCTAAGTTATCCTTCAGTCCTGATCATGAAGATGTTAGTTTAAGCTTCATGTTGATGGGTGATCTTGAGATAAGCAAAAGTTCAATTTCTAAGTTAAGATTAGCTATCTATCAGCTTGGAGAAGACACTGAAGAGAAGATAGAGTTGAAGAAAAAGCTTGTTAAAGTCCAACGAGACAAGGAGGAACAAAAATTAAAGAACTTTCTTGGAACAACCATCAGTTATCTGAAGATACTGAAGTAAGCTTTACTCCTTGTACATTTTGTAGTTTGGTTTTGGCATCATTGAGAATGGAATTTATAATTCATTGCATTAAGCATAAATTGGGGGAGATTGTTACATATTGAATTCTCAATGATCAAGAAGAAGCTCAGGATCTGGCTGTTCGGATGTCATCAGGATCTGATGTACCGTCAGGATTTGGTATGTCATCAGGATTTATATGACATTAGTATTTGAAGACAATCAACATTAGATGATTTGTTCTGTTCCTTATAATGTGGAGCAGATATCGGTTACGTCTGAAAGATAGGACTTTATATGTTTAGTTTAAGACATGTATCAGTTTCAATTAGTTTTTGATAATGCATATCTTAGATTAATATATTGTAGCTGTGTAGTATATAAACACAGTTTAGGTCATCACTTAGTGTACAACACTCGAGGATCATTCGACCTAGTAGCTCTCAAGAACATCAGTATTTCTTGAGAGGATTTTGTAACAGTTTTTATCAGATATATTAAAAGCTATTATATTTTATTACTTGTTCGAAACATTTATACAATTGTATCCAACCCCCTTAAACAATTGCATCTTTACCGGGCAACACACATCATGGCATGCCTAATTGGATGATTATCAACTGTTTCTACAATGGATTGGGTGCTACTTCTAGACCCATGCTTGATGCAGCATCAGGAGGAGCCTTGTGGGCTAAAAGCTACGATGAAGCTTATGAACTTATTGAACTGATGGCTGCTAATGAGTACTAGAATCCTTCCCAAAGGCTCACTCAGGGAAAAGTTGCAGGAATTCTGGAGTTGGATGCAGCAACTGCTATCGCTACCCAACTTAAGGCTTTGACGATGAAGGTGGACACTTTGGCTAATTATAGTGTTAATCAAATTGCTAGTGTCTGCGAGATTTGTACTGGTGCCCACGAGATTGCTCAGTGCGAAATTTCTAGTGAATCAGCTCAGTTTGTGAGCAACTTCCAGTGATCGCAGCAACCAGTGCCAACCACCTATCATCCCAACAACCGCAATCATCCTAATTTCAGCTGGAGCAACACTCAGAATGCGGTTCAACAACCTTATCAGCAATATCCAGCTAAGCAGTACAACCCCCTGGTTTTTAGCAACCGCAATATGCACCAAGATAACAACTCCTGCTCCAACAAGACAATGAAAAATCTGAATTAGAGGAGTTGAAGCTAATATGCAAGAGTCAAGCCGTTTCTATCAAGACCTTGGAAAATCAAATTGGACAAATTGCCAATGCCTTGCTAAATCGTCAGCCTGGTACACTACCTAGTGACAGTGAAGTTCCAGGAAAGAGGGAAGCTAAGGATCAGGTAAAGGCAATCACTTTAAGGTCTGGAAAGGTTGCGAATCCTGAGCAAACTCATGTGTTGACTGAAGAAGCTGAGGCTGAGAAAGAAGTAGAGCAGCAGGAAGTAGAAGTGGAACCAAGGAAGACTATTGTTGAGCACACTCCTCCTGAGGGTAATACAGGGGAGAAGCAAATCTATCATGCACAACCTTTTCCCAAGCGGCTGTAGAAGAAAAAGTTGGACAAACAATTTAAGAAGTTTATGGAGGTGTTCAAGAAAATTCATATCAACATACCTTTCGCTGAGGCTCTTGAGCAGATGCCTAGTTATGCAAAGTTTATGAAAGGTATTCTCTCTCGGAAGGTGAAGTTAGATGATTTAGAGACAGTCGCTCTCACGGAGGAATGCAGTGTTGTGCTGTAACAGAAGTTGCCTCCAAAGCTTAAAGACCCAGTAAGTTTCACTATTCTGTGTACTATTGGAAAAGTGTCTTTTGACAGATGCTTATGTGACTTGGGAGCTAGCATCAATCTAATGTCTTTGTCAATTTTCAAGCAGTTGGACTTACCTGATCCCAAACCGACATATATGACCTTGTAGTTGGCCGACCGTTCTATTACATATCCACGAGGTATTGTGGAGGATGTCTTGGTCAAGATTGATAAACTCATCTTCCCTGCCGATTTCGTAATTCTTGATTTCGAGGAGGATAAGAAGATTCCCATAATCTTGGGGAGACCTTTCTTGGCGACTGGTCGAACCTTGATAGATGTGCAGAAGGGTGAGCTCACAATACGAGTTCTGGATCAGGATGTTACTTTTAATATGTTCAATGCTATGAAATTTCCTACTGATAATGAGGAGTGCTTAAAAGTGGAGTTGGCCGATTCGGTGGTCACATCGGAACTTGATCAATTGCTAAGATATGATGCCTTAGAAAAAGCCTTGTTGGGAAATTCAGATAGTGAAGATGACGAAGGTGAAGAACAATTGCAGTATTTGAATGCTTCTCCCTGGAAGAGGAAGATAGATATGCCTTTTGAATCTCTTGGAATGGAGGAATTGAACAAAGCTCCTAAACGCCTCAAGCCATCTATTGAGGAAGCTCTCACTATTGAGCTTAAGCCTTTACCTGAGCATTTAAGGTATGTGTTTTTAGGTGATGCATCTACTCTTCATGTTATTATTGTATCTGACCTTTTAGGTAGTGATGAGGAAAAGCTTTTGAGGATTCTGAGAGAGTTCAAATCGGTAATTGGATGGACTATAGCAGATATCAAGGGAATCAACCCTTCTTACTGCATGCATAAAATTCTGCTAGAGGAAGGTAGCAAGCCTACAGTCGAGCAGCAAAGAAGACTTAATCCAATTATGAAGGAGGTAGTGAAGAAGGAAATTCTTAAGTGGTTAGATGCAGGGATCATCTACCCTATTTCTGACAGTTCATGTATAACGACTCGTAGATTTTTATTATTTAAATGTGTAATTATTGAGTAGTTAAATAAATAAAATATGTATATGGGTTCTGTCAGCGGGTTATTGCTTTATTATTATGTATATGTGATTACTAGTGTATGAGATTGAATTGCATGGTTAATTATTGGGTTGTATGATTTTGTTTCACTTTTAAAGTGATTTTATTACAGTTTTATTTTACATAAATATTTGGATTGTCTCTAAAATTTTTATTATGATTCTATAATTACAATAATTATTTTTGAGATTTTATAAAATTTAGAAATCAATATTTAATCAATTATTTAGCCCTGTATGATTTTCTGATTTCCTTTATTGGTAAAATCCGTATTTAATTCCAGAATTCTTCAAAAACGGTGAAATTCATATTTATTGAAGTTTGGAATATTCCGAGAATTTTAAAATTATTTTAGAAATTTTTGGCATTAATTTCACACGCGCGTTGATTCGTTTAATTGATAAAAGCTGGTATAAATCACATTTCAAAAATTATTTTAAAATTACCAAATTTAGGGTTTTATAAATTTCAGGATATTTGTAACATTTTACGACTCTTTTCGTAATTTTCTGAATTTGTTTTAAGTGCAGCTCGATTCGTTAAATTAGAAAAATGTGGGTTTGACGCGCAATCCAAAAATATTTTAAAAATTACGAGATTTACATTTTTATTAAATTCTGAATATTCTGGAAATTTTAAAATTATTTTAGAATTATTTTGACTTATTTTTACCAATAAGTTATTCGTTAAAATGCAGATTCGGGTTAAAAAAAATTCAAAGCTTTAGTCGGGAAATGGGACACGTATCGAATCATTACCACAATATTGTATACGTGTGACACACTGAATTGCTGATCTTTGCTGTAAATAATAATAATAATAATAATAATAATAATAATAATAATAATAATAATAATAATAATAATAATAATAATAATAATAAATAGAAAGAGGAGACCGTGTTCATCTCCTCCTTCCCCAATCTCTCCCATTTTTAATCTCACTCTCTTGAATCTCTGCTCTCCTTCAATCTTCTCTCTTCTTCTCTGTTAATTTTCACCTTTCTCCCCCACATTCTTCTGCTATTTCCGGCGAGCACGCCGGCTGTTCATTTTCGCGGCCAAGCTCCGGTTAGTCGTTGTCTTTCCGGCGATTCCTTGTTGTGGTTGTATAATTAGTTGCATATGCGTATATATACACTTGTTATGTGTATTACTGTGTGTATAGTCCTGTGTTCCGTTGCCATCAAATTCTATTGGTTGCCGCCAATATCTTTCCAGCGAGGCAGCCAGGGTGCGCGGCGTGTGTGGGTTGTGGTCCTGTTGATTGTTATACATTTGTTGTGTTATTTTTGTTGAGTATTCGGTTTATTCGAATGCTCTATAATTGTTCGAATTAATTATTGGTATATCGCATATAGTTCAGATGAGTTTCTGTGATTTTAATGAATTTTTCCGATTGATTAAGTAATTCGGACTTGAACATTATGGCGAAACTTCGATAGGAAACCAGTACGGGTACCGTCGAAGTTATGCCGCCGTCAGCAATGAACTCGTTGAGGTGACGGATAAACGGCAATGATGAATCTTGAGCCTAATAATAATAATATATAAATTTTATTTTAGAATATTCGAAACAAAAGTAATAGTAAATATTTAGTTTCAAGATTGTTGAGTGATGTGATTTGTTGGGACTAGAATTGTATTGATCGTTTGATTGCATTATTGGTTGGATTGTGGTTATTAATTGATTGGGTTGACGTCGAATTGCTTCGACGGGTAGTCCGATAAATAAAGGGGACGCTGCCCGATTTCCGGGAAATTGAACTACGGGAATACGGAAGTGTATCCGATAATTATCGGGACGTCGAGCGACTATATAAATACATGTGTGTTTTATACAAAATTTGATTGTACGATGTGATGAAATATTTTGCCAAAATCAATAACCCTGATTTCGTAAAATTACGAGTATACGTATTTTCTGGAAACAAACACCGAACCGATTTCCGGGAATGTGAACCCTAATTGTTGTGTGTGTTATTATGATATGTATAATGAATAATTACGTGTCGGGATATATTATCGTATGGGTAGGTTGTTAGCGAGCATATGTCAAGCATACCTAGATGTCTAACATAGAGTATTTTGACTTTGTCGGTTCTAGTCGGGAAATCAAAAGTGGATGTTGGAATAAGGATAACCTAGTGGACAGTCGACGAGCTCAGTAGAGTTCCCACCGAAGAACCTGAGTGTTGAAGTCGAATCCAAGGTGATCTAGTGGTTAGACATTAAAGCCTGAGCGTCCTAGTCGGCTCAGAGTCAATAAGTAATAGTTTTAAAGCTCTGCAAGGCAAGTACCCCTGTCCATTCTTTTATGGTTCAGTATATATGAATAGTTGTTGTTTTAATCTCGTAATGGAACAGAAAAATTTTAAGTTACGTATCCCCTGTATTTTAAAATGTTGTTTAAATGTATTTTTGGGGAAAAGTAACTTCTGAAAGTACCTATCTCTAAAATGTGATTAAAAATGGAAAATAGGTTTTGAATAGTGTGTTGTGACATAATTGATTTGAACAAGAGATAGGTAAAAGTGATTTTAAAACTGGATAAAATGAATCAGATATTGGATAATGTTGCGTAAGTGGTTAATTCGGTTGCGCGCATTACATAACCGATTAGTCCAGCATAGTTAATTAGAGACCTAGCTAGTCTCTGCGGATCCGGTTATTTTTTGTGAAAGCCTCATCAGCTTTCCTAAACATTTTGTGTGATAGCCCGACCAACTATCCTAGATAATTTGTGTGGAGGCCAGATCAGCCGTCGCTAGATAACATCCAATACATATATGATTGTGATTTAGTGGTTCCCATAACGGAACAGATGATTTTGTGGTTTCAGTAACGGAACAAGTGATTGAGGTTCCAGTAACGAAACAAATGGTTTTGGGTCCCCGTAATGGGACAATTGGTTTTATGGTTCCTGTAATGGAATGGAAGGTTTGAAAATGAAAATAGCATGCTAAAATTGAACTCTGGTATTTATCCACAGCACACTACAGTTTTAATTTTGTTTTACAGAGCATGCTAGTTTGGATATCCAGTTTATACGTCTTTTACATATTTCTAACAAGTTATGAATTTTGTTCCTATAACTAATTTACTTTAAATCGTTTTTACTTGTTATTCATATAGTGGTACTGCTGAGCAATTGATTGCTCACCCTTGCAAAATGTTTTATATATGTATTGCAGATGCCTAGGGGATTCTTTCGTGATAGTCAGGGCATAGTTTGAGTTCCTTCCGTGTCACGCTCCTCTGAGGTAGTTGTGTTAGACCAAAGTGGGTCTGTTGAGTTGTTGTACTAAGATAATATTGTCAGGATTGTCTTTAGTAAGTTAGTTTTGTGAGGATTGTAACCTAAGTCATAGTTAAACCCGAAAAAGATCTTGGAAAAAGGGGTTGTGTTGATATAATAATGTTGAGTTGGATTATGTTATGTTGTTGTTATTGTTATTGATGACGTCAAATCCTGACCCCGGGGTTGATGCCGTCACAGTTGGTATCAGAGCTACAGGTTTGAGTCCCTGCTTTAGGTTAGGAATATAGTCAAAAGAGTATAGGAAGGTTTATATATATATATAGATATGAGTCAGCAACTCAATCAGAGGAGCGAGTCTATGAGTTCAGTCAAGGGTTTCGGAGGCGTAACCCTGACGTCTATTGAGTATTGGCTGGAACTACCGTAGCTTAGAGTACGTCTCCTTCGTATATGTATTATTGGTAATACCCGATAGAAATTTCTAGTTTTCCTCTCGAGAATACGAGTCTGATTTAGAGAATTCAGTTTCTGAGCAGACCTTGATGTGTTAGCTGAAGAGAAACTAACGTTATTCTCAAAAATCGCATTTTTATGTTAAGTATTGTGGCTGGACCGAGTGTGTGACCTCGGTGAGTTCAGATAATATGATAAAAGTCAGTGGCTGCTATGACGGCCAAGTTTTATAGTGAATGTGGATCAGAATGGGGGGTGGTATCTTTGAACCTTTATACTTCTTTCTTGAAACGTATTTTGTTTCCGGAGTCATTGTTTCTTGTCATATAAGTTGCTTACTTTTCCTGTGAGAAAGTTGAGTACTCGGAGTAAGCCACTTAGGGTTCTGTTGGTTCAATTATAAATCATATTTTCTCCCACCTTATTTGTAAATCTATATTTAAATATTGTTTCTTTTCTCGGAGATTGTATCGGTTGATTGGGATAAATAATGCATATAAGTTGACCATTTATCTGTGTGACAAAAGGGTCTGGTGGGACGCCACCGAGTTATTTGTTATGAACTATGTGGTACTAAGACTGGCCATCTTATGTACTTGTATGGTTTCTCTCAGTCATACCTACATCTTCCTCACTGTTCCTTCTTATTCGATTCCCTTGATTCCTTGACTTTGAAATTTCATTTGAAGTCCCGAGGCAGTGAATTATTAGTAGCTTTTGTAATTAGACAATCCTGGTTATTGAAAGTAAATAAGAGTTGACCGTCTGGAGGAAATAGAAGTTTTACATCGGGTTGCTAGCTATCTCAGAAATGACAATAGTAGAGAGGATTCATGATTCGATATTGAAGGTTGCGGCATTAAAAAAGTTAACTCTGTGGAAGATGGGTCAATTGTAAGAGATAAGAAGTCGTCTTGGGAGGAATGATTGATTGAAATTCAAACTAGTGTGTTAACCAAGTATGTGACTCTTAAGTTTAACTTGACTTACCAATTTACCCTTTTTGGGTGATGCCTAGTATAACCCGTCTAGCTTTGCGGTATATGGAATTTGTTAGTGTTGTATTTCGATGGTGCTGGAAGGTTGCTCAGTTGTTGTTATATTGAGAGGGCATGTTATAATATTTATTACCTTTATATCCCAGTTTTCTACACTGTTGTTGATTCTGCTACTGTTATTGTTGCTAGTGTTGCTAATCTAGATATCTTTTATAAATGGATCCTAAGAATAAAGAAATGGGTGCTTTGATTGGGAAGCGTTTTCCTGAAACAGGTGCACCGTTTGAACGGTGATATTTTTGTTATACATCCTTGTTATTTTTTTCAATAAATTCCCTGTTATATTTCAGGAAAATGCCACCCAAGAAAGCTACCCAGTCCAAAGAAAATAGTAGTAGTTTGGCGGAGGGTCCAGTTACAAACGAAATTCTGGACTTGTTGTGCCAGCAGCAGCAACAACAGTTGTAGTTAATCCAACAGATTCAGCAGCAACAACATCAACAAGGAGAGCTAAACCAGACTACTAGTTTTAAATCTTTTCAGTCTGTTAAGCCCCCGGAGTTCAAGGGCGAAGTGGATCTTGTTGTTGCTGGAAATTGGCTTAAGGAAATGGAAAAGGCATTTACCCTCACGCAAGTAGGTGATGATCTTAAAACCGATTATGTAGTTATTTTCTTAAGAATGAAGCAAATTATTGGTGGGAATCCACTCGAGCGTTGAAAGGAGAAGGCCCTGTTTCTTGGATAAGATTTACAAAATTATTCTTGGAGAAGTATTTTCCCGATGGTTTAAGGAATCAGTTGGAAGTTGAGTTTCTAGAATTAAAGCAAGGTGAAAGAAGTGTGTTGGAGTATGAGGCCATGTTTACAAAGTTGGCCTGATTGGTTCCTGCGTATGTAAGTACGGAGATTCAGAAATCAAGGATGTTTCAACAAGGGTTGACACCTGAAATTCGCAGAGGAGTGGTGGCATTGCAACTCAAGACATACTCCTCTATGGTTTAGACCGCCCTGGTAATAGAAGGTGACCAGAAGTTGGCTGTTAAGGAAAAGAATGATAAGAAAAGGAAGTCTTTTGGTGCTATGGACAAGGCAGATAAAGAAGAATCTAGTCAAGAAATGCGGAATCAGTTTGGCCGAAGCAGGAGTAAGAGTTTCCGGAGACAGAGTTTCTCTCAGGCTAGGTCTAGTGCTACTTCAGGTTCTTCAACTTCAACCCAGTCAGTCAAGTCAGCAGTGGATTGCAAGTTCTGTGACAGGAGACACAGTGGTTCCTGCAAAAAAAATGTGCAATGTTTCAAGTGTGGACATAGGGGTCATTATGCATCGGAATGTAATCCAGAAAATCTAGGATTTACGTGTCACAATTGTGGAAGGTTGGGCATATTGTAAGGAGTTGTAGAATGGTTATTCAAGAAACTTCATCCCAAGGGCCAACATCCAGCACAGCTGGAGGCAGAATTTTCAAAAGGACCAAGAGATCGAGCATTTAGAAGTTGGACGTAGTTGCAGTTGATCTGAAACCCCTCGAGCTAGAAGAGTTTAATGTGATTTTAGGATCTGGTTGGTTGTCCAATAGTATGGCAATGAGTGGTTTTAGAAGAAGCGAAGTATAAAGTGAACAGAATCCAATAGTAAGGCAAGTTTCTGGATGCAGAAGCAATATAAGAAGTTCTTCCAATCATGCGATAAAAGGAGTAATAAGCTAAGGATATAAGGTAGATCCACCATGAGTAAATATGCGAAGAAGAAAATACTTAAGCTGGAGGAAGTTTGAATAATAAATAAATGCCCAAGAGTCTCTCTGGAGGCCGGTGGAATGAAATAATTAGTTCAATAATGGTAAAAGTTACTAGAAAGGGAAATGAGCTTACCAGATATAGTTCCTTGGGCTGCACCAGTGATGTTGTTTGAGAAAAAGAATGAAATTATGAGATTGTGTCCTGATTATCGGGAGTTTAACAAAATGACGAATAAAAACAAATAACTTCTATTAAGAATTGATTACTTATGTGACCTAATTCAAGGAATGTGTAATTTCTCGGGAATTTACTTAAGATCCAGCCTGAGGACATATCATAGATTGCGATTAGAATGAGTTATGAGCGTGGCAAGTTTGGTGATGTCATGTGGAGTAACAAGTGTATAAGTCGTCTATAAGGATTTAAAGAACGTAGTGTATAAGGAGTATTTGGATAAGCAAATTGTATTTATTGATAGCATCCTCAGCTATTCGAAGATTAAGAAAGTCTGTGTGGAATGCTTAAGGATTTCCCTACAAAGATTGGAAAGGAAGCGGCTTGGGATAGACAAAGAAAGAAGGCGAACTTGCATTAAAAGAGTGTGAATATAAAAATAGGATCGTTGGTATTAACAAAAGATTCACCTTGACAGAGATTGGTTGAGTTCGAATAAAAGGGACAAGTAGAGTCCTAAATATATGGAACCGTTCGAGGTATTGAGAAATATAGGTAAAAGTTGCTCATGAGTTGATCTTACCGTTGCAGTTACAGTATATATCATATGTTCCACTTATCAATATCCAAAACGATGTGTTCCTGATTCAAACCAAGTCGCCCTAGCTCGTTGAGAGCGAGTTTCTAGGAATGAGCTATATGTGTAGTAAGTATGCTTTCCGTAAATCCGCTGGTAAAAGAGTCAAGTTGAAAATTAGAGTCAGATATGCTTGACAAATATCCTCACTTATTTAGTTAAACCAGATTCTGAGGACAGAATCTTTTTAAGGGGGGAAGGATATAACGACTCGTAGATTTTTATTATTTAAATGTGTAATTATTGAGTAGTTAAATAAATAAAATATGTATATAGGTTCTGTCAGCAGGTTATTATTTTATTATTATGTATATGTGATTACTAGTGTATGTGATTGAATTGCATGGTTAATTATTGGGTTGTATGATTTCGTTTCGCTTTTAAAAGTGATTTTATTACAGTTTTAGTTTTCATAAATATTTGGATTTTCTACAAAATTATTTTTATGATTTTATAATTACAATAATTATTTTTGAGATTTTTTAAAATTTAGAAATCAATATTTCATCAATTATTTAGCCCTGTATGATTTTCTGATTTTCTTTATTGGTAAAATCCGTATTTAATTCCAGAATTCTTCAAAAATTGTGAAATTCATATTTATTGAAGTTTGGAATATTTCGAGAATTTTAAAATTACTTTGGAATTTTTTAGGATTAATTTCACCCGCGCGATGAATCATTTAATTGATAAAAGCAGGTATAAATCACGTTTCAAAAATTATTTTAAAATTACAAAATTTATGTTTTTATAAATTTCGGGATATTTATAACAATTTAAAACTATTTTCGTAATCTTCTGAATTTGTTTTAAGTCCAGCTCGATTCTTTAAATTGGAAAAATGTGGGTTTGACGCTCAATCCAAAAATGTTATAAAAATTACGAGATTTACATTTTTATTAAATTCTGAATATTTTGGAAATTTTAAAATTATTTTAGAATTATTTTGAATTATTTTTACCCATAAGCTATTCATTAAAATGCAGATTCGGGTTAAAAAATTTCAGAGCTTTAGTCTGGAAATAGGACACGTATCGAATTATTACCACAATATTGTATACGTGTGGCACACTGAATTGCCTATCTTTGATGCAAATAATAATAATAATAATAATAATAATAATAATAATAATAATAATAATAATAATGATAAAATAGAAAGAGGAGACTGTATTTATCTCCTCCTTCCCCAATCTCTCTCATTTTTAATCTCTCTCTCTTGAATCTCTGCTCTCCCTCAATCTTCTCTCTCCTTCTCTGTTAATTTTCATCTTTTCCCCCATTCTTCTGCTATTTCCGGCGAGCACGCCGGCTGTTTCATTTTCACGGCCGAGCTCCGGTTAGTCGCTGTCTTCCCGGTGATTCCTTGTTGTGGTTGTATAATTAGTTGCATATGTGTATATATATACACTTGTTGTATGTATTACTGTGTGTGTAGTCCTGTGTTCCGTTGCCATTTGATTCTATTGGTTGCCGCCAATATCTTTCCGGCGAGGCAGCCAGGGTTCGCGGCGCGTGTGGACTGCGGTCCTGTTGATTGTTATACTTTTGCTGTGTTGTTTTTATTCAGTATTCGATTTATTCGAATGCTCTATAATTGTTCGAATTAATTATTGTTATATCTCCTATAGTTCAGATGAGTTTCTGTGATTTTAATGAATTTTTGCGATTGATTAAGTAATTCGGACTTAAACTTTTTGGCGAAACTTCAACAGCAAACCCGACGGGTACCGTCGAAGTTATGCCGCCGTCAACAATGAACTCGTTGAGCTGACGGATAAACAACAATGATGAATCTTGAGCCTAATAATAATAATATATAAATTTTATTTTAGAATATTTGAAACAAAAGTAATAGTAAATATTTAGTTTCGAGATTGTTGAGTGATGTGATTGGTTGGGACTAGAATTGTATTGATCATTTGACTGCATTATTGGTTGGATTGTGGTTATTAATTGATTGGGTTGATGTCGAATTGCTTCGACGGGTAGTCCGATAAATAAAGGGGACGCTGCCCGATTTCCGGGAAATTGAACTACGGGAATACGGAAGCGTATCCGATGATTATCTGGACGTCGAGCGACTAAATAAATACATGTGTGTTTTATATGAAATTTGATTGTACGATGTGATGAAATATTTTGCCAAAATCAACAACCCTGATTTCATAAAATACGAGTATATGTATTTTCTGGAAACAAACACCGAACAGATTTCCGGGAACGTGGACCCTAATTGTTGTGTGTGTTATTATGATATGAATAATGAATAATTACGAGTCGACATATATTATTGTTTGTGTAGATTGTTAGCGAGGATTTGTCAAGCATACCTAGATGTCTAACATAGAGTATTTCGACTCTATAGGTTCTAGTCGGGAAACCGAAAGTGGATGTTGGAATAAGGATAACCTAGTGGACAATCGACGAGCTCAGTAGGGTTTCCACCGAAGAACCTGAGTGTTGAAGTCGAATCCAAGGTGATCGAGTGGTTAGACGTTAAAGCCTGAGCGTCCGAGTCGGCTCACAATCGATCAATAATAGTTGTAAAGCTCTGCAAGGCAAGTACCCCTGTCCATTCTTTTATGGTTCAGTATATATGAATAGCTGTTATTTTAATCTCGTAATGGAACCGAAATGTTTTAAGTTACGTATCCCCTGTATTTTAAAATGTTGTTTAAATATATTTTTGGAGAAAAGTAACTTCTGAAAGTACCTATCTTTAAAATATGATTAAAAATGGAAAAGAGGTTTTGAATAGTGTGTTGTGACATAATTGATTTTAACAAGAGTTAGGTAAAAGTGATTTTAAAACTGGATAAATCGAATCAGATATTGGATAACGTTGCGTAAGTGGCTAATTCGGTTATGCGCATTACATAACCGATTAGTCCGGTATAGTTAATCAGAGACCTAGCTAGTCTCTGCGGATCCGGTTATTTTCTGTGAAATCCCGATCAGCTTTCCTAAACATTTTGTGTGATAGCCCGGCCAACTATCCTAGATAATTTTTCTGGAGGCCTGATCAGAGTTCCCTAGATAACATCTAATACATATCTGATTGTGATTTAGTGGTTCCCGTAACGGAACAGATGATTTTGTGGTTCTAGTAACAGAACAAGTGATTGAGGTTCCAGTAACGGAACAAATGGTTTTGGGTCCCCGTAAGGGGATAAATGGTTTTATGGTTCCTGTAATGGAATGGAAGGTTTAAAAATGAAAATAGCATGCTAAAATTGAACTCTGGTATTTATGCACAACACACGACTGTTGATTTTGTTTTACAGAGCATGCTAGATTTGATATCCAGTTTATACCTCTTTTACATATTTCTAACAAGTTATGAATTTTGTTCCTATAACTGCTTTACTTTAAATTGTTTTTACTTGTTATTCATATAGTGGTACTGCTAAGCAATTGATTGCTCACCCTTGCAGAATGTTTTATATATGTATTGCAGATGCCTAGGAGATTCTTCCGTGATAGTCAGGGCAAAGTTCCAGTTCCTTCCGTGTCAGGCTCCTTTGAGGTAGTTGTGTTAGACCAAAGTGGGTCTGTTGAGAGTTTTGTACTAAGATAGTATTGTCAGGATTGTCTTTAGTAAGTTGGTTTTATGATGATTGTAACCTAAGTTATACTTAAACCAGGAAAAGATCTTGGAAAAAGGGGTTGTGTTTATATAATAATGTTGAGTTGGATTATGTTATGTTGTTATTATTGTTATTGATGACGTCAACTCCAGACCCCAGGGTTGAGGCCGTCACAATTGGTATCAGAGCTACAGGTTTGAGTCCCTGATTTAGGTTAGGAATAGAGTCAAAAGACTATAGGAAGGTTTATACGTATATATATAGATGTGAGTCAGCAACTCAATCAGAGGAGCGAGTCTATGAGTTCAGTCAAGGGTTTCGGAGGCGTAACCCTGACGTCTATTGAGTATTGGCTGGAACTACCCTAGCTTAGAGTACGTCTCCTTCGTATATGTATTATTTGTAATACCCGATAGAAATTTCTAGTTTTCTTCTCGAGAATACGAGTCAGAGTTAGAGAATTCAGTTTCTGAGCGGACCTTGATGTGTCAGCCGAAGAGAAATCAACATTATTCTTAAAAATTGCATTTTTTATGTTAAGTATTGTGGTTAGACCGAGTGTGTGACCTTGGTGAGTTCGGATAGTATTATAAAAGTCAGTTGCTGCTATGACAGCCAAGTTTCATAGTGAATGTGGATCAGAACGGGGGTGGTATCTTTGAACCCTTATACTTCTTTCAAGTTTGATGATGAGTGCCTTGCTGCTTTTCAGACATTGAAGAAGAGTTTAATCACGGCACCGGTCAAAACTGTACCTGATTGGAATGAACCTTTTGAGATGATGTGCGATGCAAGTAACTATGCAGTTCGAGCAGTTCTTTGGCAGAGGAAGAACAATATATTTCATGTGGTCTACTACGCTAGTAAGACCCTAAATGGTGCTCAACTGAATTATACTACTACAGAGAAAGAAATTTTGGCTATTGTCAATTATTATGAGAAATCTCAATCTTATCTACTTGGGACTAAGGTGACAGTTTTCACTGTTCATGCTGTAACTCGATATCTAGTCTCAAAGAAGGACTCGAAGCCTAGATTGATTAGATGGGTTCTTTTGCTTCAAGAATTTAAACTAGAGATCAAGGACAGAAAGGGGACTGATAATCAAGTCACTGATCATCTCTCGCGTTTAGAGAATCCTAATGCTACTTCATTGGATAAGACATTGATAAATGAATCTTTTCCCGAGGAGCAACTGTTTGGAGTGCAAGAAGAAGAACCGTTGTTTGCAGATATTGTGAACTACCTTGTGAGTAATATCATGCCTCCCGACTTATCTTCTGCTCAAAGGAAGAAGTTTTTACATGAAGTGAAGTGGTATATGTGGGATGAGCCATTTCTTTTTTGTCAAGGAGCTGACCAAATCATCAGGAGATGTATTCCTTACAGCGAAACGGGGGGGGGGAGATCTTGTGAGATTTCCACTCAACGGCATATGGAGGACATTATGGTGGAGAAAAGACAGTAGCTCGTGTTCTTCAAGCAGGTTTTTTTTGGCCGACATTGTTTAAAGATGCTCACCAGTTCGTTTTGAAATATGATCGATGTCAACGTGTGGGTAATATGTCTAAGAGGGATGAGATACCTCTTAATGTGCTTCTTGAGGTTGAGGTCTACGATGTTTGGGGAATTGACTTCATGGGGCAATTTGTCTCATCTTGTAACAATTAGTATATCTTGTTGGAAGTTGATTACATGTCGAAATGGGTTGAAGTTAAGGCGTTGCCAACGAACGATGCGAAAGTGGTTCTTAATTTTCTTCATAAGCAGATATTCACAAGGTTTGGAACTCCAAGAGTCATAATCAGTGATGAGGGGTCGCATTTTTGTAATCACAAGTTCACTGCTACGATGAAAAGGTATAATGTGAATCATTGCATTGCTACGGGTTATCATCCTTAGAGCTGAGGTGTCTAACAGAGAGATCAAGCGCATTTTAGAGAAGGTTGTGTGTCCATCAAGGAAAGATTGGTCTTTGAAGCTTGATGAAGCTGTTTGGGCTTATAGAACAGTATATAAGACTCCATTGAGAATGTCGTCATTTCAGTTGTTTTATGGTAAGGGGTTTCATTTGCCTGTGGAGCTCGAGCATAAGGCATATTGGGCTTTGAAGAAGTTGAATCTGGACTTGGACGCGGCTGGAAAGAAGAGGATGCTTCAATTGAATGAACTCGATGAGTTTTGACTTCAAGCTTATGGGAACAACAAAATGTATAAGGAGAAAGTCAAGAGGTGGCACGATCGGGGTTTAGTGCTCAAATCATTTGTGTCGGGGCAACAAGTTCTTTTGTTCAACTCTCGTCTCTGTCTTTTTCCCGGAAAGTTGAAGTCAAGATGGTCAGGGCTATTTATTGTCAAAACTGTGTTTCCACATGGAGCGGTAGAAATTTTTGAGAATGATCCGGGCCAGGCATTCAAGGTAAATGGTCAGAGGTTGAAGTATTACTATGGTGACACGGAAAACCGTGAGGTGGTTAGTGTCATTGTATTGTCCGTTTGATCTCGAGATTCTACGTCGAGCTAGCAACGTAAAACAAGAACTTCTTCGGAGGCAACCTAAGTTTGTTGTACATTAGTAGGTAGAGGAAGCAAGAAGAAAGGAGAAAATCACAAAAAATCAGAAAAAGAAAAAAAACAGGGCTCACTTTATAAGCTTGGCGCGCACGCGTTGTGCTAGCGTGTGGCCGCGCTGATTTCACAGAAACATGGCGCGCCCACGCTGTTACAGCGTGCGGCCGCGCCGAATTGGCAGAAGTAGCGCGTGCCCGCGCTTTCTCAGTGCACGCCTGCACCATGCCCCGTCTCAGAAAAAAATAAAAGGCAGTTAAGGTGGGAAAAACGGGAATTTTGTTCCAAAATCAATTCATAACCGAATTTTACTCCCCCACATCCCATAATTCCCTCTCCTAATCAATTCCATTATTCCCAAGATTCCTACAATCAATTCCCACTTCTATTACTTATCAAATTCACACCTCTCCACCTATATATACATACACCTCATACACAAACTTCTCCACCAATTCAAAAATTCTCAAACACAACTCTTATTCTCTCTTCCCCCTTCCAATGGCACGCAATAGACAAAGGACACAAGTTGATAGCAGCAGCACCACCGATTCATCAAGTGTGGGTGGTGTAAGGCCAAGGTTCTCTACTCCTGAGGCTGAAGCGGAGTATACTAGGCTTCTTTCAAAGCAAATCAACAAGGTGCGAGTTTTCTTCCATCAGGGAAGGATGGTCAGCTGTTGGAGATGATTCTTGAGATGGGCTGGGTTCCTATTTACGAGGCACCGGCTGCTGTGCTCATGAGTGTTGTTCGTGAGTTCTATGCGAACACCAAGGCCGAGAAGAATGGCTTCACGGTGGTTCGAGGGAGGACGGTGGAGTATAGTGCAGAGGCTATCAGGACTGTGATTGAGCAGCCCGCGAGGAAGGTGGGGCAGGACACCTGAAACAATAAGACTCTGGAGGACTTTGATCTGGATCTTATTGTTGCTACTCTGTGCCATCCCGATACTCACTGGAAGATCAAGAGGGGCACGACTGAGTATTCTACATTCCCGGCTTCCAGAATGAACAGGTTTGCCCGTGCATGGAACGCTTTTATATGTGCTAATATCATGCCATCTTCGCATGTGCATAAGATTACTGTGGAGCGTGCACGGTTGTTATGGGGCATTCTTCAGGGTGATTATATAGATTTGGGGATGGTGATTTATCAGGGGATTCTGAAGTTCTTGAGGGGGAGTACTACGGGGTCTATTCCATATGTGTCCGTGGTGACGAAGTTGTGCGTGGCAGTTGGTGTTCATTGCCCGCACACGAGCAGTTGCAGATCCCGAGTGCTCCTATTGACAAAACTACTTTGGCTACGATGCAAGAATGGGATGAAGGCAAGCCCAATCTGAAGGGGCTTGGTTATACTTTTGACCACCTACCTGGTGGGAGGCCATCTGCTGGAGCCACTCAGGCGAGCAGGACTACATGGAGATCTCAGCTAGGAGATGAGGCAGGGCCATCACAGCAAGCCCATGAGGAGGAGGAAGGAGCTGATATGGGAGCTGGCATGAGTTTAATGCAGTACAGGCTTCTGGCACGGAGGATGGATGTGATGTATGACATCCACAGCAGGTTTGCACGTGATCTCGCCCAGGCACTTGGGACAGCTTTCAGAGCCACCTGTATTGATATCTAGTGGCCAATTTTTGGTGAGGATTCCATGTATCCACCTCCAGACACACCCGACACTCCACCCGCTGAGGGTGAGGATTCTGATTCTGATTAGGTATGCCCGATTCCTTAATATTACCTTCACTGAGGACAATGAATATTTTAAGTTTGGGGGTAGTAATTGAAGGAATATAGTTTTGTGTGAGTCACATATTATTTCCATATTCATAATAGTTTAGTTCATATAGTTTGCATATTTTGCCATATAGTTTTTTTATATTTATTTTTGGTAGTTTTATGTTATTTTATTCATATAGTTTTCATGTATTTGCATTATAACATAATCCCTTGGATGATTTTTCCAGTTGACTTGTGATATTGATGCTAGTGTAGTGATGTCGTGTTTAGAGATGTTAAGTCATATTAAGTTGATTTGCATGCTAGAGACATTTGTATTTCACTAGGTCTTATAGGTTGCTAGAGTGCTAGATCATAGTCATGGTTTGTTGTTTTGTCGAGGTTTAATCGTTTGTTTATATTTAGTATTTAGGATATTCTCTTAATAATAAAAGAGATGGATATTTAAAAATGGGAGGAAATTAGATTTCATTGCTAGTTTTATGGCTAGGTGTTAAATGGCTAGTAGCCGACTCATATTTATATGAGTAGTCTAGGATTGAATGAGATGGAGCGAAACACACTCATTCAGAAATTCGTTAAAAAAAAGGAAAAAAGAAGGAATAAGTGTTATGTATAATTGATCACGAGTGGCCTCTTTAGTACTCGAGTTATTAAGTTCTTAGGGGACTTTGTGCCTAGTGACCTAATGCTTTATAGTCTGGGATCCGCTAACCTAACGCTCGCTACAAGAGTACTATTGTATAAGTCTTTTGTGGACCTCACTCATTGCACGATCAAATAAGCATGCCTGTGTTGTTTTATTGTGAATAAAAGCATGAATCATGATAAACTCCGATATAGAATTGAAGTGTTATAATTATTTTGAGTCTAACTTTTATTCTGTTTATAAACTTGTGATTGTCTTGATAAGTAGTGAGTCATGATTGTTGATCTAGTTACGATAGTATATCTGTAAGCATCTGTACACACGCACGTCTCTAGTTTGTAAGTTGATTTGCATGATTTAATTGATCTTTAGGAGAGTAACTGTGATATGTTGCTTTTCGATTGGTTTAGTTATTCTATGGGGATCGTTGCATTCATATTAGTTGCATTCATGCATTTTTATTTTCTTGTTCTTTGAGTCCGTTTATGCTTGAGGACAAACATCGATTCAAGTTTGGGGGTATGTTGAGTGGCATTTATGACACTTTATAGTGCTCTAATAAGCTTTGAATTGATGCATTTGTACTCAAATTGTTAAGTGTTTTAACGTGTTTTGTAGTGTTTTGCATTTCAGGCATTAATCTGTGAATCAGGTGAATTAGCATTGTTTTGGTGCTAATTTGGTGTCAAGGTGGTGTTGGAATAAAAGCTCGTGGAAAGCCGGCTCAAAGCACTAAGGAAAAAGATGAAATCTGAGTTTTTCCCAGAAGAATGGCGCGCCCGCACTGCGATAGCGCGCGCCCGCACCAGGATTTCAGAAAGGCAGCACACCCGCGCCGTGATAGCGCGCGCCCGCGCCGGTGCAAAATTAAAGAATTCTCATTCTAATTCAATTCTAAGTAGGGAGACTTCCAGATTGCAAAGGGCTGCTATATATATTCAAATAAGGTCATTTTTAATAAGTAATCAAGAGAGAGACAGACCAGAGCGTAAGGAGAGCCGTAAGAAGACTGTTTTAGCACAATTCAATAAAGGCGAATAAGATCTTGTTTTTACTTGTGACTCTTTATTTTAAGTTTTATTTGGATGCTAGTTTTCTTACTTGTGAACTTTTACTCTTGTTTGTACTTGATTTTATTTATTCGTTATAAAGACTATATTTGTTATACCATGCTTTCATCGGAACCCACATTGATGATGAGTCCGATCATGGGCTCTAGTGGATGTATTTATGGATTTCTTTAGTTAAATTGTTTTGATAGCTTAGTATGTGGTGATTGATTGATATCCTAGTATTGGTTGTGCGTATTCGTCTTATGAGCGTCGTGAACTTATAAGATAGTGTGTTAATTCTTAATGAAGCGACAGTGAATTTAAGGATTTAGAACTTGCCATACTAGCATAGGTTCATGTATTATTATGCATAATTCGTAGGTAATTTTAAACATCTTACTTGCCATGTGTAATTAAGATAGATAACTTGTGCTTAAACCGTTATGTTGTCAAGTTCTATAGACATATAGGGTCTCAATATAACTGGTGTCTATTCAACTTCTATCTCTTTTATGGATGTCTGGTAGTATGGTACTCGTGCAATGAAAGTTGGCATTTATCAGTTTCGTGTTGTCTGATTAGTGTCATCACCATTGCATGCTAAGGTTGAGAATAATAAGGCTATTGAATGAAGTATTTGATGAACTTAGAATCCCATGTTTGTCATATATATTAATTCAGTCAATCTTATTTTCTTAGTTATAATAGTTAGCTTAATTCTTGGTTATAAACAACCTCAATTTGTTATCGTCTTAGCATTGAATAATAACCATACATTATTGCTTAAGTGCGTAAATTAATTAATTAACCAATACAGTCTCTGTGCGAACGAACTAGAAAAGATTATATACTACTTGCGAACTCGTATACTTGCGTGTAATATTAGCGTGTGTTTAGCGACTAATAGTGCACATTAGTGAATTAAGTTTTTGGTTAACAATAGAGGGAGATGTTGTTATAATGCAAGCATTTTATTTATTCTCCAGCCATGCATGTCTAATAATTATAATGTCATTCCCCGATCCTATCATCCATCTTGATCCAGCTAAAATCACATTTTTTGCTTCCACCTAGCTTCGCCAAATAAAACTCGGGTTGTTGTCCAGTTATGCTTCCAAGAAGGAACAATTTTTGAAGTACCTGGATTCATATGTTTGACCAGTCAAACTAGATGAAGTTGTTATTAATCTATAGCATTGCTTCCCCAGCATGGCTAAGTTAAAATCCCAAAATTTCTAAAACCCAAACCTCCAGAATGCTTATGTTTAGTCATGCGACCCTAGGTCATCCTGTTGTCTTAGAATTTTTTATCTGATTTGTATTTCACCAAAAAGTTGCTAGCACCTTCTCAATTTCTTTAGTGATATGCATAGGCAACAAGAAAACATTCATAACAAAAGTTTGTAAGGATTGTGGTGTTGTTTTAATCAAAATATCTTTGGCTGGTCTAGATAACTTATTTAGATTCCAACTTTGAATTTTTGCTTTTACACGGTCCTTTAAATATCCCAAAACCACTTATTTCTTCCTACCAAAAATTTTAGGAAGTCCCAAATATGTACTAGATGCATCCGCTTCCACAACACCATATTTGGCCTCTAGCCAAACCAAAAAAGTGTTAAAATGACCAAAAAGTGTTACCTAAAGCAAAAAATCGGGCTATGTTTATACTTTTTCAAAATTAATGAGTGTTAGATTTGCCCCTGCTATAATAGGGGTATAATGTAACACTTTTTGAAACTTTGATAACACCGGTAAAAGTGTTACAACAGAGCACTTATGGTTACACTTTCAGTATCTATTGTACACTATGCATGTGTAACAATAGTTTTAATGCAACACCATTAAAGGTCTAGTAACACCGAAAACTATGTTGCAATAAACTCTTTTGTAACATCATATTTGCTATTGTAACATTATATGATAAAACACTTCAATTTTTTTGGTAACATTTTTTTAACACTCTTGTATTTGTTGAAACATTTTTTCCCATTTTTACCAACATAAAAATATATATTGATTACATTCCAAATGTAATAATCCAAATCTACTTGCAAAATTTAAAACTTAAATACATATCTAACAACCAATGTTCAAATTCAACAAATACAAAGTTCCAATTCATCCAAAATAAACAAAATTCTAAATTAAAGTAAAAGCCACAAATGCTTTGTCACAAAAATTTATTCGTATATTATTAATTGAAATTGTCCATCATCGGAACACATACATATATAGCTTGTGTGTATGTTTTTATCAGAACTGGTACGCAAATGTTAATGTTAATGTTAAATCAATGGGAGTATTATTTGTAGCCTTTGGAATCGACACTACTGCCAAAATGCCGCTTATTGCTGCTGGAACAAGTCCGATCATGAACATTGGCAAGTTTCCGCCTCCAAATGTTGCATCTATTGGTCCACTCATGAACGAAACTAGAATTTGCATTACGTTTTTAACATGTTCATCGTTGTTTAACGCAAAATCTTAATAGCAAAGATAGAGCTCTAAATTTCATGTAAATGATTAAGAGTTGAATGCTAATGAATAAAAACTTACTTGCGGTATACAAATTGAGACACGGATAACCCCTAGGGAGAGATCTGTATACACAAATTTTAAACGAATTAATCAAAATTTTAATGAGGCTTAATTTGATTCAGCAATAATAAGCGGAGAAATAGACAAGCAGGGCAAATTTCACATTGTCCTTGTGCATTTCCATATTTGTTAGCATAAATAGTTTTTCTTTTTGCATCTCCATATTTTCTGTAAGAAACCAAATTTTTGACATCGGTAAAAGACCTTTATAAATGGTAATATAATAACTTGAATTTTTGAGACCTTGTAAATCGTTTAATGAATAGTAACCCAGACGGATGGGGAAAAACTTTTGAGCCCGCACTATGTAGTGCACGAGAAAATGAGTTTCGGAGTTGATATTACGATTATACGTACCAAATGAGTGAATGTAAACGCTATTAGTTTTCGAAGAGAACGAACTTTGAAAAACGACCGTATTTACGACTTATCGAGGATTACGGGAATCACAATATAATTACGAGATTAAAACCCTACGAATTTATATTCATATATAATAATTAAAAATATAAGGAATAAATACGAAAGGAATTACGTCGCGAACCATTTTACGAACAAGTATTACGAAAACGTTTAAGCGACCGAGCGAACGCGTAAACGATTAAATAAATGTAACGCACTAACTAAACCATGGTAAGAGAGTAACCATGGTTACTTTATCAAATAGTAAGCTAACCTTAGGATTATTAAGCAAGCTATCCAAATAATGTGCTAAGGAAGCTAACATAAGTAGTTTCTAGGAAGCTACCAAAGATTTGTCCCTAAGATTTGCAACAAGAATAAACCTAGGGTTCAACCTAGGAGAATAAAAATCTAGTGCAAGATCTTCCACCCCATTTCCTAGAAGTTACCTAGCAAATCAACCAAGCTAAGCAACCAAATGCTATAAATACCCCCCACCCCCATTTTTTCTTCCATTCGGCCCCAAGGAAGAAAAGAAGGAATTCAAATTCCAAACTCCATGCTCTAGTTCTTGTAAAATCACCGAATTAATTCTCAAGCCTCCTAGAAATTAAACTAAGGTAAAAAAATTCTTTCATCTCTTTTTATCAAGGTTTGATGGGTGAAATAAATTCAAGAAACTCACTAGTGAATAGTATGAATATTAACCTCTCCTTGGTTTCTTGATTTCAATGGTGGTTCTAGGCTCCAAAAATCATACCAAGCACATCCAAGCCTCCACCACACTCAAGAACACATCTCAAGCTTTCAAGAAAGGTAAAAATATTTGGCCCAACTTTATTTAAGATTCATTTTTAAGATCCATTTAGTATGTGGTAGAAAACTTAGTTTAAGAAGTGGTATTGTTGAGATCTTGAAGTTGAGTAGATTTAAGGTTGATTGTTGTTGCCTCAAGAACATGATGTTATTGAGAGGATTTTGTATAATGATGATGAAATGATGATTGTTGATGGTTGTGTTAAGAGTTAGGGCATAAACGAAATCCCGATCGTAAGCGTAACTCCGTTAAAACCAATTAATCGTAACATTAAGGTTCTGCAGAAAGTCCCAAAGTTTTAAACTGTAGTTTATTGAAAAATAACATTTATTATGATAGGAAATATTATAAGGATCATTTAGGCGCTTGAATCGCTTGATTCCGATTTACGGATCAAAAGTTATGGTCGTTTTAGTAAGACTGATTTACGTGACAAAAACTGCTACAAATCACGAACTTTGAAAATACAAAGGATTGATTTAAAGTACTCATAAATCATGAAATTTATACAGAGAGTAAAATATTGATTTTCCTAACTGCCATAAAAATTTCAAGTAAAAATAATAATTTCTCAATTTTATAAAAATATCGGAGTCGAGACCGCACGAGTAGAAACCGTAAGAATCCATAAGTGGAGCCGACTACGATAAAGAGAATGAACCTAAGATACTTAGAAAAATGAAGCGATCATGATGTGAATAAGGACTTAAGGAATAATAAGGGTAGTATAAGTAGAGAGGGTGCATAATAAATAGCGCATGAGTGCGAGTCGCCGTAAATTAGAACGGGACCTAACGAGATGAATTGTGTTTGTGGTCATAGATTTCCGAGCGGAACCTAGAGCATCCTCCACCTCGAGATACCCAGGCAAATTTTCAAACCCTACCTTTTAAGAAATGTTGTGTTGTGAATATTTTACAAAACCGTGATATATGCATGAGATTGCTTTAAACTGTTTTACGAAGTTTTGAGATGTATTACATTACTCAATTGTTGATAATTTCTAGTATATGTTCATACCAAGTTCAAAATATTATATTTAGACCGAGAGCCGGTCGATGTAAGCTTATAAAAACCCGGAAGTATCCCGGAGGAGTTTATAATTGAAAATGTTGACGTCAGCGAGTAGTGTGGCGTGTATATATTTAGACTGAGGATTGGTCAGTAAAAGTTAATGAAAACCCGGAGGTATTCCGGAGGTGTTTTAATTAAGAATATTAACGCTACAGTAGAGCGTGGTGTATTGTATAAGACCGAGGGTCGGTCGGGGATTAAGATAAAACCCGGGAATCATTCCGGAGATATTATAGGACGGTTATACGTCCATAGTGGTACGTTTTAAAGGGACTCATCGTCCACTTACGAAACATTAAAACACCTCGAAGTTTTAAAACGATTTCCCAATGAGCATATTCCCTCAACTATATTTTATTGATTCGGATATTAAATATTATATACGTATTACTTTATTATAGGAGTAGTATACTTCAACGTTTATTTACTCAAACCCGATTAATCATTATAGATTATTAATTATGTAAACACAAACTAGTTGAGGAATATTATTTAAATAAATCTTTTAAAAGAATAACTCATTTGAGGTATGATGAATATCAATTATCATTTAATTATTTATAGACTATTATTTAATTATTGATTATTTATTTGAGGATTGTTATTGATTTAAAGATCATAGATCCTGATATACCTTCTGATTTAGAAGTATCATTCGAATAATTTCAGATCGTCGGTGAATATTATCCCGACTTATTATTATATTGAATATAGTTTCAAGAAGAAACTTTCCCCTTATTAATTATCTGTTGACAACGGTCAACTCACATCCCTAGTACTTCCTTCGAAATTCTCGGAAGTATGTATATACATATATATACACTTATATTCTAAAAAGATAAATTATCTCTATCAACAAGCAAAACGCTTGGGGAACTTTGATGCGGTTCGAGTTCCCGGGATGGATAGAATTCTGTTGAAGGACAATGGAGGGGTAGACTCTGGTACTACGTGTGCTGGATGGGCTACCAAAGGTACCGCAGGCGAAGGTACTTTGTTTACTCAGGAACTTGTGAAGTATGTGTATACCCGAAAATGGGACACGTAGCCCGAATGCGGCCAGGGTGATACCCGAGAGATGACGGTATTAGTCCTTTTACTAGTAAAGAAGGTTACTTTCCGTAGGATGACTGATCATCGTATGCGGTGGCTCCTGTGAGATGTCCAAACTCTTCCAATTGGAATTGATATGCAATACCATAACCCAAACCTAGGTGCTGGGATTACTATTAAGGTATTCGCAGGTTATAAAAACCCCCTTAAAGAATTGTTTTCGTAAGAAGGTGTGGGACACCAAGGAAAACTATTTTTGAATAAATCATATATATAATATATGATGTTATTATACGAACATGTTCATACTGTACATTATTTATGCTGAGCATTATAGCTCACACTTGCTTTCTTTTAAATGACACAACACAATAGATAACCAGTATGCCGGTGTGGGACTTAGTCGCTTGCAGTCATGGGGAGGATCCTTGGCAGCTTTGTCTCAGGTGTGCTAGAGTATCAGCTAGGTATAAGATATCAGTCATAATTATTGTAACTTCATGTAGAGGTTATAAATAATTGTTTGAGATCCTGTAAAGTACATTGGAGTGTAATAAAAGAAGATTACATTTTGTACGTCGTTTCTAAGGCTATAACTTGTGTGTGTGAGTATGAGATTGGGGTCTGTTGGATTATTGAATCAATACCAGGTTACACATGAGTGAAGGATGGCGTGACAACCCAGATTCCTGACCCCGGATTTGGGGGCATTACAGAAATGGTATCAGAGCATTAAGTTATAGTACTCAGAAACGAGAGTGTTAGGAGTCTGTCTAAACGCGAGATTTCGTAAGAGCTCATATAGAGTTCATCATTGGACTACCGGATGTAGCCTCAATGTGTAGGTTAGGATAAGTGTATATTTGAGGAATTAAGGTATGACTAATGAGACCATTGGAGATTATCATAACGATAAGGAGAAAAATTAGAATCATATTTGATTTGGCAAAAATGTGGATGTAGAGCTTGGAGCTGAGTCTCCATAGCATTTGGGGTAAAGACGATATTGCCAACACCATATGTAAATTTTGATAACACGAGCCTTGATACTCGTAGTTCTTTATAGGTTGCCCATGAAGGGGCATCACATGTGAGGATCATGAAGTCTAATTATTAGCATACAATTGAGGTTATTGGCCCAAACTAGTTGACAGTGTCATTTTACCAAGGAGTATGGGAATACCGTATTAATCACAAACTCACCAGAGATAATGTCCAATATACCCTTGAGGATTCTAATTCTATTACGGAATATGTGAATGTAATATAAGAATGTCATCATAGGACGAGTACACTATGTGATATTATTAGTGCACTTAACATGTAAGGTTATAATGGTTTAGCTCAGAGATCGAGAGCATCGAGAATTGATGGCATGACTACAATTTGATGGCATAAGATTACAATGAGCGATAGTTCGATCTTAGAACCTCTTAAAAAGGATAGACCAGTGAGTCTAATGCGGAATTCTTCGGTAGAAATGATGTCAGAGGTAACGTATATATACACTTAGACCTCTAATATATTCGGTAACGTATGTTCAATTACACACACATGCCACTGAACTTATGGACTGCATTAAGATCCCTAAGAGATCTCTTTGATCTGTACCCAGGGGGAACTGGCCACTTATAGTTAGTAACGGATGCGTGTAGCAGGCAACTATCGGCTTAACAGATGTTTTGGAATATTTCTGAGTAAGGTCTTCGAGGTAAAACACCGGAATGACAGATATACATGCGAAAGTCAAGTTAGTAAGCGATTTTAAAATGATGTTGAAAGAGAAACTATTGGAACATGGAATTACAAAGACGAAGAGGTGGTATCATCCTCAGAAGGGTAATAAGGAGAGTTAGGATAATCAATGAGATATTTTGCCACCTACTCACCGTCATGTTACTCCCTCCAAATTGTTGATCATTCGTATTGCCTTGATAAGTTATATCAAGACAATCCTTTTCGTTCCCTACTTGAACTTCTGATATGACCATCTTGGATAGTCTTTCTCCGCATCAGGACTTGTTCAATTCTTTCCGTTAATCCATGAACTTTCATTCATAGATTATGATCTTCTTGATCAACTCAGAGATATTTATACTTCATTTCAATTATCCAATAGATTTATATATATAAATTTTCCCTCAATTCATCGATGAATATTCATAATGAGTATCTTCATTAGATTCTTCTTTCATACTTACTCTTCTCAGTCGAGATTGTAAATATCTAACAAATTGTGATCTAATATCCATATATTACTCGGGAATCCTTTTCCTCTAATCGAGATGAAATTTTATATTGAACATTGAAATCATAATAAGGGTATCAAATTGATATTGGTATTCCGATTCAATTCTATTTAAAGATCTGATAAAGTATGTGAACCAGGGCACCTATGAGTGTACCCTTTATTTGGAAAGAAATATTTGATAAGAGGCTATCGATTGTTCCGATGCCAAGACCACTCGGTTTAGAGTTATAATTGTCTTTCTCGGCCCAAATTTAAAAACTCTTTATTTCAAAATCGTCATCCCGGTAGCCACAATTTCTTCAGTGGTTATGATGTTAAGATTTTGCAAACAATCTGAAATATGCCTAGTTGCATATGTTCTCAGGAATGACTAGTTAATTGTCCTAACAAGTCAGAATTTTAATTAATACGACAAAAGCCTAGCTAATCGTCCTAGCTAGTTGCTATGGGCCAAACCAATTGTGCTGGCCATTTTCTTAGCCGGTTAATAATATTGCTTGATATGGACTAGTTATTATTTTGCTAGTTCCACTTCAAATAAAATTTTGATTATTCCATAATGCATTATACATGCCAGATTTAATTGTTGATGAAATTTTCAAAGAATGATTTACTTGAGACCTAACTAGGTCGCCCACTCAAACGAGAATTCATATTCAGTTTTATGAAATATTTTGTTCATGAAATATTTTATTCTTTCGTTGTATAACGAATATCCAATTAAAATTTTAAAGTGATGGAAGAACAATATACTTTCTTATTTATTAATCATTGGATCGAATTCCTTCTTTCAAAATAGCACCTCTTTGAGACCTCAATGGTTAACCTTTGGTTGAGGATGTTATTCAATATTTCTTTCATTTTTCGGGAAGAAAAGTATTCTTTCAATGGGAAAATCTTACAAATATCATTCGTATGATGTTATTATTCAGCAATCATTGCCTTCAAAAGATATTCTCCATAAATATCATAATATAAAATTTTAAGGACATAGAAGGATAATCTTTGTTATATTCTTCCTTCCAAGTTATAAATCTTCTGAGTGTTGCGACTCTTTTATTCAGAGCTCATTATTTGTTTAGATGTTAGATTTTGAAACCTTGTTAAGACTGTGTAAATTTCATCGATATCGTGAAAATCTTTTTCCAAGGTTAATTGCCTTCCCAATAAAGAGAGGTATAGTTGAGAACCGATTGTGGTAATATGAGACTGAAAGCCCAATGCTATTATGGTGTAATCGGAGTATCGTGAGGAGTAAGTTGATTTAAAAAGAAGAACACCATGTTTAGTTATTATCGTAAGTATCTTTAAAATAGTTATAGAAGAGCGAAAATAGGGATACAACGTGATTAGTGAGGTATACTTTTATGAAACATTATCGGGATAGGTGCTAATAAATTCGGGAAAGACCAAGCATGTATGAATTTGAGGAATAAGATTTTCAAAAGATAAAGGTAAGGTTAGTAGCAATTCCGTGCTAGAAATACTCGACGATAAAAATAGGATGTTGCGTGAAGTCTAAATGATATGTCTACGCAACTTAAGGACCGTGACATAAGGCTTTCTAATAATAATCTAGAATAATTGTGATAAGGTTCGGACTGAAAGGGACGAGGAGTTTATTTATGAGGAAATTTGGAATTTTTTTTTCACACTAAGCACGAGATAGAGGATATAGTCAAGATGATCAAAGGCCACGATTGAGGAATTTATTATCATCAAGGAAAGGCCAATGTGGTGGCCGATACTTTAAGCAGGAAAGGATATATGGGGATGACAAATCTCAGAATAACTGATGAGAAGGATTGCCTGAAAGGAACACTTTATTACTTAACAAGAAGACTTAAAGATGCCTAAAAACGTAAACAGATATTAGTCGTGACCGGATATGAAAAGGGATGTCATCGAGTAGGTAAGTAAGTATTCGACATAGTTGGAAAATGAAAACGGAAAGGCAAGGGTTAAAATTTTTGGCGATTTCGACTTGTAGATAACCCAAATAGGGTTAAGAGTTAATTATAATAAATTTTGAAGGAGGATTATCAAGAACCAAGTTAGCTGTCGTGCTATTTGAGGATTTTGAGTGATAGATTAAATAAGACCGCTTACTTTATTATGCAAACGATAGATGTCCACTCTACAAAATTGATAAGAATGCGGAGGAGATAATTAGGACAGAGAGACCCCGTGACGACTGCGCCACACAAGAACCCAAGATTTAATTTCACAACGGGACTATTTCCCAAGATATTTTATGAAAAAAAAGAAAAGAAAAAAGGACGGACAGAGGCACGACTTAGAGTTCTCAAATCGACAAGTAGAACGAGAGGACTATCCTGATCATTGAAGATACATCTAGCGGCTTACCTTTTATTTGGAAAGGTTTGGAGAATCGTCTATTGTTGATGGATAATTCGTGTAGATGTACTTACCACGCTAGCATATGAAAAATAGTAGCCAATATCCCTCGCGAAGAGCAACGTGAAAAGAATGAAGGATGTCATTGTCAGAACTGATAGAAGGCAAAGAAGATCGTACACGCCCTATAAAGGCCACTAGTATCAGGTACCAATAAAGGTGAATACGTCTAAGGCGCTAGCGAGAATAACAAGTACGAACCAGAAGGTGTCATAGTACTATAGATATTATACGAGGAATGATTAAAGAAGTCCGACCGATGACGGAAGCTGAAAGTTGCACGATCCTAAAATGAGTCAATAAATTACGTATGAAATGGTGCTTCCTTAAGATGGCGACAGGATGATGACGTGCTTTACGTTACTACGGGAAGAAGTGTTAAATCCGACGCTAAACATGTAACAGGAGACGAGCGTGTAGAAATGCGACGAGAACTTCTTACATAGAATAATCAACAGAGATGATGCGCCCAAAATGGGAAAACGTTAAGGAATTAAACTCTAGCACTAGTAGGAGCGATGTAGGGAGAAATGAATAAGCTAAAGAATAATTCCAAGCACTTGAAGATGCGTTAATCGTCCATGTTATCAATTTTAAGGGAAATGAAGTGGCCATTGACGTTAATCGAATTATCGACAATAACGAGTTATCATGTGTGCATTGGGACGGCTACAAAGTTTGTACGGAAGAAAGAATCGTTCTCTCTTAGGTTGGGAAGAAATTGGTAAACGGAGGATACTGTACCATAGTTGAGTCAACAGACCAAAGAAATTCCTAGAACTTATCAGAACCCGGCTAATGGCAGCCCAGGATGAACAATAGAGATATGGGGACCAGAACTATAAAGACAGAAAGTATGAAGTAACAGACCAAGTATTGTTGAGAGTACCTCCCGATGAGGGTGTGATGAGATTCGAAAGGGAAAGGAATATTGAACCCAAGATTTATTGGACCAGTTGAGGAATTAAAGGACTAAGAAAGTTGACTTATAAATTAGCACCATCGTCGAACAGTCACCAAGTTTATAATGAGTACCACGAATCGAGGATTGGAAGTTTAACCGTAAGAACTAAACATATGATTGAAAATGAGCTAATAAACTCGTAGCCAGACTTAGCGTATATCGAGTAACGTGTAGAGGTCATAAGACTACAAGAACGAGTACCCGAAAATATATTGGATGGATGAGTGGAAATTTTATGAAGAGATCAAATACTGCAAGGTCAACGTGAAAACTCGAGGTTGTCATGCGAGAAGCATATCCCTACCTGTTTCTGAACTGATTCCAGGACGGAATCCTTTTAAGGGGGGAGACTGTAAGAACCCAAATTTTTGACATCGGTAAAAGACCTTTATAAATGGTAATATAATAACTTGAATTTTTGAGACCTTGTAAATCGTTTAATGAATAGTAAACCTGACGGACGGGGAAAAACTTTTGAGCCCACACTATGTAGTGCACGAGAAAATGAGTTTCGGAGTTGATATTACGATTATACGTACCAAATGAGTGTATGTAAAAGCTATTAGTTTTCGAAGAAAACGAACTTTGAAAAACGACCGTATTTACGACTTATCGAGGATTACGTGAATCACAATATAATTACGAGATTAAAACCCTACGAATTTATATTCATATATAATAATTAAAAATATAAGGAATAAATACGAAAGGAATTACGTCGCGAACCATTTTACGAACAAGTATTACGAAAACGTTTAAGCGACCGAGCGAACGCGTAAACGATTAAATAAATGTAACGCACTAACTAAACCATGGTAAGAGAGTAACCATGGTTACTTTATCAAATAGTAAGCTAACCTTAGGATTATCAAGCAAGCTATCCAAATAATGTGCAAAGGAAGCTAACATAAGTAGTTTCTAGGAAGCTACCAAAGATTTGTCCCTAAGATTTGCAACAAGAATAAACCTAGGGTTCAACCTAGGAGAATTAAAATCTAGTGCAAGATCTTCCACCCCATTTCCTAGAAGTTACCTAGCAAATCAACCAAGCTAAGCAACCAAGTGCTATAAATACCCCCCACCCCCATTTTTTCTTCCATTCGGTCCCAAGGAAGAAAAGAAGGAATTCAAATTCCAAACTCCATGCTCTAGTTCTTGTAAAATCACCCAATTAATTCTCAAGCCTCCTAGCAATTAAACTAAGGTAAGAAAATTCTTTCATCTCTTTTTATCAAGGTTTGATGGGTGAAATAAATTCAAGAAACTCACTAGTGAATAGTATGAATATTAACCTCTCCTTGGTTTCTTGATTTCAATGGTGGTTCTAGGCTCCAAAAATCATACCAAGCACATCCAAGCCTCCACCACACTCAAGAACACATCTCAATCTTTCAATAAAGGTAAAAATATTTGGCCCAACTTTATTTAAGATTCATTTTTAAGATCCATTTAGTATGTGGTAGAAAACTTAGTTTAAGAAGTGGTATTGTTGAGATCTTGAAGTTGAGTAGATTTAAGGTTGATTGTTGTTGCCTCAAGAACATGATGTTATTGAGAGGATTTTGTATAATGATGATGAAATGATGATTGTTGATGGTTGTGTTAAGAGTTAGGGCATAAACGAAATCCCGATCGTAAGCGTAACTCCGTTAAAACCAATTAATCGTAACATTAAGTTTCTGCAGAAAGTCCCAAAGTTGTAAACTGTAGTTTATTGAAAAATAACATTTATTATGATAGGAAATATTATAAGGATCATTTAGGCGCTTGAATCGCTTGATTCCGATTTACGGATCAAAAGTTATGGTCGTTTTAGTAAGACTGATTTACGTGACAAAAACTGTTACAAATCACGAACTTTGAAAATATAAAGGATTGATTTAAAAGTACTCATAAATCATGAAATTTATACAGAGAGTAAAATATTGAGTTTCCTAACTTCCATAAAAATTTCAAGTAAAAATAATGATTTCTCAATTTTATAAAAATATCGGAGTCGAGACCGCACGAGTAGAAACTGTAAGAATCCATAAGTGGAGCCGACAACGATAAAGAGAATGAACCTAAGATACTTAGAAAAATGAAGGGATCATGATGTGAATAAGGACTTAAGGAATAATAAGGGTAGTATAAGTAGAGAGGGTGCATAATAAATAGCGCATGAGTGCGAGTCGCCGTAAATTAGAACGGGACCTAACGAGATGAATTGTGTTTGTGGTCATAGATTTCCGAGCGGAACCTAGAGCATCCTCCACCTCGAGATACCCAGGCAAATTTTCAAACCCTACCTTTTAAGAGATGTTGTGTTGTGAATATTTTACAAAACCGTGATATATGCATGAGATTGCTTTAAACTGTTTTACGAAGTTTTGAGATGTATTACATTACTCAATTGTTGATAATTTCTAGTATATGTTCATACCAAGTTCAAAATATTATATTTAGACCGAGAGCCGGTCGATGTAAGCTTATAAAAACCCGGAAGTATCCCGGAGGAGTTTATAATTGAGAATGTTGACGTCAGCGAGTAGTGTGGCGTGTATATATTTAGACCGAGGATTGGTCAGTAAAAGTTGATGAAAACCCGGAGGTATTCCGGAGTTGTTTTAATTAAGAATATTAACGCTACAGTAGAGCGTGATGTATTGTATAAGACCGAGGGTCGGTCGGGGATTAAGATAAAACCTGGGAATCATTCCGGAGTTATTATAAGACGGTTATACGTCCATAGTGGTACGTTTTAAAGGGACTCATCGTCCACTTACGAAACATTAAAACACCTCGAAGTTTTAAAACGATTTCTCAATGAGCATATTCCCTCAACTATATTTTATTGATTCGGATATTAAATATTATATACGTATTACTTTATTATACGAGTAGTATACTTCAACATTTATTTACTCAAACCCGATTAATCATTATAGATTATTAATTATGTAAACACAAACTAGTTGAGGAATATTATTTAAATAAATCTTTTAAAAGAATAACTCATTCGAGGTATGATGAATATCAATTATCATTTAATTATTTATAGACTATTATTTAATTATTGATTATTTATTTGAGGATTGTTATTGATTTAAAGATCATAGATCCTGATATACCTTCTGATTTAGAAGTATCATTCGAATAATTTTAGATCGTCGGTGAATATTATCCCGACTTATTATTATATTGAATATAGTTTCAAGAAGAAACTTTCCCCTTATTAATTATCTGTTGACAACGGTCAACTCACATCCCTAGTACTTCCTTCGAAATTCTCGGAAGTACGTATATACATATATATACACTTATATTCTAAAAAGATAAATTATCTCTATCAACAAGCAAAACGCTTGGGGAACTTTGATGCGGTTCGAGTTCCCGGGATGGATAGAATTCTGTTGAAGGACAATGGAGGGGTAGACTCTGGTACTACGAGTGCTGGATGGGCTACCAAAGGTACCGCAGGCGAAGGTACTTTGTGTACTCAGGAACTTGTGAAGTATGTGTATACCCGAAAATGGGACACGTAGCCCGAATGCGGCCAGGGTGATACCCGAGAGATGACGGTATTAGTCCTTTTACTAGTAAAGAAGGTTACTTTCCGTAGGATGACTGATCATCGTATGCGGTGGCTCCTGTGAGATGTCCAAACTCTTCCAATTGGAATTGATATGCAATACCGTAACCCAAGCCTAGGTTCTGGGATTACTATTAAGGTAGTCGCAGGTTAGAAAAACCCCCTTAAAGAATTGTTTTCGTAAGAAGGTGTGGGACACCAAGGAAAACTATTTTTGAATAAATCATATATATAATATATGATGTTATTATACGAACATGTTCATACTGTACATTATTTATGCTGAGCATTATAGCTCACACTTGCTTTCTTTTAAATGACACAACACAACAGATAACCAGTATGCCGGTGTGGGACTTAGTCGCTTGTAGTCATGGGGAGGATCCTTGGCAGCTTTGTCTCAGGTGTGCTAGAGTATCGGCTAGGTATAAGATATCAGTCGTAATTATTGTAACTTCATGTAGAGGTTATAAATAATTGTTTGAGATCCTGTAAAGTATATTGGAGTGTAAAAAAAGAAGATTACATTTTGTACGTCGTTTCTAAGGCTATAACTTGTGTGTGTGAGTATGAGATTGGGGTCTGTTGGATTATTGAATCAATACCAGGTTACACATGAGTGAAGGATGGCGTGACGACCCAGATTCCTGACCCCGGATTTGGGGGCGTTACATTTTCCCTATTGGATTTGTCAGGACTAGCCTATCATAACATACAGGAAATTGACAACCTAATTTCAGCAGTAAATCTCAATATCTCATCTATGATGTCCAACCTACAAAAAAGATATAGCTCTCAGTACAGAGGTATTTAACTTTTCTCACAACATCTACTCAACATAAATTAAAACAAAATTGGTTATTGAGGGGATGATAGTACATATTATGGAAATTTACGTATTTTTATTCAAAAGGAATTAAATGACTAGACAATTATGGTTGCCTCCAAAATAAAATGACTAGACAATTTTCAAAATTATAATTAGATTCTTAGTGAGTCTAATTCATTTTTCAAAGTTTTATTTCTAAATTCATTGAGAGAGTGATTTTTTTACGGAGGTAAATAATCAAGAGGACTTATAGGAAAGTTACCTACTCTGTGAAGTCTTCTTTTCCCGCCTTTATGTAAGAGGTAGGTTCCTAGAATTACTGTTCTTTCTTTTTCAATCTTTGTTTTCCTCTGTGTAGCCAAAATTGACAATAATTTAGAAAAAGAAAACGAGAGCATAAAATAAATATATTTAAACTATACCAACCTGTAATAGCTTTGACAATGATCACATACCTAATTCCAATGCAGCTGTTTCCTCAATAACAAATCTCAGAATAATTTCATCACCGTGTCCTCTATATAACACGAAATTTTACAGATACACTTTTGTCTCCCTTAAACCAATGAAAAGTAACCCA
This sequence comes from Apium graveolens, assembly GCF_009905375.1. Taxonomy (NCBI): domain Eukaryota; kingdom Viridiplantae; phylum Streptophyta; class Magnoliopsida; order Apiales; family Apiaceae; genus Apium; species Apium graveolens. The sequence goes on from NC_133650.1 coordinate 61,625,610, forward strand.
ATTGCTCAAAAATTATACACAAGTACATCATCACATATGAATTAAACAAATAAATGAACAAAACTTAGGTTTGATTCCTCTGTTCTAAATTGATTGGAAAGTAAATCCAAAGAATAAGAAGGGGAGCAACTTGCCGCTTACTTGCAAATTATTCATCAGTAGAGCAACATACCTGAACAAGAAGAAAATAACAAATCAGAGAAGGAAATAAGAAGAAGAATAAAAGAGCATACCCGAACAAGAAGAAAGCCCCAATTTCTACAAACCCTAATTTCTCCAAGATCAGACCCGACTGAAAATTTTAATACTATACTAAACCTTGATATCCAAGCTCTGACCCGACTAAATGTTTAGAACCCTAATCTTCAAACCTAATTTAGAACCCTAATCTTTAAGCTCTGACCGACTGAGTGTTCAGAACCCTAATCTTCAAACCTTATCATCGCCTTTGAGTGTAGAGAATGCAGAGAGTGTAGAGAGTGTCAGTATTTATTTTATTTTTTTGAGTGTAAAAAGGAGTAGGTCAAATTAGCTCATTTAGGGCGCCCAAAATTTGGTGAAATTTTGGCCAAAATTGGCCCGCAACTATAATCCCGTCTAAATATTAAGTGTTATGGTAACACTAGTTGTTATATCAATGCTAACAATAATTTTTGTGTTATAATAGTGATTTCATCATGTCTATCGTAACATCTTATATTCTCTATTATAACGCAAAAAAATGTTAGCTCAGATCAAATTTTGGTAATTTAAGGTAACATTTCTGCTTGTAACACCAAAAAAAGTGTTGTTACAGACCAGACATGGTGTAGTGTTCTTGCATACCAAGTTGATGACATACCGAAAGCCTATTATACTGGATTACATTGCCACTAAAAGAGATTGAAGACTCTAGGTCGGGATTGGTCCTGATTCTGGGTTGAGCATGGGCCCGACTATCAACCTGAGTCGAACTCTCTTAACTTGCTTGTTCCGGGTGAGGAGGGTCACGGTTTTCTAGCTGAGCTTGTCTTACCCTAGATTTAGGTTGGATTCTAGCCGGATTGCTTACACCCTATCATTTTCCCCCACTCCCTTATGTAGATTTTCTGGATGAGGGAGTAAAGTAGGAGTGAAAAATGTTGCTTCTTTCTTGCCCCCCAATCCGGGTGTGGTGTTGTAGAGACCAATCCAGATTTAAGTAGGAGAAATTGATTGCCTTGGAAAAATTTTGCTTCTTTCTTACCCCTCAATCCGGGTATGGTGTTGTAGATACCAATCCGGATTGAAGTAGGAGAAATTGGTTGCCTTGGAAAATTTTTACTTGTTTCTTGCCCCCCAATCCGGGGATGGTATTGTAAATACCAATCTGGATTCAAGTAGGAGACATTGATTGGGTTTGAAATTTTTTGCTTCTTTCTTGCCCCTCAATCGACGTGTGGTATTGTAGAGACCAATCCGGATTCAAGTACAAGAAATTGATTGCCTTGGAAAAAATTTGCTTCTTTATTGCCCCTCAATTCGGGTATGGTGTTGTAGATACCAATTCGGATTGAAGTAGGAGAAATTAGTTACCTTAGAAAATTTTTGCTTCTTTCTTTCCCCCAATCCGGGTATGGTGTTGTAGATACCAATCTGGATTGAAGTAGGAGGCTGGGACCTAGGTACGAGGCTTGGACCCCGTTATGAGGCTTTGAATTCCGTAAGATTGGGGGAAGTTGTAACAATTTTTTTAGTTATTTGCCCCCCTCGATTTAAATTGTGAGGAGTAATTGTTGCTTGAAAAGCGCCAACTAATAATTATTGTTTTTAACTACATGTATATATATATAGATATTTGTATATATATTTGTAACTGAAGTGGTAGCCAGTGGTATGCTGCCACGTGGCAGGCGGTTCCTCACCCCTGTTCCCCTATAAAAACCTATTCCCCTCTTTCTTTTCCTTTTTTGTTCTCAAACAAACTTCAACAATCACCACTCTTCTTCTTTGTCTCAAATTGATTATAGATTCGAAGGCTTAGTCGTGCTTCTTCGCTATTGGTTTGTTGCTATCGTCGTTGTTCTCTCTTTTGTGCTCGATCGACTTGTAAGCTCCATTCTCTTTCTCTTTTTATTCTTGCTTTTCCGAGTTTTTGCATGCTCCAATTTTCTTATACGCGAATTTTGCGTAAAATAGGGGTTTTATGTGTTGTTTTTTTGGTATATACTTTTGTTTTGTGGTTTATTTCAAGTTTTTTGCTTAGATCTGTGATGTATTGGTTGTTGTTGCATTGAATTTGGTTTGGAATTTTCTGGGTTTTTATGCATGTTTTTGGTGTTCATATTGATAATAAGGGTATGCAGGGGTAAAATGGATATATTTTGGTTTTTGATTCTTGGTAGAAATTGTCATTGGGTTAGGGTTTTTTTATAGCCAGGTTGGGAGGTGTATACCTAGGTATGGTCTTATTTCTATGTTTCTATTTGCTTGTTTAGGCTGGGAGTATGTTTATACCTGGGTTTGGAGGCATACCCGGGTATGGGTGATTGAAAAGTGTTTTTTGCTTTGTTTGTTGATAAGTAGGAATATAGTGTTTTGGGTAATCCTAATCCGGATTAGTGATGTATGGTCGGGTTGGACTTGCATTGTCGGTCCAGAATGGCAGGTTATGGTAGAACTAACGTAACGTGTCGGGTCCGGACCATTTAGTGAAAAAATAAAACTTATAGGAATCCAGACTAACTCACATTGATCTTAATAGGTATATGGTCGGACCAAGGTACTTGCCAAGAGACCGCTTTCCTGCTACCCGGGTTCATCAAGCCAGGAAAGTGTTCCAGATTCTTTTGAGAAAAGCTAATCCCGGGTAGAGATGGGTAAGGTCGATATGACCTCAACCAAAGTTATTAGCAGGTTCTGGTACAAGAAGCTTCTGGATTGATCTATACCATTTACTCCTGAGGGATACTCAATTGATGTGAAGTATCATTTTATGACCAAGGCTAAGGATGTTGAAAATTATGTTTATTATCTGAGAATCAAGTATGAGAAGCAGCCAGATGGTCATCTCAGGGTTTACGATCAGGACGATCTTGATCGCGCTTTTGCAGATATGGCTATAGCCAAAGATCATTACGCCTTGAAGGATCATTCTTCTGAGGCCGATCCAGCTGAGATGGATAAGGCAGTCCGAACCGCGTTTCAGTTGACCCCGGACATCGAGTGGAGATGGCTGGAACCCCATGAAAGGATCTACCATCGACCGACTGATGGCTTCGTCCCGGTTTGGACGGAGCATCTTAGATCTGGGTGGATTCCCCGGTCTCATATGTTTATTAAACATCTCTGTAAACATGTTTACAAGATCTCCCCCATACAGATTACGCCTAATGGGATCAAGTCTATGACCTGGTTTATAGCTTGTTGTAATAAGGCCGGGTTCCAGCCTACTCTGAAATTGTTTCATCAACTCTTATATTTGTCAAAATCAAGTCAGAAACCATTTTATGAGATCCGGTTTTGGGCTGCTGAGTCCGGGTAGGTCCAAGCCTATTATGCACCAGACTTCTGAAGTACAGGAATGGGGAGATAATTCTTCGTAAAGGTATGGATTTGGCTTACCTTCCCTACTTCACTCTTCAGGGGATTCAAACAAAATTCCACCCGGCTATTCTGGAGGGTGAAGCTATTGAGCAGATAAGGGCTTTTTGTGACTGTCTCTGGTTTTAGCTTACCCGAGATACATTTTTGAATCATAAGACTCTTTTCAATTACGGGTGTAAGCTTGTTGTTGTTTGCTTTACTTATATGTTAGATATATTTGTGATGCCATGTCTAATCTGATTTGTTTAGTTTTAGAACTAAATATCAGGACTTATCAGGACTTACTGGAAATCAGGATTTACTGAAGATCAGAAGATATCAGAACTTAAGGTATCAGAATTTGTGATATCAGAACTTAAGGAAGATATGCTTTAGGAGTAAAGTGCGCCTGATTTATAGGAGAGGATCTGGACTAAAACAAAGGAAGATATGCTTAGGAGTTGGACGACTAGAAGACTTGTAAATAGATAATATCTGATTGATATATTTTAGGAAGAGATATATTTCATATCAATTAGAAGATATCTTGTAACTGTGTACTATATAAACACAGCTTAGGGTTTACACTATATGTGTTATCATTCACGAGAATATTATTCTTCGTAAACCTAGTAGCTCTTAGTGATATTGTTCATCACTGAGAGAGTAGTTTAACCTACTTTGTAACAGAGTTTATTATATTGAATAAACTTGATTACTGTTACATAATTTGTGTTCTAAATCTATTTGATTATATAAACACTATATTCAACCCCCTTCCATAGTGTTGTGTGACCTAACAAGTGGTATCACAGCTTCTCTGTTGATATACAAATAGTGAGATCAAGTTTACAATCATGTCTGACGAAACACAAACTCCACCTAAGCCCACCAAAACTCAAGATACTCAAAACAATCAAACACAGTTGATATGAAAGTATTAGGGTTCCCATACTGAGAGCATCTGAGTATCCTATATGGAAGGTAAATATGGGTATGTTTCTGGAAGCCACAGATCCAGAATACCTTGATAGAATTAATGATGGACCATATAATCCTACCAAGCTTTCTGTTGCAGTTGCTGATCAACCAGTAAAGACCATACCAAAGGAGAAAGGTGATTACACACCTGAAGACATCTCATCTATTGCCAAGGATGCAAGGGTAAGGCATTTACTTCATAGTACAATTGACAATGTCATGTCAAACAGGGTAATTGGATGCAAGACTGCAAAGGAAATATGGGATGCTTTGGAGACAAGATGCCAGGGAACTGAAGCCATCAAAAAGAACAGTAGACAATACTCACACAGGAGTATGAGCACATTGACTCAAAATCTGATGAGTCACTAACTGATTTATATGACAGATTTGCCAAACTCTTGAATGATTTGTCACTGTTGGACAAGAAGGAATATGATCTTGAAGATTCAAATCTAAAATTCCTTTTAGCTCTTCCTGAAAATTGGGATTTGAAGTCTACTACCATAAGAGACAACTATGACCTTGCTGAAACTACTCTTGATGAAATTTATAGTATGCTCAAGACTCATCAACTTGAGATGGATCAAAGGAGCAAAAGGCATGGAAGAAAGTCAAAGACAGTTGCACTTAAAGCTGATGAGGAATCTCCTAAAGTGGTTGTCTCAAAGAGGGGCAAAGGAAAGGCTCTCATTATACAGTCTGATTCAGAGTCATCATATTCTGATGATGATGATTCAGAATCTGAAAATTTATCTGAAGTGGATGTTGACGCAGAGATGATGCAACTGTGTGCTCTTATGGTGAAGGGTATCACAACGATAGCCTATAAGAAATTCAGAAAGGGTAAGAAGTTTTCCAGGAAAGGTGGAAGTTCTGAAAAGAAAGGGTTCAGAAAGACTGACGACAAAGGAGGAAAGTCTGAAAGAGGAGATAACTCAAAAGTCAAATGCTACAATTATGGTGAAAGAGGCCACATCTCTCCTGACTGCAAGAAAGGAAAAGGTGATAAAGGCCAGGCACTTATCATAAAGAAGAAAAACTGGGAAGACACTTCAGATTTTGAAGAAGAGGTGAACTATGCTTTGATGGCAAATGCTGATAGCAGTTCTGGAACTGCTGAATTGAAGGTACCTCATTCAACTCTTGCTTTTCATACTGATGATATTTCTGAGCTAAGATTATATCTTAAAACCATGTTCAAGAGTTTTAGAGATCAGACTTTAGAAAATGAAAGATTAAAATCTGAAAGTCTTGCTCTTAGAAACAGAAATGACTACTTAGAAAAAGAGTTAGTTATATTTCATCAAACTCAGAAAGAAAGAGATGAGGATTTGTACGTTAAATATGAACTGCTAAAACTGAATAAATCTCTTAAATCTGAACTAGAAAAGGAAAAAGAGATAATCAAAACTTGGACTAACTCTGGAAGAACAACTCAGAAAATCTAAGAAAATGGAAATTGGAAAAAAGGACTAGGTTACCTAGATAATAAAGAAGAAAAGGAAACTGTGTCATCTAAACCAAACTTTACCAAGAAATCTGAAAAGCCTAAAGTTAATCCTGTCAAGTTTTTGTCAAATTCAGATAAGTCGAAATCTGAAAAGATGAAAGACTCTAAAACAGAAGTCAAAGAAAAGTCAACTTCTGACAAAGTAAAACAGGATAAACCAGATGTAGTAAACATTGGCTTAATGACAAAGAAGCAGCTTAAGTATAAGCTGAAAGAGATTAGAAAAGTGAACAAGGTAAAGGAAGCTAGGAAAAATAGACATGGAAAGGAATGTGTGAATAAAAGCAATTATTATATACCTGTTCCTAATGCTCTTAGAAAAAAATGCTATAATTGTGGAAACTCTAACCATCTTGCTTCTTTTTGCAGGAAAAATAAAGATATAAACTCTTTACCTCATAGATCAGGAGTTAAGAGTCAGTCTGTTAGGTTTAAACCACAAAATTGTTTTCATTTTGGTAGTTTATGGCATTCTATTTATACTTGTAAGGAATATCATAGTTTGTACTATGATTATTATCAAATAAAACCTTCTTTAAAGAAAGTTAGTGTAATTCCTTCTAGTGTAAATTCTGATGCAAAGTCTGATATAAAGTCAGATAAAAAGCATGTTAGCATAAATTCTGAAGCTAAATCCACTGCAAATGCAAACAAACTTAATAAGGCCAAAGGATCCAAGCAAGTATGGGTCCTTAAAACTAACCAATAGTGGTCTTTGTGATTGCAGGGCAATAGGAAAAATATCCTAGTTCTAGATAGTGGATGTTCAGGACATATGACTGGAAATAAAGCCCTGCTATCAGACTTTGTGGAGAAAGCTGGCCCAAGAGTTTCTTATGAAGATGGCAACATAGGAAAAACTCTGGGATATGGCAATATTAATCTTGGGAATGTCATAATTGAATAAGTAGCTCTTGTCTCAGGACTTAAACACAATCTGCTAAGTGTGAGTCAAATCTGTGACATAGGTTATCATGTGGATTTCTTTGAAGAATACTTTGAAGTTGTAAGTAATTCTACAGGCAACGTGATTCTGAAAGGTTACAGACATGGTAACATATATGCAGCCAGACTTTCAACAAATTCTGATAGTTCTGCAATCAGGCTGTTAAGCAGAGCATCAATTTAAGAAAGCTGGAACTGGCACAAAAGACTCTCTCATTTAAATTTCAACAACATAAATGAGCTAGTAAAGAAAGATCTTGTGAGAGGACTGTCAAAATCAGTATTTGCTCCTGATGGTCTTTGTGACTCATGTCAAAAGGCAAAACAAAGAAAATCCTCATTCAAGAGCAAAACTAAATCCTCAATTCTTGAGCCTTATCACTTACTGCATGTTGATCTATTTGGTCAAGTCAATGTCATGTCCATTGGAAAGAAGAAATATGCTATTATTATAGTGGATGAGTTCACAAGATACACTTGAGTGTATTTCTTGCACAAGAAGAATGAAACTGCATATACACTAACTGATCATGTCAGACAACTGGATAAGTTAGTCAAAGATCCTGTTAAAATAATAAGAAGTGATAATGGCACTGAGTTCAAGAATTCAATCATGGAAGAGTTCTACAAAGATCATGGAATAAAGCAGGAATTTTCTGCACCTGGAACTCCATAGCAGAATGGAGTTGTAGAAAGAAAGAACATGACTCTTATTGAAGCTGCACGAACTATGCTTGATGAAGCAAAGCTACCAACCTACTTTCGGGCTGAAGCTGTGCAGACTGCTTATTTTACACAGAATGCTAGACTCATAAACAAGCATGGAAAAACACCATATGAGATGGTGAAGAAAAAGAAGCCAAATCTGAAATATTTTCATGTATTTGGATGCAAGTGTTTTATTCTTAAGACTCATCCTGAACAACTGTCAAAATTTGATCTAAAAGTTGATGAAGGAATTTTTGTTGGATATCTACTTTCCACAAAAGCCTTCAGAGTCTACAATTTAAGAACAAGGGTTGTCATGGAATCTATCAATGTATCTTTTGATGATAAAAAGATTACTGGACTTGAAGATTTCAATGATCATGATCAGCTGAGATTTGAAAAGTGAAGATATAAATTATGATTTTGTAAATTCTGATGACCTAAATCCTGATTCTGTAAGTTCTGACGGGTTAAATTCTGATGTCATTGAAAGTGTGGTAACTACTCCAAAGGAAAATGCACCTGTTCAGGGGGAGCAAGCTGATGAACATACCACATCTCAAGACTCTCAAGAAGCATCAGAACCAGTTACTGGCTCTTCAAATTCTGATTCATCAAGTGCTGATGAGCAAAATTCTAACAATTCTGGAAACTCTGATTCTTCAATTCCTGAAGGATCCAACTCAAATTCGAGAATCTCAGAGAGTATAACTTCAGGGGGAGCATCAGAAAATGCTGATGGAGACAGCATGGATCATGGGGGAGGATCCAGTTCTAGAGATCAACTTCCATCTGCAAGGAAGTGGACTAAATCACATAAACCTGACTTAATAATTGGAGATCCTGAAGCAGGTGTCAGAACTAGAACAACAACAACAATAAATGAATGTTTCTTTCATTCCTTTCTATCTCAGACTGAACCAAAGAAAGTGGAAGAAGCTCTTCAAGATGTTGATTGGGTGCAAGCAATGTAGGAAGAGTTAAATGAATTTGAAAGAAATAAAGTCTGGACCCTAGTGTCAAGACCAAATGACAGATCCATTGTTGGTACAAAATAGGTGTTCAGAAACAAAACTGACAGTGATGGCATAATTACAAGAAACAAAGCAAGGCTGGTTGCTAAAGGTTACTCTCAACAGGAGGGTATTGATTATGATGAAACATTTGCTCCAGTTGCTAGATTGGAAGCCATAAGAATCTTTTTGGCTTATGCTGCTCACAAGAAGTTTAAAGTCTTTCAAATGGATGTGAAAAGTGCTTTTCTTAATGGAGAACTGGAAGAAGAGGTATATGTTGAACAACCTCCAGGCTTTGTAGATCCAAAATTTCCAAATCATGTCTACAGGCTTGACAAAGCACTTTATGGCCTTAAGCAAGCTCCCGGAGCATGGTATGAGACTCTGACTCAATTCCTTCTGGAAAGTGGATTTCACAGAGGCACAATTGACAAGACTTTATTCTACCTCAACCATGGAAAGGACTTACTTTTGGTACAGATATATGTTGATGATATCATCTTTGGCTCTACAAATACAAAACTCTGTGAAAGATTTTCCAAATTAATGCAGTCAAGATATCAAATGAGTATGATGGGAGAACTTAGCTATTTTCTGGGACTTCAAGTCAAGCAAACTGAAGAAGGTACTTTCATAAATCAATCCAAGTACAGCAGAAATTTACTCAAGAAGTTTGGAATGCAAGACAGTTCTACTGCATCAACTCCCATGGCCACTGACACCAAGTTAGATAAAGATATTGGAGCATCAGTAGATTTTACTAACTACAGAGGTATGATTGGCTCTTTACTCTATTTAACTGTAAGTAGACCTGATATCATGTATGCTACCTGTCTTTGTGCAAGATTTTAGGCTGATCCAAGAGAATCTCATCTAATAGCTGTGAAAAGAATTTTCAAGTACCTCAAGGGTACAAATGATCTAGGATTGTGGTATCCTAGGGAATCATATTTTAAGATAATAGGTTACTTAGATGCAGATTTTGCAGGATACAAAATAGACAGGAAAAGCACTAGTAAAAGCTGCCAATTTCTTGAAGGCAGATTGGTTTCTTGGTTTAGCAAGAAACAGAAATCAATTTCCACATCAACTGCAGAAGTAGAATATATTACTGCAGGAAGCTGTTGTGCACAGATTCTTTAGATGAAGAATCAGTTACTGGACTATGGGTTAGAATTTTCTAAAATACCTATTTATTGTGAAAATCAAAGTGCTATTACTATGACAGAAAATCCAGTTTAAAACTCAATGATAAAGCACATCAGCATTAGGTACCATTTCATAAGGGAACATGTGATGGAAGGTACAGTGGAATTGCATTTTGTTCCAACAGATCAACAACTAGCAGATATCTTCACAAAACCACTATGTGAAGATACTTTTACAAGACTGGTAAATGAACTTGTGTTAGTCCCTAACAATGCAACAAGAATTACAGAAGGGGGGTTGAATGGAATTCTTGAAACTTTTTCTGAATTATAAAATGTTCTAACTTAAAATATATATTTCAGTGTTTTGATTTGCAAAGAGCGAAATGACAAGTTAAAAATGAATCAAAACATAAAGTAATAAAAACACAAGTCTTTAAAATTTTCTGGTGGATTTGAATGTATCCACCAGAAATATATATATCAAGAGAACTCTGTGAAGCTTGAATAGCTCACAGCTGCTTACAAAATAAGAACAACTAAACTTACAAATAAATGCTAAATGATTCAGCTTACAATTATTTCTCTGAGAAAAATACTTGCTTAGTCTTCTTGTTGTTCTATTTGCTACTCTTGGTTTATATATCACCAAAATTACACAGTAATAAGATAAGATAATAAAACAAAACCTATCAAGTCTAATACTATGCTGCTTCACTACTCTATTCCAGCATCTTTGAACATCTTCATAATAGGATGGAAAAGGTAATGCTTTTTTGTTCTCAAAAACCCAGTTGAATAGGATTCCACATTCCTTTTGCATACACTCGACGCATGTGACTGTGTTGTCACTGACACCAGATGTTTGAATTGATCATTCATCGGGTACATGATCATTTGTCGGGTTGCCTTGTTAATCATCCGTCGGGTAGCTTTGTTGATCATCCGTCGGGTAGCTATTTGGCACTTGACTTCATTTCATTTAACATAATTACAAGACATCATCTATTTATAATTAATCAACCTATTCTACATATCTATTTACAATCAACATGACTTTTATGCTACTACAGAATCTATACAAAGGTGTTTACAGAAATGTGCTACATGACTTATTTTTACATAAGCTACTCACTCGATGGATGTCAAATCATCATCCGTCGGGACTATATTGAGTCATCCGTCGGGACTATATTTGATTATCCATCGAGTGCTACATAATTTACTAAGTTGAATCTACTAAGGTGTTTTGTTAAAAAAATCATCAAGTTCACAACATATTCTTAACAATCTCCCCCAATTTATGTCTACTAGAATTATATCCATAAATTAAGAGAAACTTGATGATAACAAAACACTCTAAGAATACAAATTTAAATGAAAGTAGATAAAACTGTAAAGTGCTGCAAATAACAAAATGTACAAAGATTTGCTCACAGTCATTTTCAAGGTGCTCCTTTAGCCTAAGCAGATTGATCTATTTCCTTGATGATCTGGATCTCTTTCCAAGCTTTTTGTTGTTTTTTTCTATTTGATTTTGGTGCTGTCTGTGGAATTGCAGTTCATCAGATTTTGAGAGATTTAGCATTCCTTGCATTTCTAAAAGAGTCTCATTGCTAGAGATGCTCAACTGGTCTTCTAATCTGAAGAATCTTCTAACTCCCTTATCATCCATGAATTCCATCAGCCAGTAGGGCCTTAGATGCACTCTACTTCCAGTGTAAGGAATAGTTAGAGTCTTTGGGAGTGCATCTTTGGCTCTAATACTCCTCAGTTCTTCAATCTTCTTTAGAACCAGTCTTCTAGCTGTCACATTGAATCCAAAGTTCTTCTTAAATGATGAATAAACCTTTGTCAGCACAGATTGGCTTTCTTGAAGGATCCTGTGAAGTGGCCATTGAATCTCTTTTCCTCCCTTGTACTTGAAAACTAACCTTTCAGGTAGATTCCTGTAAGCATCAATCCCTCTAACTTCTTCCAATTCATCTAGATAGAGGTTTAGATATGAGAATTCCTTGATGTCACAGATGTACATGATGTCTCCCTTGTTGACTTTGGTTTGAGCTTTGGTTTGGGACTTGGATCTGAGAGTTGAGAGCTTCACTTTCTTGACTGCTCTGGTCTTTGTCTTCTTTGGCTTCATGAAGTGAGGTAGATTGAGTTCAAGTATTGGTGGACTATCCCAGTCTATTGGCTCATCCTTTGGAATGATAGGTTCACCATGAAAATTCTTGGATGGATCTATCTTGAATTCTCCATGTTCCACAGAGGGCATGGATGTTTGATTTATTGTAGATGTAGACTTTTTGGGAAACTGATCTTCCAATTCCTTTTTATCAAAGTCCACTTTTCTCTTTGCATGAAGTTTGTATCTAAAACTTTTTCTCTGCTGTGATTCTTCTTGCATTTTCAGTTCCTTAGATTCAGTGGTTTCAGATGATTGTTCAGGAATTTGTTGTGTAGGTTTCACAACTTGCAGCTTGGCCAAGATATCAGCTTGCTCCTTCTTTTGTTTAACCTTTTTAGCAACTAGAGCAGCTTGCTTCTTTTCTTACTTCAATCTTGCCTTTTCTTCTCTTTTTGCTTCAGCAAATTGAGGGTGCCCAGCCACCACACAAATTTTCTTACCATTCCTGAAAACCTTGGCAATTCTTCTTTTCAATGCTAAATCAGCTGGATCCTTGTAGAATGTAATAGATCTTGACAGCAGTTTCTTTTCATCAGGCTTTGATGTCTCATACACTGTATCCAATGGGTTCTTTAAAGAAGGTTTAGGATAGTTCACCTTTGGTTTCAAAATTAGCTCAGCCTTTGGAGATTTGATGCAGGATGGTTGTCCTCTTTCCAGATTATTCATGCTCATATCATTCACAGAGATTTTCCGGACTTGAGAGTGATGAATGGCTGATTTTTCTGGCTTCTTTGCTAGCCCAAACCTCTTTTGAATGTCCTCATCAATTTTCTCCCAGTTGATTGGGCTCAACTGCTTCTTTTCAACTGCTCTCAATGTGGCTGCTGCTTCATTAATCAGATCAATGTTGTCTTTAGTTGGTGGCTTTGGGAAAGCAATTGTAGGCACAGTTACTTTGCTAACTTGAATGTTAAGCTGTTTCTCCCCCTCACTTGAGCCCTTCTCCCCCTTTTTGTTATCATCAAGTTGTGTGGGAGGGAGTTGAGCATCCACCAACTGTTGGAGTAGTGCAGTCTTAGTTTCTTGATTGTTAAGTATCTTGGCCATTGACATCTCCACAACAGATAATCTTGAGTCCATGGCCTCAACTTTTCTATTGAGATCAGCCTCCTTCCTTAGCTTTTGAACAATTTCAGTCATGGTGGTAGCAGGAAGTCTAGTATCCAACCTTTCTATGACATCCTGCTTTACTTCAGAAATTTCTTGCTTGATTGCATCCACACTCTGACTGTGTTGGAGGGTTTGAATTTTATGCAGCTGGAGTGCTTCAAGATGTGCTGTGAGTAGCTTCTTTGTGCTAGCATTAGAAGATGCCTGAATGGCTCCTTGGGTGTCATGAATCAGCTTGAATAGTGTTGATTGGAGGTGTGAGTAGGAGCATTCTTTTGTTAGCATCCAGGAAGGAACATCTGAATCTCCCCCTATGCTCATGCTATCTTTCTCATCATCCCCATCAGCATCCCCAAAAGAGTTTTCATCCAGTTCAAAATCACTGCCAATGTTAGAAGGCACAGCAGTGATTGCATCATTTGCTCTCTGTAAAGATTGTGTTGTATGCACCAAGTTAAGCAATCTTTCAGCCTCATCATTGCCCTGTACAGCTAGAGTTTGGTAAGTTGTCACATGGTGAGTAAATGTCTCAGCATCCATGGAAATAGAATCCATAACAACTTGATATTCTTGCTGAAATAGCCTTTTCCTTTCTGCATCATTGACATTCATTGACTCACTTGCAATGGTTTCCATCCTTATCACTCCTGTACCTATATTTCTCTCATGATCTCTCTTTTATTGCATCAAGGTCTCACCTTGGCTCCCTGCCCTCACACCCTCACCTTCACCATCTAAGGTGGGACTCCTCACACTCACTTTTGCCAATCCTGAAGAAATGGACTGCATTAGTTCACTCTTTTCCTCTCCTTTTTCCTGGGAGCAACCCAGACTTTCACTCATTTCACTCCCTTCCCTCAGTCCTAGGAGTGATTGCACTACTACTAAATCTTCTGAACTTGTAATAATTGATGAAATTTGAAGCTGTGCAGAGACACTCGACGGATAAGGAATATTCATCAGCTTAGCAGTTTGACTATCCGACGGATAACTGCTGTTAAGATTATCCGTCGGGATACAATCACTACTCGACGGATGAACAATATCCATCGAGTGAGTAGAAATGAATGAATTTGGAGTGGAAACTATTGTGGACTCTGTGCAGATTGATAAAAATTTTGGCACAGATGTCTCAACAGTTTCAAAAAGAAATGGCAAGTGAGCCGATAAATCATTTACAAGATGATGCTCACTTGCTTGGATTTTTGGCTTCTGCAAGAGAGTTAAAGATGGAGAATTTGGAAGTGATGTGTTTATCATGTCAATATCCAAAGAGTGTATGGGAGAATTTGGTGTTTCAGGTGCTTCAATTATTAGAGATTTTGGCTGTGACTCAACATTTATTGGAGCCACATCAACCTGACTTTGAGAAGGTGCAGTGACTGTGTCTTTAGCACCAGTTTGCACAGTGTGTGAACCCTGTACATCCCCAAGGGTCTTTGATTTCTTCTTTTTAGTGTAAGTTTGGGGTGAGCTTGTGTCCCTTACCCTTTTGGCCTGTGCTATTGGCTGAGAGCTCTGTTCAATAGTCATATCCTTTTGGGAGGATGCAACTAGTAATGAGTTTATATCCTTATTAAGCACTACAGTTTATTGGGAAACTGCAGTGTGGCTAGGCTGGGAAACACTCACCTCTCCAACCTTATCCTTAGGGTTTCTTTGATGTTCACCATGTCCCTCACCTTTCCTACCCACCTTCACACTCCCCTCTTTAGGTTTTGTGGATTTTACAACTGCCATCTTTTGAGAGATACCAGAGAGGGCTTTCTTTGTCTTTGTTTTTGAAATTTTGGGTTTGGTAGCTTGGGTAGGCAACTGTTGGGTCAATGACACAGTTGCCATAGCTACATTAGAATGCAAAGAAGTTTGTGAGGTTGGAAGAGTAGAGATAGTTGAAATTACCTCACTTACCTGAGGTGCCTTCATAACTGGAAAATAGAAGAGTGGCACCTCTTTGTGATGGTTTGCCCTGTTCAAATCTGCAATGATTCTCCTTTCTTGAACCCAACAATCTAATTTGTTGGTTGGATTCTCAAGCACAATATCCTCAGAGAGGTGGTTAGCAAGCATCAATATAAATCTAGCATAGTAAACATTTTTACCCGTCTTATTTAGCTCCCCTAACTTAAACCCCAACTCAAATATGACAAGATCACTAAAGTTAAAAAATTTATCAGTTACTAGCATGTAAAGCATGTTGAGCATAGAGATATTAACTGAATCAAAATTGCTAATTTTACCAGAAAATACCTTAGTAACTACATCACACAGATAACTCCATTTCTTCCTAAGACCCAACCTCCTAATTTCACTTAATTTAGAAGTAGAGAGTGCATAGCCCATGGAATTAAGCATATTAATAATGTCAGTGTCTGTGTGTGGAGAAGTTACAATATTATCAGGAATTTTGAAACATGCTTTAACAATATCACTATTAACACAAAATTCCTTACCTTTAATAGTGAAAGTGATAGTCTTATCAGTTGAGTTGTATGTTGCAGTCGTCCACATTTCTTCGACACCCTCACAGTAAATGGTGGGTGATTCCAGCATGGCATAGTTGAGTTTGCAGTTCTTCACAAAATCTATCATTTTGTGGAAGTCGCCAGACTGCTGAATACTTTTGTTCACTAGAGCCGTGAAGTTGTTTTTCTCATAGATAAATCCAGTTTGAGACATGATCTTGACGACTGATGCCATTATCAGAGAGTGAAAATTGCAGAGAGAGAGAGATGATAATTGCTTTTGAGAAAGAGAGAAGTTAGAGACGATGATTTGAGAATGATAAAAGAAAAGCAATGAAAATGAATTATGTTTTTATACTATCTCAAAAATAACTGTCAAAAATAATAAAGTGAAATAAAGTAACCAATAAGAATTGCCCAAAATAGCCGTTTAAAAATAAACTGTAAAAATTCTATCAATTATCCATCATGTTATGCTTATAAACTGTAAGTATACTCGATGGATAATGTTTAGAGAATCAACGGCTAAGAATTAGACAATTCGATGGATGAGGATAAATCAGTTATCCGTCGAGACATAAAATATTCCAGAAAAATAATTGATTTTATTAACAAATTGTATACCGACGGATGATCAAACTCGATGGATAATGATGTCGAGATGTAAATTTTGACTTAGCCAAAATTTCATGCAAGACTAAAAAATCATTTAAATTTCTGGCTGCATTACAACTTGCAAATTATCTGTAAAGATTCAAGAGTAAATAGGCATACCTAACTCACTTACCAACCTTGAAAAGGTGGATTCATCCAGTGGCTTGGAAAATATATCTGCAAGCTGTTTTTCACTTGGAACAAAATGTAGTTCCACAGTACCATTCATTACATGTTTCCTTATGAAGTGGTACTTGATGTCTATGTGCTTTGTTCTTGAATATTGTACTGGATTTTCAGTGATGACAATTGCACTTGTGTTATCACAGAAAATAGGAATCCTTTCCACTTGCAGACCATAGTCTAGCAATTGGTTTTTCATCCACAAAATCTGTGCACAGCAACTGCCAGCAGCAATATATTCAGCTTCAGCTATAGAAGTAGAAACTGAATTTTACTTTTTACTGAACCCGGACACAAGCTTGTTTCCTAGAAATTGACAGGTTCCTGTTGTACTTTTTTCTATCAATTCTGTAACCGACATAATCTGCATCTGAATAACCAATTAGATCAAAACCAGAATCATTAGGGTACCAAATGCCAAGTTTTGGAGTTCCCTTGAGATATCTGAAAATTCTCTTAATAGCTACTAAATGAGATTCACTAGGATCAGCATGAAATCTAGCACAAAGACATGTAGAAAACATTATATCTGGTCTACTAGTTGTTAAGTACAGAAGTGAGCCAACCATGCCCCTATAATTTGAAATATCCACAGACTTTTCAGTAGTGTTTAATTCAAGCTTAGTTGCAGTGGCCATGGGAGTTTTTGCAGATGTGCAATCCATTAGATCAAACTTCTTTAAAAGATCATAAATGTAATTAGTTTGACTAATGAATATTCCATCACTAACTTGCTTAACTTGCAAACCAAAAAAGTAAGTTAGTTCTCCCATCATACTCATTTCATACTTACTTTGCATCAATTTGGCAAACTTTTTGCAAAGTTTCTCATCTGTAGAGCCGAAAATAATGTCATCTACATAAATTTACACAAGTATGCTAGAGCCATTAACATTTCTAAAGAATAAAGTTTTATCTACAGTACCTCTAGTGAAGTGATTCTCTAAAAGAAACTTTGACAAAGTGTCATACCGGGCTCTAGGTGTTTGCTTAAGTCCATAAAGTGCTTTCAAAAGATAGTAGACATATTCTGGAAAATTTGGATCTTCAAAACCAGGAGGCTGACTGACATAGACTTCCTCCTCCAAATCTCCATTCAGAATGACACTTTTGACATCCATTTGATAGACCTTGAAATTGGCATGGGCTGCATAGGCTAAGAAGATTCTGATGGCTTCAAGTCTTGCAACAGGAGCAAATGTTTCATCAAAATATATTCCTTCTTGTTGAAAATAGCCCTTCGCAACCAATCTAGCTTTGTTCCTAACTACTATGCCATTTTCATCAATCTTTTTTCTGAATACCCATTTGGTGTCTATTCTGACTTTCAGCTTCTTTTGATGACCCGACAGATGGTGAATTTTGAGTACCGACGGATGAAGCTGGTTGTCTCCTGACGGATAAAGCAGATTGTCTCCCAACGGATGAAGCATTTTGCAACTCGACAGATGTTGAATTTTGTGCTTCATTGGTAGTAGATTTTTCTAAATTATCCTTTGATACTATTTCTTGATCACTTTCATCATCACTAACCATCTCCATATTATCAAATTTGAGGCTCTCATGGTAATCTCCATCTTGTAGTCCTTCAATCTTTTTATCATCAAACACAAGATGTATTGGTTCCACAACAATGTTGGTTCTCAGATTGTAGACTCTGTATGCTTTACCAACAGCATATCCAACAAAAATTCCTTCATCGGCTTTAGCATCAAAATTCCCATTCTGATCAGTTTGATTTCTCAAGATATAACATTTGCAGCCAAAGACATGAATAAAATTTAGAGTTGGCTTCTTTTTCTTGAACAATTGGTAGGGAGTCATGTATTTTACTTGATTAACCAGAGAAATATTCTGAGTGTAGCATGCAATATTTACAGCTTCAGCCCAGAAATATGTTGGTAACTTAGATTCTTCAAGCATTGTCCTTGCAGCTTCAATAAGTGATTTGTTCTTTCTTTCTACTACTCCATTTTGTTGTGGAGTTTTTGTTGCTGAAAACTCATGCAAAATCCCATTTTCTTCACAAAATTCTCTCATGACAGAATTCTTGAACTTAGTTCCATTGTCACTCCTGATTCTTCAAACTTTGAAATCAGGATGATTGTTGACTTGCCTTATGTGATTGATGATGATTTCACTAGCCTCATCTTTAGACTTAAGGAAATATGTCCAAGAGAACTTTGAGAAATCATCTACAATTACTAGGCAAAATCTTTTCCTTGAGATGTACAACACATTGATTGGTCTAAACAAATCCATGTATAGCAGTTGCAAAGGTTCTTCAATTGTTGAATCAAGCTTCTTTTTGAATGATGCTTTAATTTGCTTTCCCTTTTGGCAAGCATCACAAAGTCCATCCTTAGCAAACTCCACTTGAGGAATGCCTCTAACCAGTTCTTTCTTTACAAGCTCATTCATGGCCTTGAAGTTTAGATGGGATAGTTTCTTGTGCCTAGCCAACTTTCATCTTGACTTGCTTTACTGAGAAGACAAGTAACAGATTCTGCATTTGATGAGTTGAAGTCAGCTAGGTACACATTTCCTTTTCTCACTCCAGTGAGAACCACTTTGTTTCTCCTCTTGTTTGTCACAACGCAGGCTTCTGAGTTGAAGGTCACTGAATTGCCTTTATCACAAAGTTGGTTGATACTCAACAAATTATGCTTGAGACCATCCACTAAGGCAACCTCCTCAATGATGACATTATCTTTTGAAATCAAGCCATATCCCACAGTATAACCCTTGCTGTCATATCCAAAAGTAATACTTGGGCTAGCTCTCTTCTTGAACTCTGTGAGCAGGGTAGAATCACCAGTCATGTGTCTTGAACAACCAATATCCAAGTACCATAGATTCTTTCTCTTTCCCTGCACACATTAAAATTAAATCAAGTTGATTTCGGTACCCAAGTTTCCTTGGGTCCTACCTTGTTAGCTTTCTTCTTCTGTTTCTTAGGTTTTATCTCATTTAACTTGGGGATATCATATTCATCCTTAGTCATTTGAGTTGGACCTTTAAAAACATTAATTAGAACATAATTATCATGCACATTTTGATTAACAGGAAATGGCATGCTATTAGTAAACATGTTATTCCAGTAGGGCATGCTAAATGGCATTTGAGGCATACTAAATGCAGCATAATAAGGATTAGGTGCAAATGGCATATTAGCAAATTGTGCATTCATATTCTATGTAGACATAGCATTCATAGGCATAGAAGGCATGGCATTCATGTTGGGAAAAGGAGGTGGCACATATATGGAAGTAGGCATGACAGTTTTGCAATTAACAGACAGATGATTTACACTACCACACTTAACATAGATTCTTCTTGGAGCATACTTATCAGGTGTGTAGTTGTTATGTTTGTTAATCCCTACTTTACCATTTCTATTGTTTTTCTTTTTAGCCTCTATTTTAACCTCAATCTTTTATAGTCTGTCATTCAATTGCTTGATAGACAGATGACCAACATTCACTTTCTTCTCCTTTCTCACTTGACTAGATTCTCCTGAAATGAAGTTTTTGGAAACCGATCCATATTTTTCATTTAACTTGGCAAGTTTGGCTTTACTCACAGGTTTTCTCACAGCCGACAGATGAGGATTTATGTCACTCGACGGATAATCCTTTTGGTTATCCGAAGGATGACTCTCATCATCCGTCGAGTCCACATCTGTTAGCAATCCTTCAACCAAATTGGATTCCAGCTTCTCCTTATTCTTCTTCCAGGCTGCATCAGAAAAGGACTCAATACCTTGAACTTTGGTGATTTGATCATGAACATCTCTAGATGTTTTCCATGCCTTAATCACCTCAGGTTCTCGTTCAAGCTGCTTCTTCAAAATCTCTTCTTTCTTCAAGGACTCAGTTAATTCATCCTTAGCAATCTTACACTCAATTCTCAGTTTTTCAAATTCAATAAATTGAGACTCTAGCACATTATTTCTCTCACTTAAAAACAAATTGTTTTCTTTGATTTTAGCATTTTCCTTAGTGAGGGACTTAAGTGTAACACATAAATGATATAATTCTATTGACATGTCATTTATTGCATCATTACACTCAGCTTTAGATAAATGTGCAAGGTTAGTGGTGATTACCTAATTACTTAGAGAACTTGACTCTGTTTTATTAGACTTGGCCATTAGGGCTAGATTGACATAGCTGACATCCTCATCCTCATCCAGACCATCTGCTGTCCAGTCATTTTCTTGTGTAATGAAAGCCCTTTCCTTTTTTTTGAACAACTCAAAATATTTCTGTTTATAATCCACAGGCTCAAACTTCTTCTTGCTGGAATCTGACTTTCGACACTCACTGGCAAAGTGCCCTGCCAAGCCATATTTGAAACATATGAATTTTGATTTATCCACCATGTTTCTATTTGGCTTAGCTGCTCCAAAGTTCTTCTTGAACTTGAGCTTGGAAAATCTTCTGGAAAGAAATGCTAGATGTTCATCAATGTCATCCATATCATCTTGGCTCAAAGAATCTTCATTTTCTGCTACCATCCCCTTGCCCTTATTTTCACAGACCTTTGAAATAGACTCAACAACTTCTATCTTCATCTCCTTCTCTTTCTCTAACTCAGCAACCAGTGCAATGGACCCTCCTTTCTTTCTTCCTTTCTTCATTCTTTCATCTTGCTCTATTTCAAGCTCATAAGTCTTTAGAATGCCATACAGTCTCTCTAGTGTAAACTCCTTGTATTCTTGTGAATTACTCAAGGAGACTGTCATTAGTTTCCATTCCTTTGGTAGGGATCTCAGAAATTTGAGGTTAGAATCTTTGGTTTGGTAGATTCTTCCATGCAGCTTTAGAGCATTTAGTAGATTTGAAATCTACTAAAGATATCAGTGAGAGTTTCACCTTCTTCAAAGTGGAAATGCTCATATTGCTGAATTAGTAACTCCATCTTGTTTTCTCTAACTTGTTCAGTGCCATCACAGATAATCTGAATTGTATCCCAAACTTCCTTGGCAGTTTTACAAATGATGATGTTGTCAAACATGTCACCATCAACTCCATTGAACAGAATATTCATGGTCTTCCTGTCTTTCCTGGATTGTTCAATATCAGGATCTGACCATGCATGCCTTGGCTTGGGAACTGATGGCTCATTCCAGTTGCAGCTCTCATTGGTACATGAGGGGCTCTCTCTATGCAATCCACATAGGCCTCATCTTGAGAAAGTAAATGAAGATGCATCTTTACCTTCCAGTGATGGTAATTATTTTTGTCCAGAAAAGGAATCTTGACTCCAACATCCTTCTTGTTCATCTTGCTGTTTGTTGTGATCTTTAAACTCTTTGTTCTTCAAGAGCTTGCTCTGATACCAATTGTTAGTCCCTAACAATGCAACAAGAATTACAGAAGGGGGGTTGAATGGAATTCTTGAAACTTTTTCTAAATTATAAAATGTTCCAACTTAAAATATATATGTCAGTGTTTTGATTTTCAAAGAGCGGAATGACAAGTTAAAAATGAATCAAAACATAAAGTAATAAAAACACAAGTATTTAAAACTTTCTGGTGGATTTGAATGTGTCCACCAGAGATATATATATCAAGAGAACTCTGTGAAGCTTGAATAGCTCACAGCTGCTTACAAAATAAGAACAACTAAACTTACAGAGAAATGCTAAAGGATTCAGATTACAATTGTTTCTCTGAGAAAAATACTTGCTTAGTCTTCTTGTTGTTCTATTTGCTACTCTTGGTTTATATATCACCAAGATTACACAGTAATAAGATAAGATAATAAAACAAAACCTATCAAGTCTAATACTATGCTGATTCACTACTCTATTCCAGCATCTTTGAACATCTTCATAATAGCATGGAAATGGTAATGCTTATTTTTTCTCAAAAACCCAGTTGAATAGGCTTCCACATTCCTTTTACATACACTCGACGCATGTGACTGTGTTGTCACTGTCAACAGATGTTTGAATTGATCATCCGTCGGGTACATGATCATCCGTCGGGTTGCCTTGTTGATCATCCATCGGGTTGCTTTGTTGATCATCCGTCGGGTAGCTATTTGGCACTTGACTTCATTTCATTTTTGCAGAATTACAAGACATCATCTATTTACAATTAATCAACCCATTCTGCATATCTATTTATAGGTCAACATGACTTATATGCTACTACAAAATCTATACAAAGGTGTTTGCAGAAATGTGCTACATGACTTATTTTTACATAAGCTACTCACTCGATGGATGTCAAATCATCATCCATCAGGACTATATTGAGTCATCCGTCGGGACTATATTTGATTATCTATCGAGTGCTACATAATTCACTAAGTTGAATCTACTAAGGTGTTTTGTTAATGAAATCATCAAGTTCACAACATATTCTTAACAACTTGGAATGGTTTCAGGTTCTTTCTCAAAATCAATTTAGTTTTTATTCTCATACATCAGACTTTATTATCAGTGTTTACAGATTTTCTTATTTCAATGTAATCTGTGCTTAAATTATAACATATTAAACACTGCTTATTATCTGATGTGATTCTATAAACTCTGAAAGTGTTTTAAATGTTCTGTGACTATTCAATCCAATGAGGATTATCTTGTTAGATGCTGACTTAGTAGTCTTTAACAAACTATGAATCCCATATTTGAATAAGTTATTTATGTGGAAATCAATAACACAAGAAAATTCTTATTTTGATCTGAGTCAAATTTACTTTGTGTATCTTATTACTAAGTCACAAACTAGATTATTGCTTCTTATCTGTCAAATTATGATGTTAGTAAATATTAAGGATGAACTACATGCTTGATAAGCCTCACTTATCTGAAGAAAACAAAAGAAAAGAAAAATTGAAATCAGGCACTCCTTTGAGATCTAGAGTAAATATGTGAAATTGAAGATCCAAGTGCATTGCTGGTATTAAGTAATATGCATTAGAAAAGCAAATTAATTTTTCTTAGTGACTTTTCACATTCTCTGATTACTGGAGAAATACTCTGATAACAATATAAATTCTGATGGCAGTTGTAACTCATTTACACTGAGAAGCCACTGTCTAAAGAATTTCAAAAGATGCATAAAATGAGCACAAACAGTGAGGTGGATTCTTGCAAAACTTTATTCTATTGTAGACTTCACAATTCAAGACAGATTTTAAGCAATTTTCTTAGTTATGCCTTATTTCTAAGATATACTGAAGTTTATCAGACTTTAATCTTTATCTAATTATTTGCACATACACACACTATCACTCCATATGAATGATGAAAATTACTGTGGTGATTAAGTTGTTTCTGACAAACAGTTAAGTATTATTTGCATAAATTCTGATGACAAATTATGATGAAAGTTCTTATGATTAAACTCTGAAGAAACCAGTCAGTATTTATGTGAAGAAACACAGAAACAACCATTCAGTTTTTTGAGTACATGAGCCATGTTCTGATGATCGTTAAATTCTGATAATAGTCAAGTTCTGATGCAAATCCTGATGCTTACGTGGCATTATTTATTTACTTGAATTATTTGTATTTTTTACTGTAACAGTCATATTTATCAGAAAATAAATAAGTGAGATAAAAATAGTGATAATCATTTGGTTAATGGGTTGCGTGTTTGTTTTGGTAACCGCATGTGAGCAATAATTACTACACGTTTACTGTGCCCACTATTAATGTTTTGACTGTTTACATGCTGCCAGGTGTCACATGTCTATTTTACTTCCAAAAAGAGCCGTTGAGTGGGAAGAGTTTAAATATTAGAGATAAAAGATTACACAAATCTTTTACCTTATCTCTTACTTTAATCTCTTATTTCTTTTACTCTCTCTCTCTTTCTCTCTATTTTCTGACGGACTTTCTTACAGGCATTTTATCAAACACCTTGCAAACACACGATTTTCACTTGATTTCTCACAGAAATGGCACCTAAAGATCTTATTTATGATGGAGCCAAGTTTGTCCCCAACAACTACATGGCTATTCTCAACAAGGACGAGCCTCCTTCAGAACTTCACTTCATTCAAGATTTTCTCGCTCGAAGTAAAATTGGGTATACTCTAACCCAACCACAGCTTCTCTCAGGCAAACAAATTCTGGAGTTCTGGAGGTCTGGGGTATATGATGATGGTGGTAAAAATGGGTCCCAAGAATTATTTTTACAATAGGGGAAGATGAACATTTGGTCACCCTGTCTACTATTCGACAAGCTTTGCATCTACCAGAAAACTGTACTTATAGTTCACTAGTTGGGGAGTCAGCTCTTCAAAATATGATGGCAAATCTTGGGTATGAGAAATCTTTGTCCAAGCTGGGACAACTAAAGAGGCCCTATATCAGGAGGGAGTTGAGCTTCTTTTTCGACTGTATTACCAAAGCCTTTGCCAACAAATGCTCCAACTTTGATGCTATCCCAATAATGAGTCAGCAAATTGGGTATGCCCTTCTTAATCAAACTCATTTTGATTATGCTACTGCAATTTTGGATTTTATAGGTGATAGGATGAAAGAAGATAGCAACACAGTTTATTTTGCTAGATTCTGTCAGCTTATATATAATTTCTGTTGTTCTGATGAACCTCAAAACTTTAGTGAGATAATTAAACCCTTTAAACTTCATAAAAGGGCTTTCATAGACTTATTATCTGCTGATAATAAGAAGAATGTACTAAGACCCCTCCAAATTCCTCACTCTATCTAACAATTCTTAGTAAATTTTGATCCTGACACATACACAACCATATATCATGATGTTGCATCTACACAGGCTACTACTTCTCAACCTCCACCAACACAGCCTTTCAATACTCAACCATAGCCTACTATTAGAACATACTATCAACCAACACAATCCTCTCAACCACAACCATCAGCACCTACTATCAGAACCTTACCTCTCAAATCCAAAACCAAACCAACCTCTGGTACTTCGCAAAAGGTACCGGTTGTAAAATCTGACACATCCTCTAGGCCCAAAACCAAAAGGACTATCTCTGTGCCTAAATCTCCACCAAGGAGAAGAAGAAGGATGATTCTGAGAGATGAATCTAATGAGGATAAACAAGTCCAGGTTCCTGCATCAGAACCTGTGACAGTAGAAGCTGAAGAGTCAACTCTTCAGAACGAGAATGAAGCTGAGGGTTCTGGAATTCAAAAAAGGAAAAGACCTTCAAGTTCTGATACAGATAAAGTCACTCGTCCATCTAGAAGATCAAGGAAGACTAGAGCAGGTGTGAAAATTACACAATCTCAATATGAAGATGCTGAGGAAGGGGATCAGGAATCTCTGATCTCATCAGAACCTATTGTAATTGAAGCCCTTCCTGCACCTGAAGGCACTGTTCATGACACAGTGATTACACCTCCTATCTCTCCATTCAAAGAAACAGCTATGGTTGAAGATTCAAGATTAAGTCCTGAAATTGACATTTACAGGTTGCATATTCCATCTGTCTTGTATCTGGAAGCACCACTAGCAAATGTGTCAACTCCACTTGTTTCTCCAATAATAAATGCTGAAATTCGTACTACTCCAATTCTGCATTTGGAAACTGAAGATCAGAATTTGGAAACAGAAGCTCCAGAATCTCCTCCTGCTACACACACTCTGGTGTTATCGGAAAATGATGAGATTTTATCAGATTCTGGAGATAGTGCTCCAGCAAGTGCTCCAGTAAATGCTCCAATTCTTGGCAAGGAGGCACTGATTAAGTTTGTTGAAGAAGATGCTCATGTTCCATGAGAGGAAACTTTTAGAGGAGTTGAATGGAAAAGGAAGTGGAATGAACCTGACTTCATTCCCAGCTCACATGTTCTGTCAGAACATGTTGCAAAAGCTGATGAATAGCTGACAAATTCTAATTTTAAACTCCAACTTAAAGTCACTGCTCTCAGTACTAAAGCACTTCAAGGTCAAGACTCATGAAAAGGTTGATAAACTTCTGGAAACATCTGATAAGCTAGACCTGATGCTCAAGCTAGACAAGAATAGGTTTATCAGACCAATTCATGACAAAGTGGAAGCTATTGAGCGTGTTCAAGAAAAGCAACAGGTCCAACTGGATGAGGTCCTGCAGAATCAAGCCTCTCAATAAACACATCTAAATGAAATCCAATCTTCAGTGGAACTCCTTCTTTCACTACTCCTGCCAGATGATGCCAAAAAGGGGGAGAAGGTAGTTAATTCGAAATGCTCAATTAGCAAATCACTAAAGAAAAAGGATGATTCTGAAGATGACAAGGGAAACCCTAACAAGGGCAAATGTCAAGGTCAAGGCCAAGGCAAGCAAAGCAACAAAGTTTCTTCACAAAAATTAATTTCTGATTCTAGCAAATCTTCTACACAAAAAAATTCAAGTTCTGAAGCTGTGAATGCACAAACTCTGATAGCAAGTTCCGATAATCATATTCTGATGACAAAGTCTGATGTTCTGATTCAGTATGGAAGTCAAGACTCTCAGAATTGTTTACAAACTCTGAAGCTTAAGGGAAGGGAGACTACTGTCTACTATAAGGTCCCAAGATTCATACCCTTGATGAAGAAATTGCTAAAAGATTGTTTCTCAAGCATAATCCTAGAGGATTTAGAGACTCTAAAGGAGGAAGAAGCTAGATTTGCAGCTGAGAAGATAAATCCTAAGTCTAAAGCTTCTAATGCAAAGAAACCTCCAAGGCCTAAGGAAAAAGGTATAGTGATAAAAGAAAGATCTGCCACAGAGATTCCTACATCAAGGACTAGATCTCAAACTACTACTGATCCCAAAGATAAGGGAAAAGGAAAAGTTGGGGAAACAGTTAAGAAACAGGAAATGAAGATTCCTCAAATTCTGATGGATCATGTGTTCAAGTTGGTTCAAGTCTTTGATGATGCTGTTGCAAAAGATGAAACTGTTGAAACTCTGAAAAGAAGAAAGATGACAGAAGAATCTAAGAAAACCTCTGACATAGCTCAAGTTGTTTAGAGTGAAGATATTTCAAAATAGCAAGCTACAGAAGAATCTGCAAATCCTGCACAAATCATCAAGACATCAACCTCTGACAGAGCTCAAGTTGATTTGAACAAGATGACAGCTACTGATAAGAAGAAACTCCTATGGAAAAATTTTAAACCATCAGATCCTAAGAAAAGTCAACTGCTATATAATTTCTTGACTGTTGGATTGAATGCCAGAGAAGCAAGAGATAGATCAGCGTTAGGATCAAGCGAAGCCAAGCTGAAAACAGGAGTTGAAGTAACTATCAAAGATCCATTTTTATTAACTGACAAACCACTTGAGGAAGTTACGCAGAAACACCTTGATAAGGTTATATCTGTTCAAGTGGTACTGGATACTCATGATAAGAGTAAAGTCAAGGAAAAGCTGATTCTATTTCTTAAAAATAGAAGAACATACAGAATGTCAGAATCAGATGTGCTGAACAAATCTCTTAAAGAACTTCAATTCTATCATTATATTTTGGAGATAAAGTCTGAGGTTACCAGAAGATGGCCAAATTTCATGATGAAGACCATAAGGGATAAAGCCGGAATCTCTGGAACAAGGGTTGCAGAATTTATTCCAAAAATAGTTGAAGATGATGGAAGAGAAATTCCAATAAAGAAGAATTCTGCTAAGATAGAAGTTATTCTGAAAGAGAAATGTATGTGCTACAGTGAAGACTCCTCTCATCCAAGGGTAATCAGACTTAGTGATGGATTGGAAAGAAATCACATTTCAGCACTTAGGACTGCCATCGACCAGATTGGAAGTCAAGATGAAGAAATGAAGCAAGTCAAGGCTACATTAGCTCAAGTCCTGAGAAATACAGAAGAAAAGCTGATATCAAACTTTGTCAAGAATCACTTTGGATTCAGATTGATTCAGTAAGATTGGTAAAAGCTGCAAGAACTGTAAGTTGTAGTTAGTTGTCTAAATAAACTCTCATTGCATTTGTACTTAAATGTTTTTGACATCATCAAATCTATTAACTTGTATATTTTTCATAATTTACAAGTTGGGGGAGATTGTTAGATATATTTGTGATGTCATGTCTAATTTGATTTGTTTAGTTTCAGAACTTAATATCAGGACTTATCTGGACTTACTGGAAATCAGGATTTACTGAACACAGGAAGATATCAGAACTTGAGGTATCAGAACTTGTGATATCAAAACTTAAGGAAGATATGCTTCAAGAGTAAAGTGCGGTGATTTATAGGAGAGGATCTGTACTAAAACAAAGGAAGATATATTTAGGAGTTGGACGACTAGAAGACTTGTAAAAAGATAATATTTGATTGATATATTTTAGGAAGAGATATATGTCATATCAATTAGAAGATATCTTGTAACTGTGTACTATATAAACACAACTTAGGATTTATACTATATGTGTTATCATTCACGAGAATATTATTCTTTGTAACCCTAGCAGCTCTTAGTGATATTGTTCATCACTGAGAGAGTAGTTTAACCTACTTTGTAACAGAGCTTATTATATTGAATAAACTTGATTACTGTTACATACTTTGTGTTCTAAATCGATTTGATTGTATAAACAATATATTCAACCCCCCTTCTATAGTTTTATGTGACCTAACATTATAGATTTCTGCTTTATTTATAACCGACTTTATGTATACTCGGCTATTCTCGTGCTTTTATACCCGGATCATATGTACAGTGCTTATCCGGTTTTACTCAGTTGTGTTGACTTGATTTTCCTCGTTTTCTTTCAGGTTTTCCCCACTATAATCCGTATTTTACTTCTATAATGTCTTCCTCTACGTATGTTGCTGCTTTCAACACCCTAGGACTTGCTATCTAGACCAAGAGCATTGGGGTGCCGGGTTCGGATCAGCAGATGTTGAAGGAGGAGCCGAGTCCTCTGCTCCCAGGAATGATGTCGATCCTAATTCTGAGCTCATTAATGTTAACACTATAATTCGGGAAATTCCTGATGTAGCCGAGCCCTCTCGCAAGAGGAAGAAGAGTGTGCCAATTTCCATGCCTCTCCGGGGAAAAATGTTGTTGCTGACCGGGTTATTTACGATTCTGAGGGGAAGGATCTGGACGGGGAGCCTGTGAAGGTTGGTACCAAGACCCTGATGGATATGGCTAACTTCATGTAGGACATTCCAGATGATGATGATTGGGACAAGATGGAAGGGTCCTAGATGGCAGCAGCTTTCAAGAAACTTAGCGGACATTGGGGACAAGTAAATTTATATTTCACTTCTTTTTCATACCCGTGTAGGATTTTTTGACGTAGCCATTTTTTCTTGTTTCTTTTTAGGTTGGGGTGCTATTGATGTCTGCTCGGACATAGCCTTCAATGAGCTCCGGGAGGCCAACAAGAGGACTGATTCTGAAAAGGAGAGGGCTGCTAATTTGAAGGATGAGTTGGATGAGGCCCGGGAGGGTTTCAAAATAGTTAAATCCGGGTTGAACCGGAAGCTTAGGGAGGAGAAGTACCGGGCTGATGATCTTGTGAAGGAGGTTAAGAATCTTAAGGCTGAGTTGGCTACCAAGGAGAACTTAAACAAGGAAGCTACCATTGCCGAGTTCAAGGCAAGTGAGGAGTATGATATGGGAGTTGCTCAAACCGGGGCCCCTGATGTTCAGAGAGCTTGGGTTGTAGCCGAGAGACATGTCAAGACCGATCCCGGGGCAAGCTGGCCGAGCTTCATTCAGTAGTTGCTTGTTGCCAAGGCTGCCATTGAACAAGGGAAGGGAGAACCGGAACCCTACGATGGCCCCAATCCTAGTTTCCTGTAGGTGAATCCGGCTTTGCAAAGCTGTCTTGGCTATGCCACGTAATTATTATTTTTCTCGTACTTTATTATTGTGGATGATGTTTGAACCTTGAATTTGGTCGAATTGGTGTTCAATCTGGATTACTGCTTTTATGAATTTAGTTTCGTTTGTCGTATCTAACTGTGTTCTTTATCATAGTTTTTATACTTAGAAAGTGTTCTAAGTAAAAATCTGAATGCTTCAACCCGGGTATGAATTCATAGCCAGGTTGATATTCATAACCGGGTTGATATTGGTTTTATATTGCTTTTTATTCTTAGAAAATATTTTAAGTATAAAATGATTGTTTTTTAACCCGGGTATGAAGTCATAGTCGGGTTGATGTTTGGCCTTTTTTTACTTTTTATACTTGGTAGATATTATAAGTACAAAATGATTGCTTTCAACTCGGGTATGAAGTCATATGCGGTTCAATGTTTGCTTTTTATATTGCTTTGTATACTTATGTTCTTACAGGTTAAAGAAATGGATTCTTTTAAGAGTTTGTTGATGAAGGTGAATCCAGGGGCACCGTGACCCAAGGATGGAGAGCCCCTACTTCTAGCTCCAAATGATAACTCCGGTGTGCGGGGAGGCTTCTTCCGACGCCGTGCCTGGACCTTCTTGCGATGGTTGCGGTGTAGCTGATGTGGTGTATCTGCAAAACAACACTAGAGGGGGGTTTGATCTCAGCGACGCTTCCGTTGTGAGAGTAAAAACTCTCTTGGAAAAAATGAAGATAGGTAGGATAATAAGGTGGTTGTGTGTGTATACTTGTGTGTAAGAGAGCGTAACCCCTAAACCCTTTTCTCTTGGGGTATTTATAGCCCAAAGGTAGGGTTTAGGGATTGATACCTTTAGATCAGGGTCGTTCATCGTTTCAGACAGAGGACGCCTGACTCGGATGAATTCTATACATGTGTCCAGGTAAGGACCACCTTTAGGACGCACCAAAGGTGCGCTGACGCGTGTCATACTTGTCTCAGTTGTTAGTTGTTGATAGTTGTCATTGTCACGTGCCCAGCTATCAACTTGAGTCTGGCTCTCTTAACTTGCTTTTTCCGGGTGAGGAGGTCTCGGTTTTCCAGCTGAGCTTGTTTTACCCTAGATCTGGGTTGTGGTCTAACCGGGTTGCTTACACCATATCAAAACACGCTTAAAAAAGGAAGGATTTTGGAGCATCTCAAGGATATGTTAAAGTGTGTTTTTTATGGAATAAAAACAGAACTTTCATCAAGAAAAAGATGAATCATACAAGAGTGTCTCCATCAATTCAAGAGAAGACGAGAAAAAGTGTTGATAATTGAGCGAACATGGAACTTTAGCCAATACATGGGCCACCTTGTTCGCTTGTCTTTAATAAAAGAAAGAGAGAATTATATTCTAGAATCGAGAATCCGATGACACACCTTAATAACATTTCCTATTTGCAAGAAGATTGTCACAGTTGCGCTGGATGTCTTGAACCGATAGTAGATAGTCTGATTCGATGATCACTCGTTTACAAGACATAGAAAGCATCCATTGCAACCCCTCAAAAATAGCATTAACCTCAGGTTCAAGAACTGTGTTGACATTGTTAAAAGAAGAGTATTGCACTTCTAATGCACGAAGTGGTGATACAAATATTGATTATTGTGCGACATAAGAGCTTGAGCAAGTAAAGAAAAACAGATATTGAAGCTCAAAAAGTGGAAGGTACGGCCTATATTCTAAAGTTTGGATAGATGTGCAATGAAAGATCAATCGGGGAACAAAAGTTAGAGTAATGTGTACACTGATAATACATCCATCCAGGGGACGCATCATTGGAAATTTATTATTGTACAATATATTATTATATATAAATAATATATGTCATTTATTAATAATTTTATAATCTCATAAATATAAAATTTTAACCAGTGTAAAATATTTATAATAAATTTTATTTTAAAACTAATTAATATGGGCTCATATATATATATATAATTTTAAAAAATTATAAAATAAAATAATAATTATAGTTTATTAAAAGAAATCTGTGTGTGGCACGGATTCTAAAATAATATGAATAAATTTGGAGTCGCAGTTCTCAATATTGTCAGGCCTTTCAGAAAGCTGCACAAAATTAAGTCGTTGAAAATCACTCAATTATGTGTGCATGAATTAGCTGCATATGTATATGATTCAGCTGTAACATACTTACATCACTGAAATGTTTATATGAATTTTAAATTTCATTCTCACTTTGATCCAATTAATCCTTTACAAGTACACATTAGCAACTTGGGACATATCCGATAGTCTCTCAAGTATTTTTTAAATATATTATATAATATTGACTCTTAACAACTTAATGTGCATTCACCTCCAACAATATTTTTTATATCCACTTTTTAAATAATATTTTAATATTAAAATATCTTTCTTTAATAGAAGCACAATATAAAATGAAGGGAGAAAATGGGTGATTGAATTATTTTATAATAAAATATATGTTAAAAGTAAGTTGTTGGCTCTTAAAAGATAGAAGAGTAAGTAATCTCTTAAAGTTTTAAAGTTTTGGAGCTCCAATTTTGACAATACTCTTCATTTTTATACTTAAGTGTTTGTTTAAAGAGGTTGTTAGATATGGTCTGAGTGGTTGTTTGGTTTGGTATACCAAGAGTGTTGACTTCCGAAGGAAATGCTTTTTTTTTGTTTGGTTGACAGCAAGGAATTTCAACTTGTTGGGTATTAATTTCCCATAACTCATTTGGTTAACTAGCGTACTTTCTTGGTGATATATTTTAAATTATTATCTTGGTCATTATTATTTTCACTAATAACTACTCCCTCTGTCCCTCCCATTTGTTTACACTTTCCTTTTTGGGATGTCCCATCCAATTGTTTACATTTCAAAACTTTTCAAAAATAGTAAAGTTTTTATAATTTTTAAATTAACTACATCCACTATTTTCCTCCACTATAACCACTTTATACATATAATATTAATCGGTCCCACTACTTTACTCATTTTTTCAACTTTTCTCCACTACTTTATCATTTTTCTTAAACTCCGCGCCACACCCAAATGTAAACATTTGGGAGGGACGGAGGGAGTATTTTTTTTGCTAAATCACTAATAACTATTTGTTTTTTTAATCCTTTTTAATAAGTAAAATCAAAAAGAAAAAAATGGTTATATAAAATGATGTATATTTATAATTTAAAATAATAATAAAAAAGGAATTTTAATGTTAATATTTTTATTTGCAAACCCTTATACTAACTAAAATTTTAAATGTCAAATACTATTACATAGATTTAAAAATAAATATTAAAAATATAATTAACACCTATATTATACTTTATTAAATAACTGAGTTATGTTTTGTTAATTTTTGTTTGCATATATTTTCAGTTTTACTTATATTAATAATATATAAATTATTTTTATTTCTCGTGACTAACCTAAGTTAGATAGGAGTGGGTAAGTGATTTCCCAAGTTTTATGGGCATTTGGACTTCCCAGCAACTTACAATACCTACTCTTTGTCCAACCAAACTACTACTTAAATCAGTGTTACCATGAAGAATTTCCTGACCGGCGTCCTGACTGGAAGGAGACCTGGCAATGGCTGGCTGGTAGGAGACATGGCAATGGCAAGCAGAGAACGAAGACCAATAACCTCCGCTTCACTTGGACTATCAGTATTGTGTGATCCATGGCAAAATCAAGGTTATGTTCTGCTATAGTCACACAGAACTCTACAAGTTTGTCATGTTGGATGTCCTGGGTAAGCATTCATTTCCTTATAATTGTTAGTAGCTGTGCAGTCACACTGTCCAGGTAGTCTCATACTCGATTTGAAGGCTGTGAGTCCCCATGAACAGTAAGATAAAACCTCAGAACACGATGAGGCAATCCAGCGCCATAAACAGCTGGTTCTTGTCCTGCATTTTAGTTGTAGAATATCCAAATTGGATTGTCTTGTAAGAGACACATAACTTGTAAGTCGATTCACCACTAAACCAAAATCATGTTTGTGAAATAGAGAAAGCAAGGCATCCTGTATATTTGGAAAAATGAACATAAAACATTAAGCAAGGCATCCGGTTCAAAGAACATTAGACAAGAGATGGATATACTAAACCACAGGGTCGCCAAAACAAAGAAGAAGAGTCACGAGCGAGTAACAAACCTATTTCCAGAGAAATAGAAAAAAAAAATATTAACAGTTGATAGATCACTAGATTTTACTTACAGCAAGATTCCAGTATTTCTTATATAAGAAGTATCAACAACAGAAAATTATTATGAGTGTTGGTAATAAATCTTCTGTGTTTCTCTTCACAAATTCTCTCTGCATATCACCTCTTTCTCAAACATAATTGTTCATCTATCATTGGTATCAGAGCCTTTTCCATCCACACTTCCTCGCCTGCAAACCCTACACTCTGTTTTTTCTGTTCACAATTTACGGAAAAAAAAAGATTAAATTAAAAATACAGTCTGGTCGTGTAAATTAGTCCTGGCGCCATCGACAAGGAGTTCAACAGCTATGGAGAATCAAATCAAGAACCTAGAAAAAAATTTGAGCAGCAAACCACTGAAACTAACAAAAAATTTGATGCACTGATGAATGTGCTGAGAGAGATGAAGGAAGCCCATATATCCCAGAATGACAATAACAAAAGTTCGGGGGAATTTTCTCGAGAAACAAACACTGGAGGTCCAATTCACAACAAAACTCATCACGGTTATGTGCCAAAGTTGGAATTACCAAGGTTTGATGGTTCTAATCCTCGATTATGAGTTAAAAAGTGTTGTAAGTATTTCAACTTGTGCAAAATTCCTGAAGATCAGCGTGTTGATTTGGATTCGTTATATATGATTGATAAGGCTGAAAACTGGATTTCTAGCTATTTGTCGGTAAGGAAATTTTTGGATTGGAATGATTTTGTGATAGATCTTAATGCTAGGTTCAAG
Organism: Apium graveolens; assembly: GCF_009905375.1. Taxonomy (NCBI): domain Eukaryota; kingdom Viridiplantae; phylum Streptophyta; class Magnoliopsida; order Apiales; family Apiaceae; genus Apium; species Apium graveolens. Next base: position 61,660,791 of record NC_133650.1, read on the forward strand.
GATGAGACGGGAATTAACGCGGTCGAGCAGTTCAATAAGTTACAACAACACGACTCTATTGAACTATATATAGATGAATTTTGAAAATTTACGAGCCTTAATGTTGCAAAACAACTCTGTGCTGCCTGATTCATATGTGTTGGAGAGCTTTATAGGAGGGTGGAAACCTGCTGTTAAACCCGTGGTGAGGGAATTTAAACCAACCTCCATGGCTGATGCTATAGAAATTGCAAGTTAAACCAACCTCCATGGCTGATGCTATAGAAATTGCAAGATTACAAGAGGAATCCCTTAATAGTGTTAATACAAAAATCATCAAGTCCACTGTGACCAACAACTACACCCCAAAATTTCAACAGTACACACCCTCGCTGGCTAACACCAAACCACCATTACTACCAAGACCGGAACCCAAACAAGTCATTACACCTTTCACTAAACAGACTTCAACTCCTGCGAAAACTTTTAAACATATACCTGCCGATGTCAGAGCTGAAAAGATTGCAAAGGGACTGTGTTACTATTGTGACCAACCTTATGACAGGAACCATAAGTGTAAATTCCGAGAACCTCAATTATTTACGGTTGAGATCCCAGGCACGGATTTAGATGTGTATGATGATATGACAAATCAAGAAGAAGAGGGTACTACGGTAGGTGATCATTTCATCTCTGTTAATGCTTTAGCGGGCAGTCAAAGTTTCCAAATAATGAGGGTTCAAGGTGCAGTGAATGGAAAAATTATAAATATTTTAATTGACTCGGGAAGTACTCATAACTTTCTGGACTTGTCACTTGCTAAAAAATTGGGTTGTAATTTAAAAGAAATTAACCCTCAGTCCATCATTGTAGCAGATGGCAGTCATCTTCCCTGTCAACATGTCTACAAAAATTTTATACGGAAGATACAAGGGTCTGAATTCAACACTGATGTGATGCTTATACCTTTAGGAAGTTGTGATATGGTGTTGGGTATTCAGTGGTTGAGTAAGCTTGGACCTATATTGTGGGATTTTACAGATTTGGTGATGCAGTTTAAATTTCAGGGAAAATAGTTTGTCCTTAAGGGCATTCCTATCCATAAATTGAAGGTGGTTGAGGGAGCGCCTAATTCTAACTCATGAAAAATGCTGCCCATCTTTGTTTTTTACAGTTGATTAAGCATCCAGACACAGCAAGGTCACGACAACAACTTCTTGATAAAGGTTCTCCAAAAGCATATCAAGAATTGGAAAATTTGAAGGAGACCTATAAAAAGGTATTTGAAGAACCTCAAGAGCTTCCTCCTTTGAGGGGTTCCTTTGATCATACCATTCCTCTAGAAAATGGCACAGGCCCCGTAAATATTCGACCTTACAAATATCCGTTGAAACAAAGAGATATTATTGAGTTATTGATCCAAGAGATGTCGGATAGAGGAATTCAAAAATAGCTCAAGTCCTTTTGCGTCACCTGTTGTGTTAGTGGGCAAGAAGGATGGTACTTGGAGGCTATGTGTAGATTACAGGGAGCTAAATAAACGGACTATAAAGAATAAGTATCCAATACCGGTGGTTGATGAGCTTATTGATGAACTTTCTGGGGCTACAGTGTTTAGTAAATTGGATTTGAGATCAGGTTATCACCAAATGAGAGTGCAACCGGATGACATTTACAAAACTGCATTCAAAACTTATACAGGTCATTATGAGTTTTTGATAATGCCATTTGGCCTTACGAATGCACCTGCCTCATTTCAATATTGGATGAACAATTTTTTTAAACATTTTCTAATAAAGTCATTTTTGGTTTTCTTTGATGATATCTTGGTCTACAGCAAAACTATCGAAGATCATTGGCAACATTTGGCTGCAGTTTTTGAAGTAATGAAGACAAACATGTTGTTTGCGAAAGCTAGTAAGTGTGTTTTTGCTACTGATAAGGTAGAGTACCTCGTCCATTTTATCTCTGCTACTAGAATAGAATCTGACCCACAAAAAGCAGCAGCAGTAGAGAGTTGGCCCGTACCTTCTTCTATGAGAGACTTAAGGGGCTTTTTGGGGCTCGCGGGATACTACCAAAAATTTGTTAAAGGATATGCTACTATTAGCAAACCATTAACAAATCTGCTCAAGAAACGTACTTTTACGTGGAATGAACAGGCTCAAGAGGCATTCTCAGCCTTGAAGCACGCATTAGTAAATGCACCCGTCTTGGCACTGCCTGACTTTTCAGAATTATTTGTAGTGGAAACAGATGCTTCGAAAATGGGGATAGGAGCAGTCTGGATGCAAGAAGGTCATCCTTTGGCCTTTATCAGCAAGTCTTTGGGCCCGAAATTACAAAATTTATCTGCTTATGAAAAAGAATTACTTGCTTTGGTGTTTGCTGTCCAAAAATGGGAACACTACCTTTTAGGGAGTCACTTCATTGTTAAGACAGACCAGAAAAGCTTGCAGTGGATGTTGCAACAAAAATTGACTACACCATTTCAACAGTTTTGGATTTCTAAGCTTATGGGCTTTGATTACGAAATACAATATAAAAAAGGGGTAGAAAATATTGCTGTCGATGCATTATCCAGGGTTCAAGGAGCTGAATTATTGTGTATGGCACTTTCCGTATCATCTTCTAAACTTCCCCAGTTGATTAAGTCTAGTTATTAGCTAGATGTTGGCCTCACACAAATCATTCAACAACTAGAGCAACACATCAGCATTTCTCATTACAAATCACAAGATGGTTTGTTATACAAGAATGAAAAGATTGTAGTAGGACCTGATGCTAATCTCAGAAGTAAACTTATTAATTGGCATCACGCTTCGGTTGAAGGAGGCCACTCGGGAAGAGAAATAACTTTGAAGCGAATTAAGAGCTTATTTTATTGGAAGGGTATGACACAACATGTTAGACAGTTTGTAAGAGCCTGCTTGGTTTTTCAAAAATCTAAAACAGAAACAATCGCTAGCCCTGGTCTATTACAACCTTTGCCGATACTTGAAGAGGTGTGGACTGATATTTCGATGGATTTTATATCCGGATTACCTAAATCAAATGGTTAAGACGTTATTTTTGTGGTTGTAGACAGGCTAAGCAAATACGCACACTTTATGACTTTATCACATCCATTCACAGCCATTCAAGTTGCACAATGCTATTTGAATAATGTTTTTAAACTTCATGGTTGGCCGCGAAGCATAGTCAGTTACCGAGATTCTGTGTTTTTGAGCACTTTCTGGAAAGGTTTGTTCAGTTTACACGGAACTGAATTTCTTTTGTCATCTGTATACTATCCACAAATGGATGGGCAGACAGAGGTATTAAACAGGTGTCTTGAAACATATCTTAGGTGTATGTGTAGTGAGAATTTGAAGGACTGGAGTTCTTGGTTACCACTAGCTGAGTGGTGGTATAACACTCATTACCACACATCTGCGCAAATAACTCCTTATGAGCTTGTCTATAATCAGCCCCCTCCATTACATTTGCCGTACTTACCAGGGGAATCTACTAATCATGAAGTTGATAGAAGCTTGCATAGAAGAGAGGCGATGCTGACAAAATTAAAGTTCCATTTGATCCGGTCTCACGTGAGAATGAAGCAACAAGCTGATAAACACAGGTCTGAGAGAAATTTTAAGGTTGGGGATTGGGTATGGCTTAAATTGCAACCTTATAGACAGCAGACTGTTGCGTCCAGAAGCAATCAGAAGTTGGCTTCAAAGTATTTTGGTCCATTTAAAGTGATAGCTACAATTGGTAAAGCTGCATACCAACTTCATTTTCCACCATCGGTCCAAATTCATAATGTGTTCCATGTCTCTCAATTAAAGCCGGTCATTGGTGAGGTTCCGCTTGTTGTTCAGTTGCCCGGAGAGATGCAGATTACAGTACCCTTTAATACGGAGAAAGTCCTGAAACAATACTGGACAAAAGGTTTGTGAAGGTTAATAATGTGGCCCAGGTGCAATTTTTGGTGAAGTGGAAGGACTGTCAAGTGCACGAGAGTTCCTGGGAAGTAGCTGGGGATTTTGCTTCCAAGTTTCCACACCTGGTGGATATCTAATCCAGACTTGGGACAAGTCTGTATTCAAGAAGGGGTATATTGATATGGGAGCTTTTATTTAGGCTTTTATTTAGAGCTAAATAATAGCTAAATAATATTATTTCTTGCATTCCAGTATTTCTTATATAAGAAGTATCGACAACTGAAAATCATTATGAGTTTTAGTAATAAATCTTCTGTGTTTCTCTTCACAAATTCTCTCTGCATCTCACCTCTTTCTCAAACATAATTGTTCCTCTATCATAGTGTCACGGAGTCCCCACGGTAGAGACCATTCTTCTCATATCTCATTTATCTCCACCATATCCATTCACCTCAATCCCCATTCCTCCTCCAAAAATTTATACACACAAATCCCACAACCTATACATACATACAATCAATGGCCACAGAGCTCCACTTGACCACACTCAATGACCTCCCCGATGTAATCCTATCAAACATAATTGCCACAATTTTGGACACACGTAGCCGCAACTCAACCTCGTTAGTGTGTCAGAAATGGCTCCACCTAGAACGCTCAACACGCACTAGTCTCACACTTCGGGGCAATGCTCGTGATCTTTTCATGGTTTCTTCTTGTTTTCGATCTGTTACGCATCTTGATATCTCGCTTCTTTCTCCTTGGGGCCATTCTCTTCTGTCCCTTTCTTCTTATTCTGATGATCCTCTTCTTATTTTATTAAAAAATCTATAAACCAGCCCACCAATTCCTGAATTAACCGCCTACCATTTGCAATTTGCATACATGTGTAACTTATTTGTTTATTCGTCTGAACCACTGAATCGTATAGTTTGCCAGATTCACGGGCCGTTCACAGGTTATTGATTTCTGTAATCGGCTCAGCTCAGCACGGACTGCATATTCTCACGGGCCGTTCACGAGTTCAGTTATAAGCGAACCGGCCCGTCCAAAACTCGGCCTGGCACGTTTGGCCCGTTCGTTTGGCCGGCTTTATCTACGAGTGGTGCTAGAATATTTAAAAGCATATTGAAAAGTGCATGGTGTAGTTCACTCTCATGCTTATGAAGAGCACGATTAAGTGAATTCGCTTTGGCCACAAATGAGGCTAATGCATTCAAACTACTGTCGGTCTTAACCTGAAAGTTGCATCGTTTTTATACACAACTTTATTGAACAATAACTAAATGGATGGTCAAATTTACCTACCCCATGCTTCAAGTAACCCATGTTAGAAAAAATGGATTTTAGATTATAATTTTTATTATGTTCTTCATGATAATCCTAAAATCTAATGATTGGAAATTGTTCCATGATATGTGAACTTAAACTTTTATATATGGATCTAAGTATTTTCTTAGTGAAATACATAAAGAAATAGAGTTGAAACTAGTAGCTTGTAAAAACTTGAAATGGAAAATGTATCATTTGTCCCACATTGAAAATAAATAAAGTGAGGATTTTATTTATTTGTGATTTTATTTTTTAATTAGAATTAATTTGTCAGTCGGACTGGGTTATTATTTATGTTGGGCTTGGTTACTTTGTAAGTGGGATGAGTCAGATTCAATGAATCTGGACATGTAACTGATAATATATATTCATAATTGAAAATATTAAAACTGATTTAATGTGTGGATTAAATACAAAAGCTGTTACATTTTATTTAATTTCAAATCAGCAGTTTTGATTTATGTATTAAATGAGCAGTTTTGATTTCTAATATTAAAGTCTATTAAAGTCTGTTAATGTCAGGGTGGTCAGTTACACTTAGCCTCTACTATAAATAGAGGCCTAAGTTGTAGATGAAAAAATACCACACCTACATTCTCTTCTTCTCTTTATTTTCTCTTCTCTCCCAAGCACAATTCTGAGCTGCTAATTTTTCCGGAGACTGAGGTGCTAGTCGAAGTAGGATTTTTTGTTGCTGTGAACATCAAGTCCGGAGCTGTTTTATCCTGGAGGAGGCATTGCAAGCAACCTAACACAGCAGGTGGGGGCAATTATCTCTTTAAGAGCAGTCAGGGCTTCGAACAAGGCCTGGCGACTCAGCTGATTATTTTCTTGTTGCATTGTACCTGTTGGCTTCCATTGCTTTTGGTTTCTTTTCACTGTGTTAAAACTATGGTTACTGGTGTTAGTCCCAATGTATTATAGAAGGGGGGGTTGAATACGATACCTACAATATTTTTCGATTCGATTACAAGTTCTTCGTTATAAGTACGGAATTAAAGTAGACACAAAACAATTCGAGGAATATATTGTTTAATTAATATAATACTTGAGGTAGCTACAATATAATCAATGAATTAATTAGCTACAATAAATTCAGCAGCACAACACTATGTTTACAAGCTTAATAAATGAGGTTCTTTAATGGAGCTCCCGTAAACACTTTCTGTTGAACTGAAGAAGATAACCAAATGAATACAGACTCATTTTTCTGCTTTGTAGTCTTCAAATTCATTTGGACAGGTGGCTAAATTTGAACCACTTGTTTCATTTGAATTTGCTGCATATTAATTCTAAAAACCTCCAAGTACTAAATGGCGACAAAGAAAATGTTAACCTGCGACTAACAAATCTAACCTACGACCAAGAACTTATCTTGTAACAAGGCCTCAACCTGCGACTAGATTTCTCAACATGCGACTGAGGAATCAACCTGCGACTGAGAACTTAAATTGGCTAAGTTCTCAACATGTGACTAACTCCAACATGTGATTAACAAGGCAACCTGCGACTTGATATGTCAACCTGCGACTAACAAGCCAACAGGCGACTAACAAGCCAACCTGTGACTAACACTTGCCTTAGAAAATTTCTTTGTCTCCAATAGTTGTATTAATTTTATTTTTCCTGTGTTGCTGAATTAAATCTCCTCTGAATTTTTGATGTTTAGTGCACTGGTCTGGTTCAAAAACAACTAACATGAGTTGATATAATTCAACTCCTTTTGCACTGCAAAGCTGATACATCTTGGAAGGTTGTTTCTAGCTTTAATCACTGAACCCCTGATCTTCAATACTTCAAATCAAACCATGTAACTGATACTGGAAGTCCTTTTATGTCTTATTCTTCATGGAGGCTTAAACATGTAAATGAACTTCTTTTCATGACCTGAGTGTGGATATAGAGATCCATTTGCATCTTTTAATTCTTTATATGTATCATGTCTTCATCTTTAGGGTTCCTGTGCTTCACAGTTTAATATTGTTTATCTGTTTCTGTTTTCATGTTGAGTTATAATTCCTCGATTACATGTTACATTACATTATACTTTACAATCTCCCCCTATTTGATTGTTAGAGTTCGACAAGAAAATCCCTAAGGATAACTCAACTGACAATAAGAAAAAGTACAACCTCAAAACAGCTAAAGATATTAAATACATTCTAGATTACATATTCATTTCCAGATTTCTTAAGTTACAAATTACAAAGAAGTGTTCCTCTAGCCTGAACAAATTATTTATGTCTTCTTTGTCTTTGTCTTCTTGGACTTCTTTCCTTGACTGCATTCTCCTTCTTGAGTAGATTTAAACTCAACAAACTTTCTCTTGGGAGCTTTCTTTTAAGGATCTGTTAATTTTGTTGATTCTGGGAGAGATGATCCTTTGCTTCTATTCAGAAGGACAACCCGTCTAGCTTGGACCAAATTATGGGCTTCTATTTCCAGTGCATTAATGGGAGGTTGTAACACCTTCCAAATTCGGGTATAGAATTGGGGTATTACTGCCACTAATTAACTTATTAAACCTGTACAATAATAATAATATACATATAACAACCCCTTGATACTACTACTTAGGATCTTTTAAGGTTAAGGTTTGAAAACAAGAACGACTTACTATCCTTATTACAACAACCCAAATAAAAAGTCTTACAAGCCTTCTTTATTACAAACCAGTTATCTACATAAATTTTAACTAAGATTCTTTAATTCAAACAACATCTGCATCTATTCCCACTACACCTGCATGGGCAACTCAAAACTCTCTTATGAGATTGGAATTAGCACCCTTGGTGCTAGAGGTTCCCGCTGTCTGACCCACTTCTTGACCACTCGGGTACGGATGGGTTTCATTCTCGGCCTTAACTGACAAACAAAGTGAATAACAATAATACGGGGGAGCCATAATTCCTCAACAAGCCTGCAACACACACACACACACACATATATATATATATATATATATTGGAAAGAGAATGTTAAATGAACCGGTAATCTGATTATTCGAGTAACCACATGTTTCTGAAGGGAATGAAGGCCACTATCGGCGAGTACCAAATGAATTAGACTGGACACAAAAACAAACATATGCACTATAACCTGCTGATGAGTCAGGATATAGCGCAGATCTATACCCAAGTACATAGACCCACCAACATATAGGGTACCCAGGCACTATGGCCTAATAATCAAGGGTCTGGTTCATACCCGGCCCGCATCGTAACCATCTAGTCCATGGATCAGCATTCAGAACAATCAGTATGCTTTTGATGTATCCAAACATCAGAATATATCAGAGTATATGTATATATGTGTATATCACTATTGGAATATGAATAGAGGATTTAATGAATTAGGAGAAATCAGGAATCGAAATGAAATATGAATAAAAGAACAACAATTGTGTATCAGTGTTTGTGAACAGGAGTTATTAGAGTATAGCTGCCATAGGGATTTGGAAGCAATTCACTATTCTGAACTTAGAATAGGGGAAAAACTTGCCTGATACTTATTTTACTTCAGGTATATCACACTTCTCGAGCACGGGTTGATTCAGCCTTGTTGGAGTTGTATCTATCAAAGAAAGATACTCATTTAGTTGATTGACATCGTAATCGTATCTCAGACTGAGTCCACGTAACCCTTATCGTCTACCCATATGATTCTATCTGACCCGTATACGTATTATCTAGCAACTAGGAATCAAGTAATCACGTAGGTCATATAGCACAAAAGGCACATAATCAATTTAGACTCACAAATAATTTTAGAATCAAAATGGGATCTATATTCGCATTAATACACAATATCTGACTCGTTTCCTATTTTCTGGGGTTTATTGGACTCGTGTTCCTAAATAATAGGGTCTGTAATTAAATAAATATCATAAGTCGACTCGCTCTCGAAGTAAGTTAAGATTTATAATTATTTTTAATGGATTAGGGGCATTTTTCTGAGTCTAGCGGCTTTCATTTCGATTAAATCGGATAAACGGTTCAATTACTATGCAATAAACAAGAATAAATCAATTACTATTTAAAATAATTAATTATTCGAAAATAATTGAACCTCAAATATATTTTTAAATAATTATTTAGGTAAAATCAAATTTAAAAATGATTTCCCCTAATTTTTGGAATTAAATATAATTTATTACAAATTATTCAATTAAATTGATTAATAATAAAATAATTAATCAATTTAAATAAATAATAAGTAATTAAGGAATATATAAATAAATAAATAAATAAATATATTTTCAAATTTCTAAAATAAGAAAAGCAATCTAAAATTATTTACAACATAAATCAGATAATTAATCAAATTAATTATTTGATTTACTAACTATTAAAACTGATTTTCTGATTTTTATAAAATAAAAACAAATTAGAAAAAACAGTAACAGGTTTTTAGAATTCAATTCAGGGTAATTATGATCAAAACCGGGTTAACCACCAGGTTGAAACCGGGTCGACTCCGAATCTTCAAGAACAAATCAGGTCGCCGGCCTGTTCTAAAACCCGTCGACGAACCCCAGTTTCTGGTGATAATCCGGAAGCAAAACAACTTAGATCGCTACTAAAACTTACTGCAAACAACCCCCAAAGACCTTACGAAGCTAGATATTCACTTCTAATATACGAACGATCGTCGTATTAGCCGGAAAAATCGAAGAACACAGAAACGGCGCCGATTTCCAGCCACCTCAAATTTAAGACTAAAAATTACGCAAAAATCATCAATATAACGAGCATGAGCCGATCTATCACTCTATGGCATCAAATCATATCAACAATCAACAAAATGAAACCCCCCAAATTCGAATTAAATTCTAAAAATTAAAATTAAAAATTAATACCTCTGATGATGATTTTGATGAGATAATCTGATAGAATAGGATTCAAGCTTCAAAACGGTTACTCACACTTCAGATTCTAATACCCCTAACACGATCAAATCCGCTTCGATCTTCAAGAACACTGAAGAACCTTAATTCCTTTTTTCTGGATTTTCTAATTAATTTTCTGATTTTCTAATAATTATTTAATAATTAATTAATAATAAATCAACTATTTATACTAGTAATAAGAATACTCCCAATAAAATTAAGACCCTAATTATACATCTAATAAAATTAATTGGCCCCTAATTTTATAATTTTTGGGTATTAATTTTGAATTTTTGAATATCCATTAAATACAAAATATATGTCAAAAATTCCCAAAAATTGTGAATAATACAAAAATGCAAGAAAAATAATACTTGATAATTTCATGATCCTATAAAAAAATGTGATTTTTGTGGGGCTTTTGACACCCGAAGGGGCCCGGAAAAGTCATTTTTCACGAAACGAGAAAATTTGTAAAATAACTGGATGTTCAGAATATCGGTATGGTATAAGCCGTACTAAGAAAAATAAGGCCAATGATTTTGTTTAAATTATCAGCTAGTAAAACACTATTTGGGCCGTACAAATTTTGATATAAAAGCATTTAACCTAGAATAAAACACCCGATAATTACCCAAAACACATCCTGACCAAAACAGAACACACGTAGCACATAACAACTAGAGTTTTATAACTCAGTACACTTAATGACATAATAAAATACATATATCATCTTTATTAAGATATAATACAAGCATAATTTCTCAGTTGTTACATCCTTCCCCCTTAATAGGATTCTGTCCTCAGAATCTTGCTAGGAAAATAAATGGGGATACTTTTCTAACATTTCACTTTCAAGTTGCCAGGTTGACTATTCAACCATAGGATTTCTCCAGAAGATTCTCACTAGTGGTACATATTTATTTCTCAATACTCTCTCTTGCCGATCTAAAATTCTTATTGGTTGTTCTATATAAGACAAATCAACTTAAAGCTCTATTGGCTCATATTCTATTGCATGCCTCAAATCGGGATTATATTTCTTAAGTATTGACACATGAAACACGTTGTGGATATGTTGCATATGGGGCGGTAAGGCTAACTCGTAGGTGACCTTTCCAACTCTCTTCAAGATTTCATATGGACCAACGTATCGTGGCTTTAACTTGTCTTTATTTCCAAATCTAGTCAATCTTTTCCATGGCAATATCTTTAGTAATACATATTCTCCTTCTCAGTAATCCACATCCTTCCTGGTTTGATCTGCGTATTTGCGTTGTCGATTTTGTGCTGCTTTCAGTAGCTTTTGGATAAGCTCTACCTTTTTCTTGGTCTGCTGGATCAGTCTTGGACCTAGAATTTTGCGTTCTCCAACTTCATCCCAATATACAGGTGATCTACACTTTCTTCCATATAGGGCTTCATTTGGCGTCATTCCAATGCTGGCATGATAGCTATTATTGTAAGAGAATTCCAGTAGCGGTAAATTTTCGTCCCAACTGCCTTCAAAATCTATTACACATACACGTAGCATATCTTCAATTATTTGAATTGTCCTTTCGCTTTGTCCGTCCGTATGTGGATGATAAGCGGTACTCTTGTTTAATTTGGTACCAAGGCATTCTTGAAACTGTCTCCAGAACCATGAATTAAAATGTGGATCTCGATCGGATACAATGGATAAAGGAACTCCATGTCACATCACTATCTCCTTAAGATATAGATGTACTAACTTATCAAGCGAGAACCTTCCGTTGATTGGGAGAAATGTGCTGACTTTGTTAATCTATCAATAATAACCCAAATCGCATCATGGTTTGCTCTGGTTCTGGGAAGTCCTACTATAAAATCCATTCCTAAATGTTCCCATTCCCATTTCGGAATATTCAGTGGTTGTAGTAATCCGCTTGGACGTTGATGCTCTGCTTTGACTCGTTGGCACGTATAACATTTACTGACCCATTCAGCTATTTCTTTCTTCATATCTGGCCACCAAAAGTTTTCCTTTAAATCTTTGTACATTTTCATGCTCCCATGATAAATTGAATATCTCAAGTTATGAGTGTCTCATAAAATTTCTTCATTCAATTCCGGTACATTGGGTATCCAGATTCTCGAGGCAAATCGCAAGATTCCTTTATCATCTTTCTGACTTGTAATTTCTTCTCTTGTCAAATTATCGATTTCATGATTCATTACTTCCTCCTGACACCTTCTTATCTTTTCCAACAGTTCTGGCTGGAATGTCATTGCATAGTTCATTCAATTTCCAATTTATCAAACTCTCTGATCAATTATTTTGAGGATGTCAACATGTTTAATCTTTCCTTTCGACTTAATTCATCTGCTATAACATTTGCTTTACCTGCATGATAGTTGATTGACACATCATAGTCTTTGATTAGTTCTAGCCAACATCGCTGTCTCATGTTGAGTTCTTTCTGCGTAAAAATATATTTCAGACTCTTATGATCCGTGTAGATCTCACATTTCTCGCCATAAAGATACTATCTCCAGAGTTTCAGTGCGAACACAATGACGGCTAATTCCAGATCATGCATCAGATATTTTTGTTCATGAGGTTTCAGTTGTCTAGAAGCATACACAATTACATTATCGTGCTGCATTAATACACATCCAAGTCCTCAATAGGAAGTGTCGCTATAAATGATGAAGTCTCCTTGATCATCTGGTAGCACAAGTCGATTCTTCAATTTTTGAAAAATTTCTTCATATTTTTCATTCCATACAAACTTTTTCTTCTTCCGGGTCAGTTTGGTTAATGGCGTAGCTATCTTCGCAAAGTCTTTAACAAATCTTCTGTAATAACCAGCCAATCCCAAGAAACTTCTAACCTCTGTCGGGGTCTTTGGTCTTTCCCAATTTAGAATAGCTTCAATCTTTGCTGGATCGACTTGAATTCCCTCAATACTGATTATGTGACCTAGAAATTGTAGCTCCTTTAACCAGAATTCGCATTTTGAAAACTTTGCATAAAGTTGTTCCTTCCTCAAAGTTTCCAAAGTGATTCTCCGATGTTCTGCATATTCTTCTTTAGTCTTCGAGTAGATGAAGATGTCATCAATAAATACAATGATAAATTTATCAAAGTACTTTTTGAACACTTTATTCATTAAATCCATGAACGCCGCTGGTGCATTGGTCAGTCCAAACACCATTATGAAAAATTTGTAGTGTCCGTATCTAGTTCGAAAGGCAGTCTTAGGAATATCTTCCGCCTTGATCTTTAACTAGTGGTACCCTGACCTTAGATCGATCTTTGAAAACCATGCCGCTCCTTTCAGTTGATCAAATAAATCATTGATCCGTGGCAAAGGATATTTATTCTTGATATTTAACTTATTCAACTCACGATAGTCGATGCATAGAAGCATACTACCGTCTTTCTTCTTCACAAACAATACCGGTGCATCCCATGGGGATACATTAGGCCTTATGATTCCCCCTATCCAGAAGATCCTGCAATTGTGTTGCCAACTATTTCATTTCAACTCGTGTCATTCGATACAGAGCTTTCCAAACTGGTTCAGTACCTGGTGCCAAGTCAATAGTGAACTCAATTTCTCGATCCGTAGGTAGTCCTAAAAGTTCATCTGAAATGACATCCGAAAATTCATACACCACATGAATCTTTACATCCTTGGCGTAGCAATCTTTTAGTCTGCATCATCGTTAGGAATCTTTGCCTCTGTTTCTCACCTTTAAATGTTACCATTGCATTTTCTTCAGTTCGCAGATGCACTTTTTTATTCGCGCAATCGATCTGGCCATTGTTGTCGGCTAACCAGTCCATTCCCAGAATAACATCAAATTCTCTTAACTTGAAAGGTATCAAGTCAACAGAGAAATGATGTCCCGCTATCGCAATAACGCACCCTGGACACACTCGGTCTATGATAATTTGATCATCATTTGCTAACTTTATAATTAATGTTTCGTCCAACCGTTGGGTTTCACAATATAACTTATGAATAAGTTCTTCAAAAATAAAAGATCTTGTGGCTATAGAATCAATCAATACTTTTGCATTTACAGAATTCATAAGAAGCGTACTTGCAACCACGTTTGGACTCTGCATAGTTTCTTTTATTGACATATTAAAGGTCCTTGCCCTAGGCTGATTCTGCTGTGGTGGTGGAGGTAATGCCAAAATCCTTGGAATACTGGCTGCCATAGCTGCTCCTCTACAATCATTTGCAATATATCCCTTTCTTCCGTATTGAAAAAAGGTAATCTTCATCTTCCCTCTTGGGCATTCACCAGAATAGTGTCCCTTTTGCTTGCACTTAAAACATGTGACATCCGGCTTGTTACAAATTCTCGTATGTTTCTTTCCACATGTCCTGCAATTGGGTATTGGTGGTCGGGTGATTCTTTGTTGATTTGGGGCTTGAAGCCGGTTACCCGTTATTTGATTACCTTGTTTTGTCCTTCTAAAATATATATTTTTCCGGGCTTAAAATCCCGACCTCCTGTTGGAATGATTTTTAAAACTTCCTTGTCCCTTTTCCGTTTGGGACACCTCACTTTCCCCTTCAATAATCATAGCTTTCTGAACTACGCCTGTGTAGGTTGTCCGACTTCAATCCCTATTGGAATCTCTTAGCTCGTTTCTCATCAATATCAACCTGTTCTGAAACAAACCTATCCAATTCAGTAAACTTGGCCTCGTATTCAGTCACTGACATATTCCCTTGCTTCAACTCCAAGAACTTAATTTCCATCTGGTTCTTCATATAGCGGGGACAATACTTTTTCAGAAAAAGCTCGGTGAATATATCCCAAGTTACAATACTGTCGCCTTCTAGTACTTTCTTGGACTCCCACCAGTAATTAGCTTCTCCTTTCAGAAAATAACCGGCAAAATCTGTCTTCTGGTCTGCTTCCACTTTAACCAATGTGAACGCCTTCTCTATCTCTTTCAGCCATGCCCTAGCTTTAGTGGGATCCACCGTGCCTTCAAATTTTGGAGGCTTTACCGACTGAAACTGTTTAAAGGTAACAACAGGTATAACTGGTGGTACTTGTGGCTCAGGACGAAGTGGCTGTTGTAACACCGCTGCTGGAACTGTTGTTATTATTGCTGCATTTGCTGCTGCATCATCGTCATTTGATGTTGCATCAGGTGAAACATTTGGTCTATATGGTGGTTATTATTATTTTGCCCTTCAGTATTATCATTGGATGACTCAGTTCTGGTCTTTCTTTTTTGTGCCATTTTTCTGATAATAAAACAAATGGTTCTTTTAATAATAATTTACTAAACATGTGATAATAGATAAAAGAACCATTTGTCTGGTATTAAAACAGGGAATTTAAACAATGAATTAATGGAAAGAAAACAATTTGATAAATATCAAACGAGAAATTAACACAGTTCAAAATTTAAACAAATTGTTTGAAATAATTTTAAAAATTTGGAACAATAGATGATACAACACTGTTTTAAATAAAACAGAATTTGAGATAAGGAAAAACTGTAAAATAGTAAAGTAAATGTAAATGCTATAAGGACTAAAATTTAAAATAAAAGAAAAAGTTGAAAAAATTATTTTATATATATATCTGACACAAGCTTCAGGTGTTAGTGCTTGGTACAAAAGGTCTACGTCAGATCTGTCACTGCTACAGCTGCTACATGTCAAAACTAGATACTACACATATACATGTCTAGTCACACTATACTATGCTGCCTCTATCTACATATGTCACATATAGTACAACACATCTGACTAACTGGCTGATCTCAAAAACCTGGTGGTACACGGTCTATCTCCTGTCGGATCGAATCTAAAACTGTCTCCACCAATCTCATGGCTCGGTAGTACACTGTGTCGGTATAAATATCCTCCCGGCTCAGCTCTCCTAGCTCCTGTGAAGCCGCCCGATAAACCTTCCTGAGCCTCTCTCTCAGTACATAATTTGGCTGTAAGGCTGTCACGGGACCATACTTTCGGCTCTCAAACAATCCAAGGATCTCACTGCACTGAGCTCTCCACATCTGTATATCCTCTCTAATCCTGGCATACTTATGGTACGGCACTGCCCGCGGCTCTTTAAGATCTGTCTGCGGTCCCCGGGAAGGTAAATGCACAGGCTGATCAAGGACATGCTCATCCATGAACTCCGCAGGTGGAAACTGATAAATCCCTGGCACTGGAGGATAGATAGCTAGGGGAGGTGGAAATAACCCCGGTGGTATCTAAAACTCCATCAGCTAAGGATCTGGATGTACATCTGGCTGCTGAAATGGAATCTCTGGCTCTGGCTGTTGCAATGGTATCTCTAGCTCATCCAACTGTGGAAAATCAGTCAGGTCAGGTATCTCAAGCATCGGAAACTCGAGAGGTGGTAGCTGAGGTATCTCGGGCTCAAAGTATGGGAAAAAGTCTATAGGATCAGGTACCTCTAGATCTGATGGATCCACAGGTGTAACTGGAGGCATAGAAACTGATGGTATAGCTGGTCTAGACATAGTCCTCTCAGACGAAGATGAAGTCATCTGAAAAAATAACCATAATAAAAGAAAAGGTCACTTGCCATTTCTAGAACTTATAAATTCCTAATCTAAAATTAATAAAACCCTAATACTACGAGTCCTATCTTATGTGATCTTCCTATCTTATCTTAACCTTAATGTTCTTGTTTCAGGGACCAAAACCTAAACTCTGATGCCAACTGTAACACTCTCTAAATCCGGGGTATAGATTTGGGGTATTATTGCCACTAATTGCCTTTTTAAACCTGCATAATAATAATAATAATAATAAAATAATATACATAAACAACCCCTTGATACTACTACTCAGGATCTTTTAAGTTTAAGGTTTGAAAACAAGAACGACTTACTATCCTTATTACAACAACCCAAATAAAAAGTCTTACAAGCCTTCTTTATTACAAACCAGTTATGTACACAAATTTTAACTAAGTTTCTTTTATTCAAACAACATCTGCATTTATTCCCACTACACCTGCACGGGCATCTTAAAACTCTCTTCTGGGATTGGAATTAGCACCCTTGGTGCTAGAGGGTCCCGTTGTCTGACCCGCTTCTTGACCACTCGGGTACGGATGGTTTTCATTCTCGGCCTCAACAGAAAAACAAGGTGAATAATAATAATAGAGGTGAGCCATAATTGCGCAACAAGCCTGTAATATAAATATATATATATATATGTATATATATAGTGTAAATAGAATGTTAAATGAACCGATAATCTGATTGTTTGAGCAACCACATATTTCCGCAGGGAATGAAGGCCACTATCGGCGAGTACCAAATGAATTAGACTGGACACAAAAACGAACATATTCACTGTAACATGCTGATCAGTCAAGATATAACACAGATCTATAACCAACTGTATAGACCCACCAACATATAGGGTACCCAGGCACTAAAGCCTAATAATCAAGGGTCCGGTCCATACCCGGCCCGCATCTTAACTATCCAGTCCATAGATCACCATACAGAACAATTGGTATGCTTTCGATGTATCCTAACATCGGAATATATCAGAGTATATGTAAATATGTGTATATAACTATTGGAATATGAATAGAGGATTCAATGAATTAGGAGAAATCAGGAATCAAAATGAAATATGAATTTAAGAACAACAGTTGTGTATCAGTGTTTGTGAACAAGAGTTATCAGTGTGTAGTCGCCAAAGGGATTTGGAAGCCATTCACTATTATGAACTTAGACTAGGGGAAAAACTTTCCTGATACTTGTTTTACTTCAGGTATATCACACTTCTTGAGCATGGGTTGATTCAGCCTTGGTGGAGTTGTATCTATCAAAGAAAGATACTCATTTAGTTGACTGACATCGTAATCGTATCTCAGACTGAGACCACATTGCCCTTATCGTCTACCCATATGATTTTATCTGACCCGTATACGTATTATCTAGCAACTAGGACTCAAGTAATCACGTAAGTCACATAGCACATAAGGCACATAATTAATTTAGACTCACAAATAATTTTAGAATCGAAATGGGATCTATATTCGCATTAATAGACAATATCTGACTCGTTTTCTATTATCTAGGGTTTATTAGACTCTTGTTCCTAAATAATAGGGTCTATAATTAAATAAATATCATAATCAAACTCGCTCTCGAAGGAAGTTAATATTTATAATTATATTTAATGGATTCAGGTCATTTTTCCGAGTCTAACGACATTCATTTTGATTAAATCGGATAAACGGTTCAATTACTATACAATAAACATATATATATATATATATATCAATTATTAATCAAAATAATTAATTATTCAAAAATAATTGAACCTCAAATATATTTTTAAAGAATTATTTAGGAAAAATCAAATTTAAAATAATTTTTTCCTAATTTTTTGAATTTAATAGGATTTATTACAAATTATACAATTAAATTGATTAATTATAAAATAATTAATCAATTTAAATAAATAATAATAATAAAGGAATATTTAAATAGATAAATAAATAAATAAAGTTTTGAATTTCTAAAATAAGAAAAATAATTTTGAATTGTTTACAAAATAATTCAGATAATTAATCAAATTAAATATTTGATTTACTAAATAATAAAACTAATTTTCTGATTTTTATAAAAGAAAAACAAATTAGAAAATACAAAAAAAAGGTTTTTAGAATTCAATTCAGAGTAATTAGGTGAAAACCGGGTCGACCACCGGGTTGAAACCGGGTCGACTCCGGATCTTCAAGAACAAACCGGGTCGCCGACTGGTTCTAAAACCCGGGGATGAACCCCGGTTTCCGGTGACAATCCGGCTGCAAAACAACTCAGATCCCTACTAAAACTTACTGCAAACAACCCACAAAGACCTTACGAAGAAAGATATTCACTTCCAACATATGAACGATCGTCGTATTAGTCGAAAAAATCGAAGAACACGGCAGCGGCGCCGGTTTCTGGCCACCTCAAATTGAAGACTAAAAATTATGCAAAAATCAGTAATAGAATGAGCATGAGCCGATCTATCACTCTATGGCATCAAATCATATCAACAATCAATAAAATGAAACCCCCCAAATTCGAATTAAATTCTAAAAATTAAAATTAAAAATTAATATCTCTGATGATGATTTTGATGAGATAATCTGATAGAACAGGATTCAAGCTTCAAAACGGTTACTCACACTTCAGATTTTAACACCCCTAACACGATCAAATCCGCTTCAATCTTCAAGAACACTAAAGAACCCTAATTCCCTTTTTCAGGAATTTCTTAATTAATTTTCGGATTTCTTAATAATTATTTAATAAATAATTAATAATAAATTAGCTATTTATAATAGTAATAAGAATACTCCTAATTAAAATTAAGGCCCTAATTATACATTTAATACAATTAATTGACCCTTAATTTTATAATTTTTGGGTATTAATTTTGAATTTTTAAATTTCCAATAAATACAAAATATATGTCAAAAATTCCCAAAAATTGTGAATAATACAAAAATACAAAGAAAAATAATACTTGATAATTTCATGATCCTATAAAAATAAAAATTTGATTTTTGTGGGGCTTTTGACACCCGAGGGGGCCCGGAAAAGTCATTTTTCGTGAAACGAGAAAATTTGTAAAACAACTGGATGTTCAGAATATCGCTATGGTATAAGCCATACTAGGCAAAATAAGGCCAATGATTTTATTTGAATTATCATCTATTAAAACACTGTTTGGGCCTTATAACTTTTGATATAAAAGCATTTAACCTAGAATAAAACACCCGATAATTACCCAAAACACATTCTGACCAAAATAGAACACACGTAGCACATAACAACTAGGGTTTTATAACTCAGTACATTTAATGACATAATGAAACACATAAATGATCTTTATTAAGATATAATACAAGCATAATTTCTCAGTCATTATAGAGGTGGATTATTCAGCTCATGAAGTATCAACTGAAGAAATTTAACTTTGGAACACTTAGGAACAAGATCAAACAACATTGTAGATCTTTTGGACATTACGAAGACTGTTATCCTCTTAGGATGTCCTCATACTCTCTTGGTGTCGTTGATTGATTCTTCTTCCACCACTTCATCAAGTATCTTTATGATTGAGATTAAACCAATTTTGTCCTTCTTACATGTGGAGAGTTTGACGTAAATTAAGGGTTGATGTATTACTTCTAATCCGCTTGTTCTGAAATCATTGAACTTAAGATTTGCTTTATTAATCTGAAAGAATAGTTCCCCTTCATTGTTAGTGTTGATGAGAGGTTCACTATCTTTTAGAAGATTAATTTATGGCCCTCCATTGATGAACAGCATCTCATGATAAGCTCTTTTAACTTTCTTCATGTCCTTCTCTGTATCCCTGATCATTTTGTCATTGAGCCTATAAGCATATAGAACTTTAGGAGCTTTAAGGTTTGCATCTGATCTTTTGACTCCTGGTGCTTCCAGATTTGCTCTTTTGCTCTTAAGTTGACTTTCCAGGAAAGTGAGTTGTAGATATCGAATGGATCTTATTCGTTGATCATACATGGCGATGTTTTATAATCTGCCATCTGCAACTACTTTGATCACAAACGGAGTAAAGAATGCTTGGGCAGATACATCCATCATCATTTTCCAAAGCTTGTCTCTGAAGTATTCATTCTCATTCGATCTCAATCATGGGATTTTTGATGCTAAAATAAACAATTCCACTATATTCAGCTTTTTCAATACACTAGTAAAGATCTTCATTTGAAGTCCATCTCTGTGGTTGACAGTAATCTTCCATCCATTCGCTAGAATATTCACAGTGGTGCCAGTGATTACCCTATCGAATTGAGGGTAGAACTCATGAATATTTGGATAGTCCTTTTTGTACTTCTCTACAGTGTTAAGAAGATTCTTGTTGCCAGGGTCTAGTTTGGGACAACTTTCTGATTTTTTAATTTTCCTTTTGATCTCATACAATCTACTTCATTTCCTGTTAGCTCAAAGATAATATTCTCTTGCTTCTCTATCTTCCCTTCTTTGTATTTCTCTCTATACTCTAGCTCTTGATCTCTCAATATCTTCTTGAATTTCTTGATAGGATCGATTGAGCTTTTTAGACAATCCATACTACAAGCAGTCATCCGAGAAAGCATCTTCATCTTCAAATTCTTCATCCTCATATATGACTTTTCTCTCTTCAGTCATCACTGCTTCAACTCTGAATTCAAAGCCCTCAGGAACATCGCTTTCATCTATTTCTCCTTCCTCCAACTCATACTCAGATAATAGGGGTTTGGAGCATATATCTCTGACATAAGACCCCTTTGAGTCGTAATGACTTTGCTTAGGAGATCTTGCTTTGAAGTTGATTGCTCTCCCTGAGTTGAAGAACTCTTCTCAGAAGCATGTCTTGCTTTCAACAACACTCTTTCATCAATCCTCTCTTCCTCTTCCTTTTCATCCTGAAGCTCATCTCCAAATTCATCAAAACCAGGGTCAGCTGTTTGAAAAGCATCCTGAATTAAGTCCACAGTTGCAATTAATTTTTCTTGCTCCACCCATTTCTCCCCCTCAGTTGTGTTATCCTTCAGAGCTGGGGTTGATTGAACATGCAAGATCAAGATAGGGATCTCTTGAGATGACGGTTATGAAATAGACAGTTTCTTGCTGACTGAGGTCTTTGGCTCAGTACTAGCAAGACCTGTTTCAGTGGAGACAGGGATTGGTGCTTTCTTACTAACGGAGATCTTTGGCTCAATATTGGCAATTGCCTTTCCCTTCCTAGAATGAGTGAGAGATTGATACACGTATTCTCGTAAACTAGCAAATGATGCTTGTTGAAGTTCAAGTTGTTCGGAAAGACGGGCAATCTGATGATCCCTGACAAACAGTTCATTCTTGATATATTGATCCTTGAGAGCCAGTTGTTATTTAAGATAGCTGTCTTTAAATGCTAACTGCTATTCAAGGTAAGATTTTGTGACGTATTGTGACAGGTCTATAGTTGTTGTTTGGGAGGTAGGTGTCTCACTGGTTTCTCGAAGTGTATCACTTAACACTCTTTAACCCAGTTTAGGGATTGGTGTTTCACTCACCTTCACGGATACACTCCGCTCATAGCTCCGAGATCGAGATGTACCTGCAGAAAACACTGGAGCCATCCTTGAGGAGGTCAGTAGTGGTGCAATGGGAATTCGCGAGTCACGATCCTTGTTCAAGATAAGTTGCTTGTCATCACGAGATGACTGATCCAGAGTTGGAATATATGGGAGGATCACTGAGGCCGTCATATGTGGCATCTGTTCCTCAGCTTCCTCTAGTTTCGGTGAAGACACTTTCCCCTTATGCTCACCAGTTGAATCTGGTTCATTGCAAATGAGTTGCCGATCCGCACCTATGTCGGATCCCCTATCCGTAGATGCATCTAGGTTTATTAATCCTGGGAAGATAAGTGTTGTGCTAGATGTAGCAGTGATTACATCACTCTCTCCTAACACCTGTGAAGGCAGTTGATCCATTGAAGGACCTTGAACAGGATATTCTAACCATAAAATGGTTGAATGCCCTGTTTCCTTCAATACTTCCTCACCAAAAAGAACTCTTCTAATCGACTCATTTAAAGCTTCAAGAGCTTGAATATTGGAGAGTGTGTTTGACTCATTATAGGATGTCGTGGCCGACGGGCGAATTTCAATAGACCCACCTTGTTGAGAAGATGGATCCAATAACTGTTTATCTACCTTTTCAGCCATTGTATCCTTTTGGGAAGATACATGGGAGGTTACATTTTGTTACTCCCTAACAATCTAACAAAGAAATACAGAAGGGGTGGGTTGAATGTAATTCTGGCTACTTTTCAAAAGACAAAGTATTTAAATACAAGTACTTAAAAACTTTCTGGTGGATTGAACTTTTCCACTAGAGATATATATTAAGTAGAGAACTCTGTGTTACAAAATTGTACACAGCTGCTTACAAGTTGAACAACAAGAACAAAGAAATTCTTTTCATATTTTGCCTTATCTATTTCTTTAGTAAATTCTTACTTACTTGGATGCTATTTAACTTGCTACCCTTGGTTTATATATCACCAAGTTACATGATAAAAAGATAAGATAATAAGACAAATTATTTCTAGTCTAATTTCATACTGCTACACTTCTCTTTCCTGTATCTTTGAATATCTTCAGTTTGGCATGGAATTGGAAATGCTTCTTTGTTCTCTAAAACCTGAATTAACCTGATCATCCGTTGAAACTCAGATTGATCATCCGTTGAGACTCGGTTTGATCATCCGTCGAGGTTTGTGTTGATCATCCCTTGAAACCTTGTGAATCATCCGTTGAGACTGTTTTCTTGACATTTGACTCCATTTTATTTATACAAGATTACAAGGCATCTAATAATTACAATTAACCATTCTATCTTGCATATCCATCTAGTAGTCAACATGACTTAAACAATCTACAACATCTAATTCACTAAGTTACTTTAAGTATGCAGAAATGTGCTACTAACCTTAGTGTTACATAAGATGCTCTTTCAACGGATGTTGAATAGATCATCCGTTGAAAGCTACAATTTCACTTAAATAAAATCTACTAAGTGTTTTGTTCAAGTTATCATCAAGTACAAAACATATTCCTAACAATCTCCCCCAATTTATGTCTACTGGAATTATAGCCATAAATTAAGAGAAACGTGATGATAACAAAACACTCTATGAATACAGAATGAGATAAAGTAGAATAAAATTTACAAGTGCTGCAATTTATTGAAAAATCTTACAAAAAAAGATTTGTAGAGTGTCTTATAGATCATTTTCAAGGTGCTCCTCTAAAATGAGCAAATTTAGATCATTTCCTTGACGACCTTGACTTTTTTCCCAGCTTCACATCATTCTCTTCAATTTGATATTGGAGTTGTCTGAAAAATTCTGATTCATCCTCATTTGTTAGATCCAGCTTTTCTTGCATCTCCTTGAGAGTTTCACTGCTTGCAATCTTTAGCTGGTCTTCCAATCTGAAGAATCTTCTAATGTATTTTTCATCCTTGAACTCCATAATCCAATATAGCCTCAAATGCACCCTATCTCCATTAAAAGGAATTGTCAATACTCTTGGGAGTGTATATCGTCCTCTCCAGCTATTCCTTATCTCCTCAATCTTGTTTAGTACCATTTTCTTGGCAACTATATTAAATCCAAAGTTTTTTTTGATTGCAGAGAAGATGGTCACCAAAGTGGAATAACCTTCATTGAGAATTCTGTGAAGTGGCCCTGTAATCTTTTTACCACCCTTGTACCTGAAGACTAGTCTCTATGGAAGGTGCTTGTAGGCATCAATAGATCTGACTTCTTCTAGATCATCCAGATAGAGGTTTTATGTCTAAAAATTCAAACAAGACACATATGTAGTGTTGATCTCCTTTGTTGACATTAGGTTTGGGTTTGGCCACTTGCTTGGATTGAAGCTTGACAGGCTTGACTGTTTTGACTACTCCTTCCTTTGTCTTCCTTTGTTTGGCAAAGATTGGAAGATTTAGATCAGGAAGAGGCAATTTGTCCCAATATATAGGTTCATCCTTAGGAACAATAGGTTCACCATGAAAGGTGATGTTAGGATCAATCTTCAATTCAGCCTCCTTCACAGTAGGTATGGCTGATTAACTTGAAGTTGTAGATTGGGTTGACATGTAATCTTCCTTATCTTCATTGAAATCTATCTTCCTCTTTACATGGATTTTGTATCTAAACTTCCTCTTTATCTGCTTTGGTTCTTCCTTCTTTCCTTCATCCATATTTTTAGCTGTCACAGCAGGTAATGTAACTTCTCTGGTTACAGGCTTCTTGGCTAGATTCTTGGCTTCTAAAGCAGCTTGCTTTTATTATTGTTTAAGCCACACCTTTTCTTCTTTCTTAGCCTCTACAAACTGTGGATGTCAAGCCGCTACACAGATTAGTTTACCACTCCTGTAGATCTTAGCAATTATGTTCTTTGACACTGTGTCTCTGGATCCTTGGATAAGGCAATAGACCTTGTAAGGAGCTTCTTTTCATCTGGCCTAGGGGTTTCACAAGATAGATCTAGTGGATTTTTGTCTGAATTCTTTGGATGATTTCTTTTTGGTTGAAAGATCACACTGGCCTTTGGAGATTTGATTATTGAGGGTTGACCCCTTTCCATGTTCCCTAGGCTCATTTCATTTTCTGAAATTTGTCTCAATTCGAAGAAGTGAGAAAAGACCTTGTCTTGCTTCCCAATTGGACCAAATTTCTTCTTGATATTTTCATCAAACTTCTTCTATTTTGCATCCAGTTCTTGCTCAACTGCTGCAACATCAAGCTTTTTAATTTTTTCATTTGATTCCAACTTAGCAGTTGCTATCTTGATCAGATCAATACTGTCCAAGACCGGTGGCTTAGTGAAATCAATTGATGGAACAATCACCTTGCTAACTTGTATATTTAGCACTTTCTCCCCCTCACTTGTTGACTCCCCCTGGCTAACTGAAACAATGGAGTCTTTCTCCCCCTTTTTATTAGCATCAAGTTTAGTGGAGGTTGAAGTTTGTGCAGCCACCAGTTTCTGAAGTAGTAGAGTTTGGTGGGCTTGATGTAGATGGATTTCAGTAATTGATGTTTCCAGGGTTTTGAGCTTTTTGTCTAAGGAGTCCACCTTGCTGACTAGATCAGAGTTTTTCCTAAGTTGTCTGTTGATGTCTAGCATGGCTGTGTTAGGAAACTTAGCATCCAATCTCTCAATAACATCCTTCTTGACTTGATCAATTTCTATCTTCAGCTCAGTGACATCCAGATTTTATTTGAGAGATTGAATTTGATGTAGTTGGAGAGAGTTTAGATGTTCTTGTAGAAGTCTCTTGGTGTTGGCATTTGTAGTAGTTTGGAGAGCTGTCTGAGTTTGCTGAATGATGTGAGAAAGAGTGGGTTTAAAATGGTGCTCATCACATGCTTTGGAAAACACCCAAGATGGAATGTTTGATCTTGAGCTAGGGTCTGATTCTCCCCTATATCCATGAACTCTCCTTCATCATCATCTTCATCCCCAAATATATCCTCAGAACCACCAGTTTCATAATCAACATCATCACCAGCTGTGGGTAATATGGCTATGATGACATTCTTAGCCCTTTGTATAAAAGCAGTAGTGTGCACCAAGTTGAGTATCTTCTCAGCCTCCTCATTACCCTCTCCAGCCAAAATTTGATATGCTGGAACAAGATGTGTAAATGTCTCAGCATCTAAAGAGATAAAATCTATCATAGCTTGATATTCTTGCTAAAACAGTTTCTCTTTTTCTGCATCGCTGACATTCATTGACTCACTAGCAATGGTCTCCATCTTTATTTCTCCTGTACCTATTTTTCTCTCATTTTCTCTCTATTTTTCCATCAAGGGCTCCCCTTGGCTTCCCACCCTCACACCCTCACCTTCACTACTATGGTGGGACTCCACTCACTCACTTTTACCAAGCTAGAAGAAATAGCTTGCAGAGTTTCACTCATTTCCTCTCATTTTGCCTGAGAGCAACTCAGCCTCTCACTCTGTTCACTCCCTTCTCTCAATCCTAAGAGTGACTGTACAACCACTAGATAGTAGTTGACAGTTTCAATGGATGACTGATGTTAAGCACATCCATCGAGATACAGTCACTAGTAGAAAGATGAACAATATCCGTCGAGATAGTAGAAATGACAGAGTTTAGAACTACTGTTGAATCTGTGGTGATTAATTTGAGATTATGCATAATATTCTCAGTAGAACAGAAAGAAATGGCAAGTGAGCCAACAAATCATCTAAAAGATGATGCTCACTTGCTTGAGATTTTGGCTTCTCCATGAGAGTTAAAGATGGAGAATCAGGAATTGATGTTTGAATCATGTCCACATCCAAAGAATTTGTGGGTGAGTTTTAAGTGTGATGTGCTTCTATAACTAAAGATTTTGGCTGACACTCCACATTTGCTGGAGCCACATCAATCTGACTTTGAGAAGGTGCATGAACTGAGTCTTTGACTGCAGTAGGCACAGTGTGTGCACCCTCTGTATCCCCAATAGTTTTTGATTTCTTCTTTTTGACATAAGTTTGGGGTGAGCTTGTGTCCATAACCCTCTTGGCCTGTGCTCTTGGGCAAGAGCTTTGTTCAATAGTCACATCCTTTTGGGAGGATGCAACTAGCAATGAGCTTATATCCTTGTTAAGCACTACAATTTGTTGGGAAACTGTAGTGTGGCTAGGCTAGGATGCACTCACCTCTCCAACCTTATTCTTAGGGCTTCTTTGATATTCACCATGTCCCTCACCAGTCTCACTTCCCTTCACACTCCCCTCTTGGCTTTTAGTGGATTTTACAACTAGTTTCTTTTGAAAGAAACTAGAGGGGGCTTTCTTTGACTTGGATTTGGAAACTGTTGGTTTTGTAGCTTGGGTAGGCACCAGTTTGGTCACTGTCACAGGTGTCATATACGCATTTGATTGCAAAGAAGTAATAGGTTGGGAAGTAGTAGGGACATAAATGTTTACCTCACTTACCTGAGGCTGTTCCATGATTGGCATGTACACAAGGGGAACATCTTTGTGGTGATTTATCCTGTTTAGATCAGCAATAACTCTTCTCTCTTGGACCCAACAAGCTAACTTGTTTGTTGGGTTCTCAATTGAGAGGTTCTCAGAAAACAAAATTAGCTATCATCATGAAGAATCTAGCATAATAAATATTCTTAGACCTCTTCTTAATATCCCCTAATTTACTCCCTAACTCATACATAATAGATGTGCTAAAATTGAAGTACTTATCACTAAGAAGCATGTAAAGCATGTGAATAAGTGAGTAAGATACATCATCAAAATTGCTAATTTTTCCAGAAAACACTTTGATAAATGAATCACACAGAAAACTCCATTCTTTTCTAAGACCCAATCTCCTAACATCACCTAATTTAGTGGCATCAAGAGCATATCCCATAGAAACTAGCATATTACTCACATCAGTGTCTGTGGGTGAAGCTAGTGTGTTATTCTCAGGCAATTTAAAGCATTTTTCATAGCATCACAGTTAATACAATGTTCAGTACCTTTGAGAGTGAAGGTAATAGTGTTGTCCTTAGAGTTGAACACTGCTATAGTCCAAATTTCCTCGACAACTTCACAGTAGATGGTTGGAGATTCAAGCATGGCATAACTCAATTTGCAGTTCATTATGAAGTTCATCATCTTGTGATAATCTTCAGAAGCCGGAATTTACTTGTTCACTAGAGCCATAAAATTGTTCTTTTCATAGATAAACCTAGTTGAAGACATGATTTTGACTACGGGTGCCATTTCTGTGATTGGAGTTAGTTGCATGAAGAGATTATTTGCTTTGGGAAGAAGAAAGATAGAGAAATTGCTTGAGAATGATAAAAGTGAAAAATAGAAATGAAATTAGCTTTTATACTTACTCAGACATAAACTGTCAAAAATTAAAAAGTAAATAAAGTAACTAATCAAATTAGCCCAAAATAGCCGTTTCAAATATAAAGAAAATTGTCAAAATTCTCAGATTATCCGTTGAAATATACATACAGACTGTAAGTAAATTCTATGGATGATGCTTAAAATTAACAGCTAAGATTGAGTGCAATTCGACGGATAATGATAAAAGTACCCAGAGTGATAATTAATATTTTTACGGATAATAAAATTTAACGGATGTTCATTTTCAACGGATAATAAACATCCGTCGAGATATAAATTTGGACTTAGCTAAAAGTTTATCTTTGACAGAAAATATCAACTTTTACTCCGGCTGCATTGCAATTTGCTTAGACATCAATATAGATTAAGAGTAATTAAGCATACCTAACTCACTTACCAACCCAGTGAAGGTGGATTCATCAAGTATCTTGGTAAAGATGACTGCAAGCCGCTTCTCACTTGAAATAAAATGAAGTTCCACATTACTGTTCATAATATTCTCTCTAGTGAAATGGTACTTGATGTTAATGTGCTTGGTCCTTGAATGCTGTACTGGATTTTCAGTAATTGCAATGGTACTTGTGTTGTCACATAAATAGGAATCCTATTCAGCTGTAGACCATAGTCCAACAGTTGATTTTTCATCCATAAAATCCGAGCACAACAACTACCAGCTGCAGTATATTCAGCTTCAGCTGTTGAATTAGAAACTGAATTTTGCTTTTTACTGAACCAGGATACTAGCTTATATCCTAGAACTTGACAAGTTCCTGTTGTACTATTTCTATTAATTTTACAACCTGCATAATCTGTATCTGAATAACCAGTTAGATTAAAACCCGTATCTCTAGGATACCAAAAGCCAAGTTTTGGTGCTCCTTTGAGATATCTGAGAATTCTCTTAATAGCTATTAAATGAGATTCTCTAGGTACAACCTGAAATCTAGCACAAAGACATGTAGCAAATAATATATCTGGCTTACTGGCTGTTAAATATAAAAGTGAGCCAACCATGCCTCTATAACTTGAAATATCCACAGACTTTTCAGTAGTGTTTAATTCAAGTTTAGTTGCAGTGGCCATGGGAGTTTTTGCAGATGTACAATCCATTAAGTCAAACTTCTTCAAAAGATCATAAATGTATTTGGTTTGACTAATGAATATTTCATCACTAACTTGCTTAACTTGTAAACCATGAAAGTAATTTATTTCTCCCACCATGCTCATTTCATACTTACTTTGCATTAGTTTGGCAAACATTTTACAAAGGTTTTCATCTGTAGAACCAAATATAATATCTACATAAATTTGAACAAGTATATTAGGGCCATTAACATTTCTAAAGAATAGAGTTTTTTCAATAGTACCTCTTGTGAAGTGATTTTCTAAGAGAAACTTTGAAAAAGTATCATACCAGGCTCTAGGTGGTTGCTTCAATTTATAAAGTGCTTTCAAGAGGTAGTAGACATATTCTGGAAAATTCGGATCTTCAAAACCAGGAGGCTGACTAAAATAGACTTCCTCCTTCAAGTCTCCATTTAGAAAAGCACTTTTGACATCCATTTGATAAACCTTGAAATTGGTATTGGTTGCATAGGCTAAGAAGATTTTGGTGGCTTCAAGTCTTGCAACAGGAGCAAAGGTTTCATCAAAATCAATTCCTTCTTATTGGCAATAGCCCTTAGTAACCAATCTAGCTTTGTTCCTGACTATTATGCCATTGTCATCCATCTTGTTTCTGAATATTCACTTAGTATTAATATAATTCTTTCCTTTAGGCTTGGGTACCAGCTTCCATACATTATTCCTTTCAAATTGGTTTAGCTCCTCCTACATAAATAAAACCCAATCAGGATCCAACCGAGCTTCCTTTACCTTTTTAGGCTCTTCCTGAGATAAAAAGCTGCTATATAGACATTCATCTTGAGTTTCTTTTCTTGTTTGCACTCTTGAAGATGCATCACCAATGATCAGTTCAAATGGGTGATCTCTAGTCCATTTTCTCTGTTGAGGTAGATTAGCTCTAGATGAAGAGGCCTCAATATTGTCTTGATGTGTGACAGAGTTTTGATTAGAAGAAACTCCTCCTGAGTTTGTGGATCTTTGACTTGTAGTTGGGGTCCTTTCTAATTATGATCTGTATTGGCCCTCAATTTCTATTGATGGTTCAACGGATGTTGAGTTTTGCCTCTTGACGGATAATGCAGTCTGTCTTTCAACGGATGATGCACTTGATCTGATTAATCACTTTCATCATCACTCTCTTCATAAATCATCTCAATATTGTTAAATTTGAGGCTTTCATGGAAATCTCCATCTTGCAGTTCTTCAATATTTTTATCATCAATCACAACATGTACAGATTCCATAAAAATGTTGGTTCTGAGATTGTAGACTCTATATGCTTTTCCAACTGCTTATCCAACAAAAATGCCTTAATCTACTTTGGCATCAGACTTCCCATGCTGATCAGTTTGATTCCTTAAGATATAGCATTTACAGCCAAAGACATGAAGAAAGTTTAGTGTTGGCTTCTTATTCTTGAACAATTGGTAGGGTATCATGCATTTTGCTTGATTAACCAAAGAAATATTGTGAGTGTAGCATGGAGTATTTACAGCTTCAGCCCAAAAATATGTTGGTAACTTTGATTCTTCTAGCATTGTCCTTGCAACTTCAATAAGGGATCTATTTTTTCTTTCCACCACACCATTTTGCTGTGGGGTACTTGCTGCTAAAAATTCATGCATGATCCCATTCTCTTCATAAAATGATCTCATCACAAAATTCTTAAACTCAGTTCCATTGTCACTCCTGATTTTTTTACTTTGAAGTCAGGATAATTGTTGACTTGCCTTATATGATTGATGATGATTTCACTAGCTTCATCTTTGGATATTAGAAAATATGTCCAACAGAATTTGAGAAATCATCCATAATTACTAGGCAGTATCTTTTCCTTGAGATGGACAATATATTGACTGGTCCAAATAAGTCCATGTGCAATAGTTGCAAAGGTTCTTCAATTGTTAAATCAAGCTTCTTTCTGAATGATGCCTTGATTTGCTTTCCTTTCTGACATGCATCACACAGTCCATCTTTTGAGAATTCAGCTTGAGGAATACCTCTGACCAAATCTTTCCTGACTAGCTCATTCATAGTCTTGAAGTTATGGTGGGACAACTTCTTGTGCCATTTTCAACTTTTATCTTGACTTACCTTGCTGAATAGACAACTGACAGATTTTGCATTTGATGAGTTGAAATCAGTTAAGTACACATTGCCTTTTCTCACTCCAGTGAGAACCACTTTGTTGCTTCTCTTGTTGGTCACAACACATGCTTCAGAATTAAATGTTACTGAGTTGCCCTTGTCACAAAGTTGGCTGATACTCAACAAATTGTCCTTAAGTCCATCCACTAGGGCAACTTCTTCAATGATGACATTATCCTTTGAAATCAAGCCATATCCAACAGTATAACCCTTTGGTAGGGATCTCAGAAATTTGAGGTTAGAATCTTTGGTTTGGTAGATTCTTCCATGCAGCTTTAGAGCATTTAGTAGATTTGAAATCTACTAAAGATATCAGTGAGAGTTTCACCTTCTTCAAAGTGGAAATGCTCATATTGCTGAATTAGTAACTGCATCTTGTTTTCTCTAACTTGTTCAGTGCCATCACAGATAATCTGAATTGTATCCCAAACTTCCTTGGCAGTTTTGCAAATGATGATGTTGTCAAACATGTCACCATCAACTCCATTGAACAGAATATTCATGGTCTTCCTGTCTTTCCTGGCTTGTTCAATATCAGGATTTGACCATGCATGCCTTGGCTTGGGAACTGATGGCTCATTCCAGTTGCAGCTCTCATTGGTACATGAGGGGCTCTCTCTATGCAATCCACATAGGCCTCATCTTGAGAAAGTAAATGAAGATGCATCTTTACCTTCCAGTGATGGTAATTATTTTTGTCCAGAAAAGGAATCTTGACTCCAACATCCTTCTTGTTCATCTTGCTGTTTGTTGTGATCTTTAAACTCTTTGTTCTTCAAGAGCTTGCTATGATACCAATTGTTAGTCCCTAACAATGCAACAAGAATTACAGAAGGGGGGTTGAATGGAATTCTTGAAACTTTTTCTAAATTTTAAAATGTTCTAACTTAAAATATATATGTCAGTGTTTTGATTTTCAAAGAGCAGAATGACAAGTTAAAAATGAATCAAAACATAAAGTAATAAAAACACAAGTATTTAAAACTTTCTGGTGGATTTGAATGTGTCCACCAGAGATATATATATCAAGAGAACTCTGTGAAGCTTGAATAGCTCACAGCTGCTTACAAAATAAGAACAACTAAACTTACAGAGAAATGCTAAAGGATTCAGATTACAATTGTTTCTCTGAGAAAAATACTTGCTTAGTGTTCTTGTTGTTCTATTTGCTACTCTTGGTTTATATATCACCAAGATTACACCGTAATAAGATAAGATAATAAAACAAAACCTATCAAGTCTAATACTATGCTGATTCACTACTCTATTCCAGCATCTTTGAACGTCTTCATAATAGCATGGAAATGGTAATGCTTCTTTGTTCTCAAAAACCCAGTTGAATAGGCTTCCACATTCCTTTTACATACATTCGACGCATGTGACTGTGTTGTCACTGTCAACAGATGTTTGAATTGATCATCCGTCGGGTACATGATCATCCGTCGGGTTGCCTTGTTGATCATCCGTCGGGTTGCTTTGTTGATCATCCGTCGGGTAGCTATTTGGCACTTGACTTCATTTCATTTATGCAGAATTACATGACATCATCT
Organism: Apium graveolens; assembly: GCF_009905375.1. NCBI lineage: Eukaryota > Viridiplantae > Streptophyta > Magnoliopsida > Apiales > Apiaceae > Apium > Apium graveolens. Next base: position 61,694,206 of record NC_133650.1, read on the forward strand.
ATTTACAATTAATCAACCCATTCTGCATATCTATTTACAGGTCAACATGACTTATATGCTACTACAAAATCTATACAAAGGTGTTTGCAGAAATGTGCTACATGACTTATTTTTACATAAGCTACTCACTCGATGGATGTCAAGCCATCATCCATCAGGACTATATTGAGTCATCCGTCGGGACTATATTTGATTATCCGTCGAGTGCTACATAATTCACTAAGTTGAATCTACTAAGGTGTTTTGTTAATGAAATCATCAAGTTCATAACATATTCTTAACAACTTGGAATGGTTTCAGGTTCTTTCTCAAAATTAATTTAGTTTTTGTTCTCATACATCAGACTTTATTATCAGTGTTTACAGATTTTCTTATTTCAATGTAATTTGTGCTTAAATTATAACATATTAAACACTGCTTATTATCTGATGTGATTCTATAAACTCTGAAAGTGTTTTAAATGTTCTGTGACTATTCAATCCAATGAGGATTATCTTGTTAGATGCTGACTTAGTAGTCTTTAACAAACTATGAATCACATATTTGAATTAGTTATTTATGTGGAAATCAATAACACAAGAAAATTCTTATTTTGATCTGAGTCAAATTTACTTCTTATTACTAAGTCACAAACTAGATTATTGCTTCTTATCTGTCAAATTATGATGTTAGTAAATCTTAAGGATGAACTACATGCTTGATAAGCCTCACTTATCTGAAGAAAACAAAAGAAAAGAGAAATTGAAATCAGGCACTCCTTTGAGATCTAGAGTAAATATGTGAAAGGGAAGATCCAAGTGCATTGCTGGTATTAAGTAATATGCATTTGAAAAGCAAATTAATTTTTTTTAGTGACTTTTCACATTCTCTGATTACTGGAGAAATACTCTGATAACAACATAAATTCTGATGGCAGTTGTAACTCATTTACACTGAGAAGCCACTGTCTAAAGAATTTCAAAAGATGAATAAAATGAGCACAAACAGTGAGGTGGATTCTTGCAAAACTTTATTCTATAGTAGACTTCACAATTCAAGACAGATTTTAAGCAATTTTCTTAGTTATGCCTTATTTCTAAGATATACTGAAGTTTATCAGAATTTAATCTTTATCTGATTATTTGCACATACACACACTATCACTCCATATGAATGATGAAAATTACTGTAGTGATTAAGTTGTTTCTGACAAACAGTTAAGTATTATTTGCATAAATTCTGATGACAAATTATGATGAAAGTTCTTATGATTAAACTCTGAAGAAACCAGTCAGTATTTATGTGAAGAAACACAGAAACAGCCATTCAGTTTTTTGAGTACATGAGCCATGTTCTGATGATCGTTAAATTCTGATAATAGTCAAGTTCTGATGCAAATCCTGATGCTTACGTGGCATTATTTATTTACTTGAATTATTTGTATTTTTTACTGTAACGGTCATATTTATCAGAAAATAAATAAGTGAGATAAAAATAGTGATAATCATTTGGTTAATGGGTTGCGTGTTTGTTTTGGTAACCGCATGTGAGCAATAATTACTGCACGATTACCGTGCCCACTAATAATGTTTTGACTGTTTACATGCTGCCAGGTGTCACATGTCTATTTTACTTCCAAAAAGAGCCGTTGAGTGGGAAGAGTTTAAATATTAGAGATAAAAGATTACACAAATCTTTTACCTTATCTCTTACTTTAATCTCTTATTTCTTTTACTCTCTCTCTCTTTCACTCTATTTTCTGACGGACTTTCTTACAGGCATTTTAACAAACACCTTGCAAACACACGATTTTCACTTGATTTCTCACAGAATTGGCACCTAAAGATCATATTTATGATGGAGCCAAGTTTGTCCCCAACAACTACATGGCTATTCTCAACAAGGACGAGCCTCCTTCAGAACTTCACTTCAATCAAGATTTTCTCACTCGAAGTAAAATTGGGTATGCTCTAACCCAACCACAGCTTCTCTCAGGCAAACAAATTCTGGAGTTCTGGAGGTCTGGGGTATATGATGATGGTGGTGAAAATGGGTCCCAAGAATTATTTTTACAATAGGGGAAGATGAACACTTGGTCACCCTGTCTACTATTCGACAAGCTTTGCATCTACCAGAAAACTGTACTTATAGTTCACTAGTTGGGGAGTTAGCTCTTCAAAATATGATGGCAAATCTTGGATATGAGAAATCTTTGTCCAAGCTGGGACAACTGAAGAGGCCCTATATCAGGAGGGAGTTGAGCTTCTTTTTCGACTGTATTACCAAAGCCTTTGCCAACAAATGCTCCAACTTTGATGTTATCCCAATAATGAGTCAGCAAATTGGGTATGCCCTTCTTAATCAAACTCATTTTGATTATGCTACTGCAATTTTGGGTTTTATAGGTGATAGGATGAAAGAAGATAGCAACACAGTTTATTTTGCTAGATTCTGTCAGCTTATATATAATTTCTGTTGTTCTGATGAACCTCAAAACTTTAGTGAGACAATTAAACCCTTTAAACTTCACAAAAGGGCTTTCATAGACTTATTATCTGCTGATAATAAGAAGAATGTACTAAGACCCCTCCAAATTCCTCACTCTGTCTAACAATTCTTAGTAAATTTTGATCCTGACACATACACAACCATATATCCTGATGTTGCATCTACACAGGCTACTACTTCTCAACCTCCACCAACACAGCCTTTCAATACTCAACCATAGCCTACTATCAGAACATACTATCAACCAGCACAATCCTCTCAACCACAACCATCAGCACCTACTATCAAAACCTTACCTCTCAAATCCAAAACCAAACCAACCTCTGGTACTTCGCAAAAGGTACTGGTTGTAAAAACTGACACATCCTCTAGGCCCAAAACCAAAAGGACTATCTCTGTGCCTAAATCTCCCCCAAGGAGAAGAAGAAGGATGATTCTGAGAGATGAATTTAATGAGGATAAACAAGTCCAGGTTCCTGCATCAGAACCTGTGACAGTAGAAGCTGAAGAGTCAACTCTTCAGAATGAGAATGAAGCTGAGAGTTCTGGAATTTAAAAAAGGAAAAGACCTTCAAGTTCTGATACAAATAAAGTCACTCGTCCATCTAGAAGATCAAGGAAGACTAGAGCAGGTGTGAAAATTACACAATCTCAATATGAAGATGCTGAGGAAGGGGATCAGGAATCTCTGATCTCATCAGAACCTATTGTAATTGAAGCCCTTCCAGCACCTGAAGGCACTGTTCATGACACAGTGATTACACCTCCTATCTCTCCATTCAAAGAAACATCTATGGTTGAAGATTCAAGATTAAGTCCTGAAATTGACATTCACAGGTTGCATATTCCATCTGTCTTGTATCTGGAAGCACCACTAGCAAATGTGTCAACTCCACCTGTTTCTCCAATAATAAATGCTGAAATTCCTACTACTCCAATTCTGCATTTGGAAACTGAAGATCAGAATTTGGAAACAGAAGCTCCAGAATCTCCTCCTGCTACACACACTCTGGTGTTATCGGAAAATGATGAGATTTTATCAGATTCTGGAGATAGTGCTCCAGTAAATGCTCCAATTCTTGGCAAGGAGGTACTGATTAAGTTTGTTGAAGAAGATGCTCATGTTCCATGAGAGAAAACTTTTAGAGGAGTTGAATGGAAAAGGAAGTGGAATGAACCTGACTTCATTCCCAGCTCACATGTTCTGTCAGAACATATTGCAAAAGCTGATGAATAGCTGACAAATTCTATATTCAAGCTCCAACTTAAAGTCACTGCTCTCAGTACTAAAGCACTTCAAGGTCTACACTCCAAGACTCATGAAAAGGTTGATAAACTTCTGGAAGCATCTGATAAGCTAGACCTGATGCTCAAGCTAGACAAGAATAGGTTTATCAGACCAATTCATGACAAAGTGGAAGTTATTGAGCGTGTTCAAGAAAAGCAACAGGTCCAACTGGATGAGGTCTTGCAGAATCAAGCCTCTCAACAAATACATCTAAATGAAATCCAATCTTCAGTGGAACTCCTTCTTTCACTACTCCTTCCAGATGATGCCAAAAAGGGGGAGAAGGTAGTTAATTCGAAATGCTCAATTAGCAAATCACTAAAGAAAAAGGATGATTCTGAAGATGACAAGGGAAACCCTAACAAGGGCAAAGGTCAAGGCCAAGGCAAGCAAAGCAACAAAGTTTCTTCATAAAAATTAATTTCTGATTCTAGCAAATCTTCTACACAAAAAAATTCAAGTTCTGAAGCTGTGAATGCACAAACTCTGATAGCAAGTTCTGATAATCAAATTCTAATGACAAAGTCTGATGTTCTGATTCAGTCTGGAAGTCAAGACTCTCAGAATTTTTTACAAACTCTGAAGCTTAAGGGAAGGGAGACTACTGTCTACTATAAGGTCCCAAGATTCATACCCTTGATGAAGAAATTGCTAAAAGATTGTTTCTCAAGCATAATCCTAGAGGATTTAGAGACTCTAAAGGAGGAAGAAGCTAGATTTGCAGCTGAGAAGATAAATCCTAAGTCTAAAGCTTCTAATGCAAAGAAACCTCCAAGGCCTAAGGAAAAAGGTATAGTGATAAAAGAAAGATCTGCCACAGAGATTCCTACATCAAGGACTAGATCTCAAACTACTACTGATCCCAAAGACAAGGGAAAAGGAAAAGTTGGGGAAACAGTTAAGAAACATGAAATAAAGATTCCTCAAATTCTGATGGATCATGTGTGCAAGTTGGTTCAAGTCTTTGATGATGCTGTTGCAGAAGATGAAACTGTTGAAACTCTGAAAAGAAGAAAGATGACAGAAGAATCTAAGAAAACCTCTGACATAGCTCAAGTTGTTTAGAGTGAAGATATTTCAAAATAGCAAGCTACAGAAGAATCTGCAAATCCTGCACAAATCATCAAGACATCAACCTCTGACAGAGCTCAAGTTGATTTGAACAAGATGACAGCTACTGATAAGAAGAAGCTCCTATGGAAAAATTTTAAACCATCGGATCCTAAGAAAAGTCAACTGCTATATGATTTCTTGACTGTTGGATTGAATGCCAGAGAAGCAAGAGACATATCAGGGTTAGGATCAAGCGAAGCCAAGCTGAAAACAGGAGTTGAAGTAACTATCAAAGATCCATTTTTATTAACTGACAAACCACTTGAGGAAGTTACACAGAAACACTTTGATAAGGTTATATCTGTTCAAGTGGTACTGGATACTGATGATAAGAGTAAAGTCAAGGAAAAGCTAATTCTATTTCTTAAAAATAGAAGAACATACAGAATGTCAGAATCAGATGTGCTGAACAAATCTCTTAAAGAACTTCAATTCTTTCATTATATTTTGGAGATAAAGTCTGAGGTTACCAGAAGATGGCCAAATTTCATGATGAAGACCATAAGGGATAAAGCCGGAATCTCTGGAACAAGGGTTGCAGAATTTATTCCAAAAATAGTTGAAGATGATGGAAGAAAAATTCCAATAAAGAAGAATTCTGCTAAGATAGAAGCTATTCTGAAAGAGAAATGTATGTGCTACAATGAAGACTCCTCTCATCCAAGGGTAATCAGACTTGGTGATGGATTGGAAAGAAATCACATTTCAGCACTTAGGACTGCCATCGACCAGATTGGAAGTCAAGATGAAGAAATGAAGCAAGTCAAGGCTACATTAGCTCAAGTCCTGAGAAATACAGAAGAGAAGCTGATATCAAACTTTGTCAAGAATCACTTTGGATTCAGATTGATTCAGTAAGATTGGTAAAAGCTGCAAGAACTGTAAGTTGTAGTTAGTTGTCTAAGTAAACTCTCATTGCATTTGTACTTAAATGTTTTTGACATCATCAAATCTATTAACTTGTATATTTTTCATAATTTACAAGTTGGGGGAGATTGTTAGATATATTTGTGATGTCATGTCTAATTTGATTTGTTTAGTTTCAGAACTTAATATCAGGACTTATCTGGACTTACTGGAAATCAGGATTTACTGAACACAGGAAGATATCAGAACTTGAGGTATCAGAACTTGTGATATCAAAACTTAAGGAAGATATGCTTCAAGAGTAAAGTGCGGTGATTTATATGAGAGGATCTGTACTAACACAACGGAAGATATGCTTAGGAGTTGGACGACTAGAAGACTTGTAAAAAGATAATATTTGATTGATATATTTTAGGAAGAGATATATGTCATATCAATTAGAAGATATCTTGTAACTGTGTACTATATAAACATAACTTAGGGTTTATACTATATGTGTTATCATTCACAAGAATATTATTCTTTGTAACCCTAGCAGCTCTTAATGATATTGTTCATCACTGAGAGAGTAGTTTAACCTACTTTGTAACAGAGCTTATTATATTGAATAAACTTGATTACTGTTACATACTTTGTGTTCTAAATCGATTTGATTGTATAAACACTATATTCAACCCCCCTTCTATAGTGTTGTGTGACCTAACATTATAGATTTCTGCTTTATTTATAACCGACTTTATGTATACTCGGCTATTCTCGTGCTTTTATACCCGGATCATATTTACAGTGCTTATCCGGTTTTACTCAGTTGTGTTGACTTGTGCCGGGTTCGGATCAGCAGATGTTGAAGGAGGAGCCGAGTCCTCTGCTCCCTGGAATGATGTCGATCCTAATTCTGAGCTCATTTATGTTAACACTATAATTTGGGAAATTCCTGATGTAGCCGAGCCCTCTCGCAAGAGGAAGAAGAGTGTGCCAATTTCCATGCCTCTCCGGGGAAAAATGTTGTTGCTGACCGGGTTATTTACGATTCTGAGGGGAAGGATCTGGACGGGGAGCCTGTGAAGGTTGGTACCAAGACCCTGATGGATATGGCTAACTTCATGTAGGACATTCCAGATGATGATGATTGGGAAAAGATGGAAGGGTCCTAGATGGCAGCAGCTTTCAAGAAAGTTAGCGGACATTGGGGACAAGTAAATTTATATTTCACTTCTTTTTCATACCCATGTAGGATTTTTTGACTTAGCCGTTTTTTCTTGTTTCTTTTTAGGTTGGGGTGCTATTGATGTCTGCTCGGACATAGCCTTCAATGAGCTCCGGGAGGCCAATAAGAGGACTGATTCTGAAAAGGAGAGGGCTGCTAATTTGAAGGATGAGTTGGATGAGGCCCGGGAGGGTTTCAAAATAGTTAAATCCGGGTTGAACCGGAAGCTTAGGGAGGAGAAGTACCGGGCTGATGATCTTGTGAAGGAGGTTAAGAATCTTAAGGCTGAGTTGGCTACCAAGGAGAACTTAAACAAGGAAGCTACCATTGCCGAGTTCAAGGAAAGTGAGGAGTATGATATGGGAGTTGCTCAAACCGGGGCCCCTGATGTTCAGAAAGCTTGGGTTGTAGCCGAGAGACATGTCAAGACTAATCCCGGGGCAAGCTGGCCGAGCTTCATTCAGTAGTTGCTTGTTGCCAAGGCTGCCATTGAACAAGGGAAGGGAGAACCGGAACCCTACGATGGCCCCAATCCTAGTTTCCTGTAGGTGAATCCGGCTTTGCAAAGCTGTCTTGGCTATGCCACGTAATTATTATTTTTCTCATACTTTATTATTGTGGATGATGTTTGAACCTTGAATTTGGTCGAATTGGTGTTCAATCTGGATTACTGCTTTTATGAATTTAGTTTCGTTTGTCGTATCTAACTGTGTTCTTTATCATAGTTTTTATACTTAGAAAGTGTTCAAAGTAAAAATCTGAATGCTTCAACCCGGGTATGAATTCATAGACAGGTTGATATTCATAACCGGGTTGATATTGGTTTTATATTGCTTTTTATTCCTAGAAAATATTTTAAGTATAAAATGATTGTTTTTTAACCCGGGTATGAAGTCATAGTCGGGTTGATGTTTGGCCTTTTTTTACTTTTTATACTTGGTAGATATTATAAGTACAAAATGATTGCTTTCAACTCGGGTATGAAGTCATAGCCGGTTCAATGTTTGCTTTTTATATTGCTTTGTATACTTATGTTCTTACAGGTTAAAGAAATTGATTCTTTTAAGAGTTTGTTGATGAAGGTGAATCCAGGGGCACCGTGACCCAAGGATGGAGAGCCCCTACCTCTAGCTCCAAATGATAACTCCGGTGTGCGGGGAGGCTTCTTCTGACGCCGTGCCTGGACCTTCTTGCGATGGTTGCGGTGTAGCTACTGTGGTGTATCTGCAAAACAACACTAGAGGGGGGTTTGATCTCAGCGACGCTTCCGTTGTGAGAGTAAAAACTCTCTTGGAAAAAACGAAGATAGGTAGGATAATAAGGTGGTTGTGTGTGTATACTTGTGTGTAAGAGAGCGTAACCCCTAAACCCTTTTCCCTTGGGGTATTTATAGCCCAAAGGTAGGGTTTAGGGATTGATACCTTTAGATCAGGGTCGTTCATCGTTTGAGACAGAGGACGCCTGACTCGGATGAATTTTATACATGTGTCCAGGTAAGAACCACCTTTAGGACGCACCAAAGGTGCGCTGACGCGTGTCATACTTGTCTCAGTTGTTGGTTGTTGATAGTTGTCATTGTCACGTGCCCAACTATCAACTTGAGTCTGGCTCTCTTAACTTGCTTTTTCCGGGTGAGGGGGTCTCGGTTTTCCAGCTGAGCTTGTTTTACCCTAGATCTGGGTTGTGTTCTAACCGGGTTGCTTACACCATATCAAAACACGCTTAAAAAAGGAAGGATTTTGGAGTATCTCAAGGATATGTTAAAGTGTGTTTTTTATGGAATAAAAACAGAACTTTCATCAAGAAGAAGATGAATCATACAAGACTGTCTCCATCAATTCAAAAGAAGACGAGAAAAAGTGTTGATAATTGAGCGAACATGGAACTTTAGCCAATACATGGGCCACCTTGTTCGCTTGTCTTTAATAAAAGAAAGAGAGAATTATATTCTAGAATCGAGAATCCCATGACACACCCTAATAACATTTCCTATTTGCAAGAAGATTGTCACAGTTGCGTTGAATGTCTTGAACCGATAGTAGATAGTCTGATTCGATGATCACTCGTTTACAAGACATAGAAAGCATCCATTGCAACCCTCAAAAATAGCATTAACCTCAGGTTCAAGAACTGTGTTGACATTGTTAAAAGAAGAGTATTGCACTTCTAATGCACGAAGTGGTGATACAAATATTGATTATTGTGCGACGTAAGAGCTTGAGCAAGTAAAGAAAAAACAGATATTGAAGTTCAAAAAGTGGAAGGTACAGCCGATATTCTAAAGTTTGGATAGATGTGCAAGGAAAGATCAATCGGGGAACAAAAGCTAGAGTAATGTGTACACTGATAATACATCCATCCAGGGGACGTATCATTGGAAATTTATTATTGTACAATATATTATTATATATAAATAATATATGTCATTTATTAATAATTTTATAATCTCATAAATATAAAATTTTAACCAGTGTAAAATATTTATAATAAATTTTATTTTAAAACTAATTAATATGGGCTCATATATATATATATATAATTTTAAAAAATTATAAAATAAAATAATAATTATAGTTTATTAAAAGAAATCTGTGTGTGGCACGGATTCTAAAATAATATGAATAAGTTTGGAGTCACAATTCTCAATATTGTCAGACCTTTCAGAAAGCTGCACAAAATTAAGTGGTTGAAAATCACTCAATTATGTGTGCATGAATTAGCTGCATATGTATATGATTCAGCTGTAACATACTTACATCACTGAAATGTTTATATGAATTTTAAATTTCATTCTCACTTTGATCCAATTAATCCTTTACAAGTACACATTAGCAACTGGGGACATATCCGATAGTCTCTCAAGTATTTTTTAAATATATTATAAAATATTGACTCTTAACAACTTAATGTGCATTCACCTCCAACAATATTTTTTATATCCACTTTTTAAATACTATTTTAATATTAAAACATTTTTCTTTAATAGAAGCACAATATAAAATTAAGGGAGAAAATGGGTGATTGAATTATTTTATAATAAAATATATGTTAAAAGTAAGTTGTTAGCTCTTAAAAGATAGAAGAGTAAGTAATCTCTTAAAATTTTAAAGTTTTGGAGCTCCAATTTTGACAATACTCTTCATTTTTATACTGAAGTGTTTGTTTAAAGAGGTTGTTAGATATGGTCAGAGTGCTTGTTTGGTTTGGTATACCAAGAGTGTTGACTTCCGAAGGAAATGCTTTTTTTTTGTTTGGTTGATAGCAAGGAATTCTAACTTGTTTTTTTAATCCTTTTTAATAAGTAAAATCAAAAAGAAAAAAATGGTTATATAAAATGATGTATATTTATAATTTAAAATAATAATAAAAAAGGAATTTTAATGTTAATATTTTTATTTGCAAACCTTTATGCTAACTAAAATTTTAAATGTCAAATACTATTGCATAGATTTAAAAATAAATATTAAAAATATAATTAACACCTATATTATACTTTATTAAATAACTGAGTTATGTTTTGTTAATTTTTGTTTGCATATATTTTCTGTTTTACTTATATTAATAATATATAAATTATTTTTATTTCTTGTGACTAACCTAAGTTAGATAGGCAACTTACAATACCTACTCTTTGTCCAACCAAACTACTACTTAAATTAATAGTTTGAGGGATTTCAATACCCACGTAAATACGGTCAACCAAACAATCTCTTGGATCATTTGTTGTATCCAGAATGTGAAGACACTGCCTCTTCCAAAACCTCAAGATGTCGCTTTCTATTCATGGTAGAGAAATATACTAATAATTGGATTTATAAATTAGTATATGTGGTCACTTTTTAACATACCTATCATTTCAAGGCCTTACCAAATAATATTCTGTACAAGATTCTTTGACTACCAAATAAGCAATGAAAAATGATAAATATACCTATGGTCGTCCTTGATGAAGTAAGATGAGCATGACTGTAACTTCGATGGCATGACCTTAAATAGCCTCAATTGCAGCCTTCACCTTTGGAATGTAGTGACCGATGTTATGATCTGCAACATTAGAAAATAAATATATTGGGAAGAAATATAGATTGATATTATCACATGGTACTTAGCTCACACCATGTATCAGTGTTACCATGAAGAATTTCCTGACCGGCGTCCTGACTGGAAGGAGACCTGGCAATGGCTGGCTGGTAGGAGACATGGCAATGGCAAGCAGAGAACGAAGACCAATAACCTCCGCTTCACTTGGACTATCAGTATTGTGTGATCCATGGCAAAATCAAGGTTATGTTCTGCTATAGTCACACAGAACTCTACAAGTTTGTCATGTTGGATGTCCTGGGTAAGCATTCATTTCCTTATAATTGTTAGTAGCTGTGCAGTCACACTGTCCAGGTAGTCTCATACTCGATTTGAAGGCTGTGAGTCCCCATGAACAGTAAGATAAAACCTCAGAACACGATGAGGCAATCCAGCGCCATAAACAGCTGGTTCTTGTCCTGCATTTTAGTTGTAGAATATCCAAATTGGATTGTCTTGTAAGAGACACATAACTTGTAAGTCGATTCACCACTAAACCAAAATCATGTTTGTGAAATAGAGAAAGCAAGGCATCCTGTATATTTGGAAAAATGAACATAAAACATTAAGCAAGGCATCCGGTTCAAAGAACATTAGACAAGAGATGGATATACTAAACCACAGGGTCGCCAAAACAAAGAAGAAGAGTCACGAGCGAGTAACAAACCTATTTCCAGAGAAATAGAAAAAAAAAATATTAACAGTTGATAGATCACTAGATTTTACTTACAGCAAGATTCCAGTATTTCTTATATAAGAAGTATCAACAACAGAAAATTATTATGAGTGTTGGTAATAAATCTTCTGTGTTTCTCTTCACAAATTCTCTCTGCATATCACCTCTTTCTCAAACATAATTGTTCATCTATCATTGGTATCAGAGCCTTTTCCATCCACACTTCCTCGCCTGCAAACCCTACACTCTGTTTTTTCTGTTCACAATTTACGGAAAAAAAAAGATTAAATTAAAAATACAGTCTGGTCGTGTAAATTAGTCCTGGCGCCATCGACAAGGAGTTCAACAGCTATGGAGAATCAAATCAAGAACCTAGAAAAAAATTTGAGCAGCAAACCACTGAAACTAACAAAAAATTTGATGCACTGATGAATGTGCTGAGAGAGATGAAGGAAGCCCATATATCCCAGAATGACAATAACAAAAGTTCGGGGGAATTTTCTCGAGAAACAAACACTGGAGGTCCAATTCACAACAAAACTCATCACGGTTATGTGCCAAAGTTGGAATTACCAAGGTTTGATGGTTCTAATCCTCGATTATGAGTTAAAAAGTGTTGTAAGTATTTCAACTTGTGCAAAATTCCTGAAGATCAGCGTGTTGATTTGGATTCGTTATATATGATTGATAAGGCTGAAAACTGGATTTCTAGCTATTTGTCGGTAATGAAATTTGTGGATTGGAATGATTTTGTGATAGATCTTAATGCTAGGTTTAAGGATGAGACGGGAATTAACGCGGTCGAGCAGTTCAATAAGTTACAACAACACGACTCTATTGAACTATATATAGATGAATTTGAAAATTTACGAGCCTTAATGTTGCAAAACAACTCCGTGCTGCCTGATTCATATGTGTTGGAGAGCTTTATAGGAGGGTTGAAACCTGCTGTTAAACCCATGGTGAGGGCATTTAAACCAACCTCCATGGCTGATGCTATAGAAATTGCAAGATTACAAGAGGAATCCCTTAATAGTGTTAATACAAAAATCATCAAGTCCACTGTGACCAACAACTACACCTCAAAATTTTAACAGTACACACCCTCGCTGGCTAACACCAAACCACCATTACTACCAACACCGGAACCCAAACAAGTCATTACACCTTTCACTAAACAGACTTCAACTCCTGCGAAAACTTTTAAACATATACCTGCCGATGTCAGAGCTGAAAAGATTGCAAAGGGACTGTGTTACTATTGTGACCAGCCTTATGACAGGAACCATAAGTGTAAATTCCGAGAACCTCAATTATTTACGGTTGAGATCCCAGGAACGGATTTAGATGTGTATGATGATATGACAATTCAAGAAGAAGAGGGTACTACGGTAGGTGATCCTTTCATCTCTGTTAATGCTTTAGCGGGCAGTCAAAGTTTCCAAACAATGAGGGTTCAAGGTGCAGTGAATGGAAAAATTATAAATATTTTAATTGACTCGGGAAGTACTCATAACTTTCTGGACTTGTCACTTGCTAAAAAATTGGGTTGTAATTTAAAAGAAATTAACCCTCAGTCCATCATTGTAGCAGATGACAGTCATCTTCCCTGTCAACATGTCTACAAAAATTTTATATGGAAGATACAAGGGTCTGAATTCAACACTGATGTGATGCTTATACCTTTAGGAAGTTGTGATATGGTGTTGGGTATTCAGTGGTTGAGTAAGCTTGGACCTATATTGTGGGATTTTACAGATTTGGTGATGCAGTTTAAATTTCAGGGAAAATAGTTTGTCCTTAAGGGCATTCATATCCATAAATTGAAGGTGGTTGAGGGAGCGCCTAATTCTAACTCATGAAAAATGCTGCCCATCTTTTTTTTTTACAGTTGATTAAGCATCCAGACACAGCAAGGTCACGACAACAACTTCTTGATAAAGGTTCTCCAAAAGCATATCAAGAATTGGAAAATTTGAAGGAGACCTATAAAAAGGTATTTGAAGAACCTCAAGAGCTTCCTCCTCTGAAGGGTTCCTTTGATCATACCATTCCTCTAGAAAATGGCACAGGCCCCGTAAATATTCGACCTTACAAATATCCGTTGAAACAAAGAGATATTATTGAGTTATTGATCCAAGAGATGTCGGATAGAGGAATTCAGAAATAGCTCAAGTCCTTTTGCGTCACCTGTTGTGTTAGTGGGCAAGAAGGATGGTACTTGGAGGCTATGTGTAGATTACAGGGAGCTAAACAAACGGACTATAAAGAATAAGTATCCAATACCGGTGGTTGATGAGCTTATTGATGAACTTTCTGGGGCTACAGTATTTAGTAAATTGGATTTGAGATCAGGTTATCACCAAATGAGAGTGCAACCGGATGACGTTTACAAAACTGCATTCAAAACTTATACAGGTCATTATGAGTTTTTGATAATGCCATTTGGCCTTACGAATGCACCTGCCTCGTTTCAATATTGGATGGACAATTTTTTTAAACATTTTATAAGAAAGTCATTTTTGGTTTTCTTTGATGATATCTTGGTCTACAGCAAAACTATCGAAGATCATTGGCAATATTTGGCTGCAGTTTTTGAAGTAATGAAGACAAACATGTTGTTTGCGAAACTAGTAAGTGTGTTTTTGCTACTGATAAGGTAGAGTACCTCGGCCATTTTATCTCTGCTACTAGAATAGAAACTGACCCACAAAAAGTAGCAGCAGTAGAGAGTTGGCCCGTACCTTCTTTTATGAGAGACTTAAGGGGCTTTTTGGGGCTCGCGGGATACTACCGAAAATTTGTTAAAGGATATGCTACTATTAGCAAACCATTAACAAATCTGCTCAAGAAAGGTACTTTTACGTGGAATGAACAGGCTCAAGAGGCATTCTCAGCCTTGAAGCACGCATTGGTAAGTGCACCCGTCTTGGCGCTGCACGACTTTTCAGAATTATTTGTAGTGGAAACAGATGCTTCGAAAATGGGGATAGGAGCAGTCTGGATGCAAGAAGGTCATCCTTTGGCCTTTATCAGCAAGTCTTTGGGCCCGAAATTACAAAATTTATCTGCTCATGAAAAAGAATTACTTGCTTTGGTGTTTGCTGTCCAAAAATGGGAACAATACCTTTTAGGGAGTCACTTCATTGTTTAGACAGACCAGAAGAGCTTGCAGTGGATGTTGCAACAAAAATTGACTACACCATTTCAACAGTTTTGGATTTCTAAGCTTATGGGCTTTGATTACGAAATACAATACAAAAAAGGGGTAGAAAATGTTGTTGTCGATGCATTATCCAGGGTTCAAGGAGCTGAATTATTGTGTATGGCACTTTCCGTATCATCTTCTGAACTTCCCCAGTTGATTAAGTCTAGTTATTAGCTAGATGTTGGCCTCACACAAATCATTCAACAACTAGAGCAACACATCAGCATTTCTCATTACAAATCACAAGATGGTTTGTTATACAAGAATGAAAAGATTGTAGTAGGACCTGATGCTAATCTCAGAAGTAAACTTATTAATTGGCATCACGCTTTGGTTGAAGGAGGCCACTCGGGAAGAGAAATAACTTTGAAGCGGATTAAGAGCTTAATTTATTGGAAGGGTATGACACAACATGTTAGACAGTTTGTAAGAGCCTGCTTGGTTTATCAAAAATTTAAAACAGAAACAATCGCTAGCCCTGGTCTATTACAACCTTTGCCGATACCTGAAGAGGTGTGGACTGATGTTTCGATGGATTTTATATCCGGATTACCTAAATCAAATGGTTAAGACGTTATTTTTGTGGTTGTAGACAGGTTAAGCAAATACGCACACTTTATGACTTTATCACATCCATTCACAGCCATTCAAGTTGCACAATGCTATTTGAATAATGTTTTTAAACTTCATGGTTGGCCGCGAAGCATAGTCAGTTACCGAGATTCTGTATTTTTGAGCACTTTCTGGAAAGGTTTGTTTAGTTTACACGGAACTGAATTTCTTTTGTCATCTGTATACTATCCACAAACGGATGGGCAGACAGAGGTATTAAACAGGTGTCTTGAAACATATCTTAGGTGTATGTGTAGTGAGAATTCGAAGGACTGGAGGTCTTGGTTACCACTAGCTGAGTGGTGGTATAACACTCATTACCACACATCTGCGCAAATAACTCCTTATGAGCTTGTCTATAATCAGCCCCCTCCATTACATTTTCCGTACTTACCAGGGGAATCTACTAATCATGAAGTTGATAGAAGCTTGCATAGAAGAGAGGTGATGCTGACAAAATTAAAGTTCCATTTGATCCGGTCTCAGGTGAGAATGAAGCAACAAGCTGATAAACACAGGTCTGAGAGAAATTTTAAGGTTGTGGATTGGGTATGGCTTAAATTGCAACCTTATAAACAGCAGACTGTTGCGTCCAGAAGCAATCAGAAGTGGGCTTCAAAGTATTTTGGTCCATTTAAAGTGATAGCTACAATTGGTAAAGCTGCATACCAACTTCATTTTCCACCATCGGTCCAAATTCATAATGTGTTCCATGTCTCTCAATTAAAGCCGGTCATTGGTGAGGTTCCGCTTGTTGTTCAGTTGCCCGGAGAGATGCAGATTACAGTACCCTTTAATACGGAGAAAGTCCTGAAACAATACTGGACAAAAGGTTTGTGAAGGTTAATAATGTGGCCCAGGTGCAATTTTTGGTGAAGTGGAAGGACTGTCCAGTGCACGAGAGTTCCTGGGAAGTAGCTGGGGATTTTGCTTCCAAGTTTCCACACTTGGTGGATATCTAATCCAGACTTGGGACAAGTCTGTATTCAAGAAGGGGTATATTGATATGGAAGCTTTTATTTAGGCTTTTATTTAGAGCTAAATAATAGCTAAATAATATTATTTCTTGCATTCCAGTATTTCTTATATAAGAAGTATCGACAACTGAAAATCATTATGAGTTTTGGTAATAAATCTTCTGTGTTTCTCTTCACAAATTCTCTCTGCATCTCACCTCTTTCTCAAACATAATTGTTCCTCTATCATAGTGTCACGGAGTCCCAACGGTAGAGACCATTCTTCTCATATCTCATTTATCTCCAGCATATCCATTCACCTCAATCCCCATTCCTCCTCCCAAAATTTATACACACAAATCCCACAACCTATACATATATACAATCAATGGCCACAGAGCTCCACTTGACCACACTCAATGACCTCCCCGATGTAATCCTATCAAACATAATTGCCACAATTTTGGACACACGTAGCCGCAACTCAACCTCGTTAGTGTGTCGGAAATGGCTCCACCTAGAATGCTCAACACGCACTAGTCTCACACTTCGGGGCAATGCTCGTGATCTTTTCATGGTTTCTTCTTGTTTTCGATCTGTTACGCATCTTGATATCTCGCTTCTTTTCCTTGGGGCCATTCTCTTCTGTCCCTTTCTTCTTATTCTGATGATCCTCTTCTTATTTTATTAAAGAAATATAAATCAGCCCACCAATTCCTGAATTAACCGCCTACCATTTGCAATTTGCATACATGTGTAACTTATTTGTTTATTCATCTGAACCACTGAATCGTATAGTTTGCCAGATTCACGGGCCGTTCACGGGTTATTGATTTCTGTAATTGGCTCAGCTCAGCACGGACTGTATATTCTCACGGGCCGTTCACGAGTTCAGTGGTAAGCGAACCGGCCTGTCCAAAACTCGGCCTAGCACGTTTGGCCCGTTCGTTTGGCCGGCTCTATCTACGAGTGGTGCTAGAATATTTAAAAGTATATTGAAAAGTGCATGGTGTAGTTCACTCTCATGCTTATGAAGAGCACGATTAAGTGAATTCGCTTTAGCCACAAATGAGGCTAATGCATTCAAACTACTGTCGGTCTTAACCTAAAAGTTGCATCGTTTTTATACAAAACTTTATTGAACAGTAACTAAACGGATGGTCAAATTTACCTACCCCATGCTTCAAGTAACCCATGTTAGAAAAAATGGATTTTAGATTATAATTTTTATTATGTTCTTCATGATAATCCTAAAATCTAATGATTGGAAATTGTTCCATGATATGTGAACTTATACTTTTATATATGGATCTAAGTATTTTCTTAGTGAAATACATAAAGAAATAGAGTTGAAACTAGTAGCTTGTAAAAACTTGAAATGGAAAATGTATCATTTGTCCCACATTGAAAATAAATAAAGTGAGGATTTTATTTATTTGTGATTTTATTTTTTAATTAGAATTAATTTGTCAGTCGGACTGGGTTATTATTTATGTTGGGCTTGGTTACTTTGTAAGTGGGATGAGTCAGATTCAATGAATCTGGACATGTAACTGATAATATATATTCATAATTGAAAATATTAAAACTGATTTAATGTGTGGATTAAATACAAAAGCTGTTACATTTTATTTAATTTCAAATCAGCAGTTTTGATTTATGTATTAAATGAGCAGTTTTGATTTCTAATATTAAAGTCTATTAAAGTCTGTTAATGTCAGGGTGGTCAGTTACACTTAGCCTCTACTATAAATAGAGGCCTAAGTTGTAGATGAAAAAATACCACACCTACATTCTCTTCTTCTCTTTATTTTCTCTTCTCTCCCAAGCACAATTCTGAGCTGCTAATTTTTCCGGAGACTGAGGTGCTAGTCGAAGTAGGATTTTTTGTTGCTGTGAACATCAAGTCCGGAGCTGTTTTATCCTGGAGGAGGCATTACAAGCAACCCAACACAGCAGGTGGGGGCAATTATCTCTTTAAGAGCAGTCAGGGCTTCGAACAAGGCCTGGCGACTCAGCTGATTATTTTCTTGTTGCATTGTACCTGTTGGCTTCCATTGCTTTTGGTTTCTTTTCACTGTGTTAAAACTATGGTTACTGGTGTTAGTCCCAATGTATTATAGAAGGGGGGGGTTGAATACGATACCTACAATATTTTTTGATTCGATTACAAGTTCTTCGTTATAAGTACGGAATTAAAGTAGACACAAAACAATTCGAGGAATATATTGTTTTATTAATATAATACTTGAGGTAGCTACAATATAATCAATGAATTAATTAGCTACAATAAATTCAGCAGCACAACACTATGTTTACAAGCTTAATAAATGAGGTTCTTTAATGGAGCTCCCGTAAACACTTTCTGTTGAACTGAAGAAGATAACCAAATGAATACAGACTCATTTTTCTGCTTTGTAGTCTTCAAATTCATTTGGACAGGTGGCTAAATTTGAACCACTTATTTCATTTGAATTTGCTGCATATTAATTCTAAAAACCTCCAAGTACTAAATGGCGACAAAGAAAATGTTAACCTGCGACTAACAAATCTAACCTACGACCAAGAACTTATCTTGTAACAAGGCCTCAACCTGCGACTAGATTTCTCAACATGCGACTGAGGAATCAACCTGCGACTGAGAACTTAAATTGGCTAAGTTCTCAACATGTGACTAACTCCAACATGTGATTAACAAGGCAACCTGCGACTTGATATGTCAACCTGCGACTAACAAGCCAACAGGCGACTAACAAGCCAACCTGTGACTAACACTTGCCTTAGAAAATTTCTTTGTCTCCAATAGTTGTATTAATTTTATTTTTCCTGTGTTGCTGAATTAAATCTCCTCTGAATTGTTGATGTTTAGTGCACTGGTCTGGTTCAAAAACAACTAACATGAGTTGATATAATTCAACTCCTTTTGCACTGCAAAGCTGATACATCTTGGAAGGTTGTTTCTAGCTTTAATCACTGAACCCCTGATCTTCAATACTTCAAATCAAACCATGTAACTGATACTGGAAGTCCTTTTATGTCTTATTCTTCATGGAGGCTTGAACATGTCAATGAACTTCTTTTCATGACCTGAGTGTGGACATAGAGATCCATTTGTATCTTTTAATTCTTTATATGTATCATGTCTTCATCTTTAGGGTTCCTGTGCTTCACAGTTTAATATTGTTTATCTGTTTCTATTTTCATGTTGAGTTATAATTCCTCGATTACATGTTACATTACATTATGCTTTACAATCTCCCCCTATTTGATTGTTAGAGTTCGACAAGAAAATCCCTAAGGATAACTCAACTGACAATAAGAAAAAGTACAACCTCAAAACAGCTAAAGATATTAAATACATTCTAGATTACATATTCATTTCCAGATTTCTTAAGTTACAAATTACAAAGAAGTGTTACTCTAGCCTGAACAAATTATTTATGTCTTCTTTGTCTTTGTCTTCATGGACTTCTTTCCTTGACTGCATTCTCCTTCTTGAGTAGATTTAGTCTCAACAAACTTTCTCTTGGGAGCTTTCTTTTTAGGATCTGTTAATTTTGTTGATTCTGGGAGAGATGATCCTTTGCTTCTATTCAGAAGGACAACCCATCTAGCTTGGACCAAATTATGGGCTTCAATTTCCAGTGCATTAATGGGAGGTTGTAACACCTTCCAAATTCGGGAATAGAATTGGGGTATTACTGCCACTAAATAACTTATTAAACCTGTACAATAATAATAATATACATATAACAACCCCTTAATACTACTACTTAGGATCTTTTAAGGTTAAGGTTTGAAAACAAGAATGACTTACTATCCTTATTACAACAACCCAAATAAAAAGTCTTACAAGCCTTCTTTATTACAAACCAGTTATCTACATAAATTTTAACTAAGATTCTTTAATTCAAACAACATCTGCATCTATTCCCACTACACCTGCATGGGCAACTCAAAACTCTCTTATGAGATTGGAATTAGCACCCTTGGTGCTAGAGGGTCCCGCTGTCTGACCCACTTCTTGACCACTCGGGTACGGATGGGTTTCATTCTCGGCCTTAACTGACAAACAAAGTGAATAACAATAATACGGGGGAGCCATAATTCCTCAACAAGCCTGCAACACACACACATATATATATCTATATATATCTATATATATATATATATTGGAAAGAGAATGTTAAATGAACCGGTAATCTGATTATTCGAGCAACCACATGTTTCTGCAGGGAATGAAGGCCACTATCGGCGAGTACCAAATGAATTAGACTGGACACAAAAACAAACATATGCACTATAACCTGCTGATGAGTCAGGATATAGCGCAGATCTATACCCAAGTACATAGACCCACCAACATATAGGGTACCCAGGCACTATGGCCTAATAATCAAGGGTCTGGTTCATACCCGGCCCGCATCGTAACCATCTAGTCCATAGATCAGCATTCAGAACAATCGGTATGCTTTTGATGTATCCAAACATCAGAATATATCAGAGTATATGTATATATGTGTATATCATATTGGTATATGAATAGAGGATTTAATGAATTAGAAGAAATCAGGAATCGAAATGAAATATGAATAAAAGAACAACAATTGTGTATCAGTGTTTGTGAATATGAGTTATCAGTGTGTAGCTGCCATAGGGATTTGGAAGCAATTCACTATTCTGAACTTAGAATAGGGGAAAAACTTGCCTGATACTTATTTTACTTCAGGTATATCACACTTCTCGAGCACGGGTTGATTCAGCCTTGTTGGAGTTGTATCTATCAAAGAAAGATACTCATTTAGTTGATTGACATCGTAATCGTATCTCAGACTGAGTCCACGTAACCCTTATCGTCTACCCATATGATTCTATCTGACCCGTATACGTATTATCTAGCAACTAGGAATCAAGTAATCACGTAGGTCATATAGCACAAAAGGCACATAATCAATTTAGACTCACAAATAATTTTAGAATCAAAATGGGATCTATATTCGCATTAATACACAATATCTGACTCGTTTCCTATTTTCTGGGGTTTATTGGACTCTTGTTCCTAAATAATAGGGTCTGTAATTAAATAAATATCATAAGTCGACTCGCTCTCGAAGTAAGTTAAGATTTATAATTATTTTTAATGGATTAGGGGCATTTTTCTGAGTCTAGCGACTTTCATTTCGATTAAATCGGATAAACGGTTCAATTACTATGCAATAAACAAGAATAAATCAATTACTATTTAAAATAATTAATTATTCGAAAATAATTGAACCTCAAATATATTTTTAAATAATTATTTAGGTAAAATCAAATTTAAAAATGATTTTCTCTAATTTTTGGAATTAAATATAATTTATTACAAATTATTCAATTAAATTGATTAATAATAAAATAATTAATCAATTTAAATAAATAATAAGTAATTAAGGAATATATAAATAAATAAATAAATAAATACATTTTCAAATTTCTAAAATAAGAAAAGTAATCTAAAATTATTTACAAAATAAATCAGATAAATAATCAAATTAATTATTTGATTTACTAACTAGTAAAACTGATTTTCTGATTTTTATAAAATAAAAACAAATTAGAAAAAACAGTAACAGGTTTTTAGAATTCAATTCAGGGTAATTATGATCAAAACCGGGTCAACCACCAGGTTGAAACCGGGTCGACTCCGAATCTTCAAGAACAAATCGGGTCGCCGGCCTGTTCTATAACCCGTCGACGAACCCCAGTTTCCGGTGATAATCCGGCAGCAAAACAACTCAGATCGCTACTAAAACTTACTGCAAACAACCCCCAAAGACCTTACGAAGCTAGATATTCACTTCTAACTTACGAACGATCGTCGTATTAGCCGGAAAAATCGAAGAACACAGCAGCGGCGCCGATTTCCAGCCACCTCAAATTTAAGACTAAAAATTACGCAAAAATCAACAATATAACAAGCATGAGCCGATCTATCACTCTATGGCATCAAATTATATCAACAATCAACAAAATGAAACCCCCCAAATTCGAATTAAATTCTAAAAATTAAAATTAAAAATTAATACCTCTGATGATGATTTTGATGAGATAATCTGATAGAATAGGATTCAAGCTTCAAAACGGTTACTCACACTTCAGATTCTAATACCCCTAACACGATCAAATCCGCTTCGATCTTCAAGAACACTGAAGAACCTTAATTCCTTTTTTCTGGATTTTGTAATTAATTTTCTGATTTTCTAATAATTATTTAATAATTAATTAATAATAAATCAACTATTTATACTAGTAATAAGAATACTCCCAATAAAATTAAGGCCCTAATTATACATCTAATAAAAGTAATTAATTTTGAATTTTTGAATATCCAATAAATACAAAATATATGTCAAAAATTCCCAAAAATTGTGAATAATACAAAAATGCAAGAAAAATAATACTTGATAATTTCATGATCCTATAAAAAAATGTGATTTTTGTGGGGCTTTTGACACCCGAAGGGGCCTGGAAAAGTCGTTTTTCACGAAACGAGAAAATTTGTAAAATAACTGGATGTTCCG